>NC_081543.1:22439599-22522899 GCF_901000735.1 Corylus avellana | reverse complement strand
CCAGTTTTTTCCGATTTTTCTTTTTTCTTTTTTTTTTTTTTTTTAATATATTTTTTTTAATTTTTTTTTTAAAAAAAAACATTTTTTTTAATTAAAAAAAAAATTAATATATGTGCCACGTGTCGACGTCTGATTGGTCCACGTGTCCAGTTTAACGGTCAACTAACGGATGGACTAATTTGGTCACTTATCAAAACCACAGGGACCTCCTGTGATAAAAATGAAAACCCAGGGGGGAAAAAATAAAGTTGTGAAACCCTAGGGACTAATTTAGTATTTAACCCTTATTTTTATCTTTTCAATATTTCAATTCATGACAATTCGTTATTTTAATTTGGAAAATCAATTTTAAGCAAAATCAACAATCCTCGTGAGAATGATCTCATATTTGCCTAACTATACTATCATTTGATCTTGTGCACTTGGGAGTAAAAGGTAACAAATATTTGCATATTAATTTAGGTGGGTATTTGTCACAACAATAGCACATGTAAGAAACTCGATTTAAAAACCTATTCCAAAGCCTTTTTCCTTCTCCAATTCTTCCCAGAATAATTTCCTTAGGATGATTCAAGATTAAACATGAAGGAGTGTCCTTGGACAGAGCTTTAGGGCTAGAGTGATCATCAGTTGATTCTGGAGAATCAAGATCAACTATTTCTTATGATTCCTCCACAACTGGTTATTTTACTTCCACAAGCTTCTTTTCACTTTCAAGTGGACGATTACTGACATCATAGGATTCATCATGAACAACAACATTTATAGATTCCATGACAGCATCTGTTCATTTGTTGTAAACACGATATGCTCTACTAGAAAGGCAATACTTAAGAAAAATTCCTTCATCACTCTTAGTGTCAAACTTACCCAGATTTTTTCTGTCACAGAAGATGAAACACTTACTTCCAAAGACATGGAAATACTTCACTGTGGGTTTTTTACTTTTCCATATCTCATAATGAGTCATCTCAGTACTAGGTCTTCGATAAACTCTATTGATGATGTGACTGGTAGTGTTAACGGCTTCGCCCCAGAAATATGTAGTGAGACTCTTCCCATTAAGCATAGCCCGAGCCATATCTTGGATGACTCTATTCTTCCACTCAACAACTCCATTTTGCTGAGGTGTGATGGGAGAAGAGAATTCCTGTTTTATGCCTTCCTCTTCACAAAGTTTCTCAAAACTCGAGTTATCAAATTCTCTTCCATGATCACTCCTTATGCGTTGGATAGCAAATCCTTTCTCATTCTGAATCCTTTTTAATAAAATTTTAGCTTGATCACAAGAGTCTGACTCATCTTTCAGTAGCATCACCCAAGTGAATCATAAGTAGTCATCCACCACCACCATGATGTATTTCTTTTCTCCCATACTCTCACTTCTTGTGCCACCCACAAGATCCATATGAAGCAATTCCAAAGAGAATGAGGTGTGAATGGGTTTGGTTGCTCTGTATTGAGATTTGATTTGTTTTCCCAACTGATAGGGCCCACACCCCATTCTTTCAAGTTTATCTAACTTGGGCAAGTCACTCATTAGCTCATCCTTAGAGGCCTTGTAAAGGTCCTTGAAGTTCAAATGACCCAGACGTTGATGCCATAGTTTAGTAATGTCCAGCTTGGCATGCTTGCACCTAAAAGAGGTCGTAGGGCCAATCCCATTGCAATTATCAGAAGTCCTCACTCCTCCTATAATCCATTTTCCATCATCATCGAACACATTGATTTCCTTCTTTGAGAATTGAACGATACGATGATTAACATATGTAAATTAAGGGGCTCAAATATGTAGTATATGGCACTCATCAACTCTGTACTTCCTTTACATTTATACTAAATCTAATGGTTAGGTGCAAATCTTTATGATAATGGCGACCTTAGTCAAATCCTAGGATTCTCAAAACAACATAAAAACTTTCATTTTTATGTCTTAAGATAATTTTCATTTGATCCAAATTCTTTTTATTTTATTTTTTTTCTTAACAAAACTTAGGTAGCATAACGACATGTTTATGCTTGTAAACATATCGCATGCAAAATCTCTTTTTATGTGATTTTACGAAAATAATTTTAAAACTTTCTTTGACTAAAACTTAAGTACTATTTTACTATAACCACTTATCTGGCTATCAAAGAGTAGCAAATCTATTATATAAATATACTTAGTTTATTTTATAATGTTATCCGAGCATTATAACGACATTTAGAAATTGTAGTATAGGGCTACATATAAAATTATACGGCCATTACTACAACATTTTAATGATATTTAACTACTGCGAATATTATTATTCGGGCATTATAACTGCGCAATTAACATGTTGATAAGCTACATATACTTCTTATGGGCATTACAACGACTAATCTAAATAACTAATAACTTAAACTTTAAATAAAAGCTAGAGTTCTAAAGTATATCTCAAAAACTCCGTTTAAACCGAAAACTTCAAACTTCTAGACCGACAATCCACTTCTACAAGGCTTTACTACTCCAAATTTCTTCCCTCCACATACTCGGCCACACGTTACCAAGAAATCAGAAAGAGAAAGAATGAATTTTGGTGAGAAAAAAAGCTAAAAATGTAGCTATTTATAGATTTTTTTTTTTATGCATTAATAGTGTTTGGACATGTGTTACTATTCATTAACACTTGTCATTGTTCATCGACGTGTGTCACTATTCACAAAACTTAATTTTTCTTTTATTTCTTCGGGAAGGAGATGCCCTTTTGGTTACCCTTGCTGCCCCTTATTTTCTCTTCTTGGCATTTTTCTTCTTTGTTTTAGACATTAGATTAGTCCTCTTTTCATTTTAAAGCTGGCATGGTTCGAAAGTTTCTAAATGTGCCAACTATTGTGCACACGCTTTAGGAAAATAGACCGCTATCTACCTTGTATTTGTTAGCATTCCCATAGGATTAAGATTGGGAAAGATCCTCCTTTATAACATTTCTCTCATTTTATTAGAAAGAAAAACTCTATTTTTTCATCTTGTTTCATCCTATCTCTCTTGGGCATTCCCGTACTACATATTTAAGTATTTTAAGTGAGTATTTTATATAGTTAATAACTATTTTAATATCTTTTATGAGATTTATTTTTTTAGCGTTACATAGCTATATATTCCTAATCTTCTCCTAACTACCAACGCGTGAGAAGTTCGGCATATAATCATGTCACAGCTAAGGCATGCCAGTAAGCCATAATTTAGCGCTACCTCTCGTCATGGCTATAATTTGGTGCAACGATGGGGCAAACGCAGGTAGGGACTGACGGACCCACAGCTTGGGGTGGGGGGACGAATGTCCCTACCCAAAATATTGTTTACAAATTTCTTTAAGGTACACTAACTTTATAAATTTCTCATTCCAAAATGATATTTTTGTCCTCCAAACAAAATATTTGTGTCCCCTTTCAATTACTTTTTTTTTTTTTTTAGCCCCCTCTTTCAATATAAAAAAAAAAAAAAAAAGCTAAAATACCTCTTTCATTTAGTTTCCCTCCATATTCCAGTTCGCTTCTAAGTAGAAACTTAATTTAGTTTGAGACTTTGATTGAATATGTTAAATAAAAAGTTAAATGGTTTGACTTCTTTGAATGGCTTCTAACCAACAATCAGTTTTTTAAGTGGTTATTTTGCTGTCATTAATTTTATAATATTTGTTTATGACATCATAAGTTAAATGGTTTAATAATTTATGATTACACCATTATTCAGTTCGTGTCTTAACATTGTTGTTATTTGGAGTTTCAGTAAATTGTTAGGAAAAAGAGTCAACGATTAAAGGTACCTTTTTCTTTGACCCTATAGATCACGTTTAGTTTATTTTGCTAGCAATCTAAATTTTTTTAAAAATCCTTATAATTTATAAAAATATGTTAATCCATGACAAATCCTTGAGTAAAAGCCCTTTTTTAAAAAACTATCTCAGTATATATTTATATATATTAAGTATTTATTGTATAAGTTCATCACGAATTTGAAATGGGTATTGAGTGAGTTTTTAGGCCAAATTTGCATCGCCAGTTAGTGTCATATCAGCATTTTTTCCACATCATTTTTAAATAAAAATTTTTTTTTATTTTATTAAAAATAAAATAAAATCTTAGAAATTAAAAAGAAAAAAAGAAAAATAAATGTGGACCCTTAGGGGGGCAGCTCCACCACTTGCCACCCTCCATGGGTCTAGGGTGGCTCGTAGGCCACCCGAAGCCCCCCCGGGGTGCCCCTCAATGGAGTTCCTTTTTTATTTTTCTAAAGTTTGTTTTTGAAAAAAAAAAATATATATATATATATTGAATTAAAGAATTATTATTTTAATGTGAAGGGGCAAAAATGTTGACGTGACACTAACAAACGAAGCAAATTTAGCCGAAAAATTAACTGACGCAGTTAAAAATAATAAACTCACGCTGTAAAAATAATAATAAAATAATAATAATAATAATAAAAAAGCTTTTTGACTTATAGATTTATCATATTTTCTGTATTATGACCCCCTTCAATTATGACTTTTTCATGCTTATATTGTATGTATATATGTATGTTTTATTTATTTACGTAGGTTCTAACCCACTGAGCAAAAAATCATAATTTCATCCCCAGACAGAGATATATTCCACTTGTGAAACACCTCCCGCAGAAGTAAAGAAAAAACACTTATTTCGATAGACACAAAACCTTCCAAGTTGGTATTCTCATTTTTAAAAATAAAAACAAAAAACAAAAATTCCCTTTCGCAATGCTAACTTAATCAGTGGAGACCTTCCATGCCAACACCCGGCCGCCAGCAAATCTCCAAATCAAACATATTTCTCTTTCCCAATTATCTGTCGCCCAAATTGACTGTACAATCAATTGCATCATCATATAATATTGAAAAAAGGGAGCATCACATTTTAAGACTAAATAATAGACTTTAGGATGATCAATAATCAGCCTGCCCATTATGATAATGAGAGATAACCACGTTAATAGCATAGTGGGCTTTGATTGTGAAATCAATTTCTGTGTTAAAGACGTTTTTTGTTGCAATAAGTGCTCCTCTTAGACCCTGAAATGAGGGTAAGTTGACAACTGGGAGTGCATGTGGGAGACGTCGGTACTTTTTTTTTTTTTTTATGATAATTTATTTTTTTTCTCAGTTAAAAATGAAAATAAAGAAAATTGTCAAACAATTCAATACTAAATACTCACAAACTAGCTAAAACTGTTTGGAAAAAGTAAAAGTATCTGTCTCAAACTACCATTCCATTGTAAATGACCCTTTCAAACTACTAATTTGTGTTGATGTTCATTTCAAACTACTAAAAAATGTCAATGTCTCTTATAAAGCTAGCAAAAAGACAAAAATGATCTTAAAATTTTTTAATAAGACAAAAATATATTTATAAATTCAAGAAAAAAAAACTAAAACTTAAAAAAAAAACAAAAAAAAAAATTAAAAATTAAAAATTAAAACAAAAAAAAAAAACAATCTGCCACCCCCTTGGTTTTTTGTTTTTTCTTTGTATTTTTTTTTTAGATTTTTTTTTTTTAAAAAAATATTATATAAGATATTGTGTTATTGGGGGAGAAAATTGATATTTTTTGATAGTTTAAAAGGGACACTAATATATATAGTTCGTAGTTTGGGAGAAGGTGGGAACATTGACAATTTGGTGTAGTTTGAAGGATATATATGTATATCTTTCAAACTATTAATATCTTTATGTCACATCAAAACCAACCGAGTGATGTTACATACCACCTGAGCATTCCATAAATTTTTCAGAAAGCTGATGTAGTAAAATCTAGTAACCTTTGTTTTGTTTTTTTTTTTTTTTTTTTTTTAATAAGGGCAAATTTAAGAGTTACAAGACCCTAGTATTGTGAGATATTTGTTGAAGGTTTGTGTTGTACATATAAAGTAATGCTAAAAGACTTACTTGTGTTCTACTTGTATCCTACTAAGAATGATGCGACTATTAAAATCACCATTGGACTTGTGATTGATCATTCTTGAATTTGGATCAAAAGGTGATTTTAATAGTCACATCATTCTTAGTAAAACACAAGTAGATCTTTTAAAAATTTTCGTATGTATATCATTGCTCCAACCAAAAAATAAGGGGTTGTTTGGCAAAGGCCATTAATGGTCCTGTACTATTCTTTTAAAAATTGAACATTTAAATATTCTAAGTTTTTATAAAATATCAATCATTTTTAATATTATTTAAATAAAAAAATTAACTACAAAATAAAACTTTTTCACTTTTATGTTTGTTAATTTTTTCCGCATCAATTAAATTTTTAGTACAATAAAAAAGGCAAGTACCTTTGCCAAAAAAGGCAAAGAGACAATCGAAAAATAAAAACACTAACATCAAACCGAGACATTTTGGGCATCTCGCTACACAATAGGCAGGCAATAAATAGGATTAATGGGCACGTGATTGCATTGAATTAGACCTAATAGGTCTTGTGTCTTAGTAGTAGGAGAGTAGGAGTGCAGGCTGGCCCTAAGAGCTAGGAAAGCAGACACGG
Source organism: Corylus avellana (assembly GCF_901000735.1). NCBI lineage: Eukaryota > Viridiplantae > Streptophyta > Magnoliopsida > Fagales > Betulaceae > Corylus > Corylus avellana. The sequence continues at coordinate 22,516,370 of NC_081543.1, read as the reverse complement.
GCATGTTATGAAATGAATTTGATTTCCTGTCGGCCATGTGACTCTTAAAGATGATCCAAAACTATGCTCAATAAGGCCCAAAATTATATGCATTAAGCCCATCTCTATGGTATTAGAATGAGATAGATCAATCTTAAACTAATAAGGCCCAAAACTAATCTTGGGACAAAAAATTCTTCCTTCTATCCGTAGTATCTATTGGAAATTGAGATTTATAGCAATTAATTGTCCCTTCAATTAAAGAAGAGATCTTGGTAGACTTGTCACGTGTTCAAATTGCTAGTAATTTGGACAAATAATGTGAGAGATCTCATATGGAATCCATCTCCAATGTATAGCTTAATTGGTTGAGAACCAGGCCTCATAAAGCGGAGGTCACTAGTTCGTATCTCCATCTCTAATTTCTCTCCCCTTGTGCTGGATGTGTCAAAAAAAAAAAAAAAAAAAAAAAGATTTCATATGAGATCTACCTGTTTGGATAGGTAGCCAAGCAGTTCAAAATTTATTTGGCTATATAACTTCTATATAAGGTCTTTTACGTTATCTGTCTAAATTACTAGCAATTAGGACATATAATTAATGTAAATGGTTATCCAAATTGCTTCCTATACATGAAGGCTGAGAAATGATTGGAATGCGTCTAGAAAAAAGTAAATTGTTGGAAAGGAAAATGTTTAAGGATAACTTCATTTAGGACTCCTGAACTAATATGCGTTTTGAGAAGACCCCAAAATTTTAAAAACTCTCAATTTCACTCCAAAACTTGCAATTTAATACAATTGACCCACCTCCGTCAAATTTTGTTGTTAAACCCTAACAAAAACCACTAAAAATACCAAATTATCTTTCAATTTTTTAAAAAAATTTGTAATTTAAAATTAATGAAACCTCTAAAAATACTAAATTACCCTTCAAGACACAGTTGATTACAAGCCTTTTCCCTCCTTTAGAAAGTTATAAAAAAACATTATAAATGAAAGGACAACCATTGATTGTGATGTTATATTATTTTTTGTATTCTGACTTCTCCAAAGAACTTGGGAGGCTAATGATTGTCATTTTTCTGATAAAAGTATACTAAATTTGACAATGAGATAAAACAAAACATTTTTCGACTAACAATTGATCTTAGATATGTGAAGTTCCTTTCTTTCAGTTGCTGGTTTTTCTATAGATATTTTTAGTTCTAAGTAGCGCCCAATTCAATGGATTTGAATTGCATTTAATGTTGCAGCATGCCTTGTCCAATTCTAGTGGAATTAGGATCTTCTCTATTTCATTTGAATTGGAAAATATTCAGTTAGTTATAGTGAAAATGTATTTTTGTCATATCCACTATCACTAACTAGATATTATCCAATCCATTTGAATTGAAAATGATCTTGTTCTATTTCGGTGGATGTGGATCAACTAGATGATGGCACTAGATAGTGAGCAGGAATACTGGCATGAAGCAAGACCTTCATTCACTAGATAGTCTGTTGAATGGGTGATTCAAGCCATGATAGGATCTAATCCAGGATAGGAGAGGTAGTAGATTCTATGGCCGTACGTGAAGTTAATGAATGGTTGAAGGGCATGGGTGGTAGTTGTTGTCTTTATCCTCTCTTTTTTTCTTTCTCCTTTTTCTTTCTTTCTTTCTTTCTTCTTTTTTTTTTTGTGCAAGTTATTATAATGGGTAGTTATTTTTAGTTATGTTTAGTTATTTTTCTTTACTAAGACTAGTATATAAGACAAGGGGTCTAGGGAAGGTAGGATTATTGAGAATTGTATAAGAAACTTGTCTTATGGTTTCTCTCCAATCCTTAAGTGGAGTTCACTATCAATTAATATGTATATATTTCTATTCAATTAATCTTGGGTTCTAATGCAGGAGAAAATTGACAAAATTGTTATTTTAATTATGCATATGTGTTTTAATTTTCCTTTTTAATAAGGACTAAGTTTTCCCTTTTCCATTAGGACTATATTTTCTTTTTTTAATAAAGATTGGGTTTTTTTTTTCCTATTAGGATTTGTTTCCTTTTTCTATTAGAATTTTTTTTCCTTTTCCAACTAGATTTGCTTTTCCTTTTCTTGTTAATTTAGGACGTTCTTAGCCTATATAAAGATGTGGGTGCTTCGCTCGCATGTCTTCCTCTAATTCCCACGAAGCTTCAGCTGGTGTCTGATATTGCTCCACATTACGTTGGCCATTGGGATTCGTCTCCGGCGTAATTCATTCTCCTTCCTATCCATGATTCTCCCTGGTACTTCTTCGTATGATAAATTCTCCAATAGTGAAATAGATTCAACTTCCAACACATGGGACGTGTCTATGACATATTTTCACAATGCTTACATGGAAGACATTGTGGATTCCGGCTAGGTGTGGTGGTAACGATAGGCGATATGCTAATGAACCGACTCACTCCAAGATCTCGTAAGGGCCAATGTATCAGGGGTTTAATTTACCTTGGCCTCTTCCCAAAATGGGTGTCTCCTTTCATCGGTGCAACCTTTAAAAATACCTTATCTCCCATTGTGAACTCCAATTGCTTGCGTCTATCATCTACGTAGCTCTTCTGTCTATTCTGAGCCTTTGTCGAATTAGGGTGATCTTTTCCGTGGTATCTTGGATTAATTCCGGTGCGCCAGTTGTCACTCTCCGACTTCATCCCAATAGCGGGGCGATCAGCACTTTCTTCCATAAAAAGCCTTATACGGTGCCATCCCGATGCTTGCTTGGTAACTATTGCTGTAAACAAATTCTATCAAAGGAATATATTGAATCCAGCTGCCTTTAAAGTCCAAGACACACGCTCTCAACATATCTTCTAATGTCTAGATTGTCCTTTCCGACTGTCCATCTGTTTCAGGGTGGAAGGTTGTACTAAAGTTTAGCTTTGTTCGCATCGCGTCTTGTAGCTTCTGCCAAAATCTGGAGGTAAAGCGTGGGTCACGATCTGAGATGATTGACACTGGTACCCCATGTAACCGTACAATTTCGTCCATGTACTCCTTGACCAAACGACTCATGTCATAATTAGTTTTAATGGGAAGAAAATCTGCCGACGTTGTAAGACGATCTACTACCACCCAAACAGCATCTAGTTCGGTCATTGTCTTCGGTAAACTCGTGAAGAAATCCATGGTTATGTGTTCCCACATCCATTCTGGAATAGTTAGTGGCTTAAGCATCCCTGCTGGTCTCTGGTGTTCGGCTTTAATTCGCTAGTAGGTGTAGTGACCCAAATAATTAACTAAGCTTAGGTAGCTTAGTTAAAGGGTTAATTTGGGTTTTGGGTCACTTGGAACAGTTGGAAGGGTACTTTGGGTATTTTGGATTTTCTGACTGGACATTCGCTAGGGTTACTGGATGTACGCTCCTATTTTTAGTAGAGGGCGTATGCATGAGGACCAGAGTACGTACGCTGTCAGAAGTACACATACTCTGCCAATAGTACAAGAACGTACGATAAGGGACCACCGGACGTACGCTACTTGTTGGAAAACCTCTGGATAATACCTGGACGTACGCTACAGCCTTTGGACTGCTGTATAAACAGTATTGGACGTACACCCCAATAGTACCGGACGTCCGCTACTTTTCAGAAGAGTTGGTGAACGTCTCCATTTTTTTCCTCTATAAAAACTAGCCCAACCCTTGCCCTTTTCTCGTTCAAACTCGCCCCCAGGCTCTCAGAAACCCTTTTGTGAGTGCGTTCTTGTGAGATTGTGTGTTTTACGGAGAATGAGAGGTGTTTTCTTGAAGGTTGCTTCTTGAAGGTAACCCTCTGCACCTAACCTTTTCTTTCTAAGTCATTATGCTCTTGTAATGCTTTCTAGAGTAGCTTAGACGTTGGTTTGAGATTTAGACATACCTTTGATGTTTTTTTAGAGTTGGGTTTAGCAATCCATTATGTTTTCTATTGCATGAAGACAATGTTTTAAGATAGGTAATCATAAAAAGCCTTTTGGTAGCCTTAGAAATCGATTTGGGAGGAAAGGAGGACGAATGGACAAAATAAGGTTCTACCTGAAATGTTCTAGGCGGACGTACGGCATCGGGCATGGACTTAAGATTAGAAGCGTTACAGGGAACTCAATTTTGGTCGACCATCTGATAGTTCCTGTTTTCATGATCTAGGGTTAATTTAGTCAAACCTACGACTAATAGAAGGTTTTCCATAGATTTGGAGGACCCAAACTTGTTGAAGGAGTACTCGGAGGATTTAATCGACTTAGGTGAGTTTTAACTCATATAATGTTCGCAGTTATTTTTCCATGATTGCATGTCTATTTGGTGTACCAAAACATGCATATTTGTAACTCTGACGATTTACACTTGTTGCACATGAACTCTAGCATCTTTGAGAAAAACGTTGTGCTGAATATGTTAACAAAATGAGACTTGGAAAAAAAGCATGCATGTAAAATATAGACAAGATGTATTGCATCGTATGACATGGTACACCAATACATGCGGTATAACGGTTATGGGCTTACTATACATGTTAACTTTATGGTCAAATAGGTGTGTTATATGGGCTTTGGATCCAATTGTTGTTTCATGACCGGCGCAGCCTTAACTGGCAGTCACTACAGGACAAACTTTGTTAGCGGTGTGGGCCATCGGAGGTCGGACTCGGTCGTGCTGCTAGTGTTATGTACAGTAGCGTACAATGAATGAGGCACTGGCATTGTATTACAGATCCCTTGGGACAGCACCAACCCTGCTAAGAAGGGGTAGGAAGTCGGATAGACCATAATGTTGAACTATGACCATTGCTTTATATCATATGGATATATCATATATCTATATCACATTTATGATAAACTGTCATGATAAAACTGTTGCGTACTTTATAAAAGCCAGAGTTCATTACAAAAACTGGCATAGGCATTATCTACATTAACATTCACTGAGTCTTTAGACTTACCCCTTTATTTTATGTTTCTCCCCTCCATTACTGTAATCGCGCGGTTAGCTAGCATAGAGAAAGACGCCTTTGTAGCAGACATGGGTGATCGCACAGGATTTTATCCAAGTAATTTTTAAGGATTTGGACCCAGTTTGGTTAGACACTATGTAGACTAATGGTGGAACCACCCGAGCAGACATGATCGAGATTGTTATCTCCTTAGCTTAGCTTAAACTTAGGATTTGATCTGTTGATCTTTGGTTAAGACAATTATATTATGGGTTGTAACTTTATTTGATGACGGTCTGATGACCGGTACATTTGATGATTACTTTTATATTATGAGGTATTTTTTTTACTCTAGTGTATGAATGTGTGGTTGTGTATGCAATACTCTTTATTCCTATAGCTTAGAAAGTCCTCCGCTGAGGTCTTTCATCTATGAGAGGTTGAAATCCCTGAGTCTTGTCTCGTGAGGGATAGGGTTGGGAGACGAACAATGGGATCAAATACTAGCTAAGGCAGCGTTCCACAAATTGTGCTACATCTTTCTTCATACCATTCCACCAGTAGCACTCTCGTAAGTCTCTGTACATCTTGGTGGTGCCCAGGTGCACTATATACAACGATTGGTGGGCTTCGGTCAATATTACTTTCCTTAAGTTACTCTCATTAGGTACACATAATTGGCCTTAGTACTTCAACATTCCATCCTCTGAAACACTAAAATCTAGTCTTCCACCTTTGTCCACTTCTTCCCAAATCACAACTAATTCAGGGTTTGCTAATTGAGTCGTTCTAATTTGTTCAAAAAAAGGTTGGCTCTAAGGTTAAAGTACCAAGATATGATTGGACCTCTTCTATCACCATCCCAATGCCCGCTCGGTCCATATCAAGGAGTAACTCCTTCTGAGTGGTGAACATCGCCATGAATCCTCCCGCCATCATCTTTCTACTAAGGGCGTCAGCCACCACATTTGCTTTCCCAGGGTGATCATTGATTGTGCAATCATAATCACTGAGAAGATCGAACCACCATTTCTGGCGCAAATTAAGCTCCTTTTGAGGAATGAAATACTTCAAACTCTTATGGTCTGTGTAAATTCCACAATTCTCACCATAAAGATAATGTCACCATATTTTCAAAGCGAAGACCACAGCAACAAGTTCAAGGTCGTGGGTCGGGTAATTGCGTTCATGTGTTTTCAATTCTCTCGAGGCCTAGGTTATCACCTTTCCCTATTGCATCAACACACAACCTAAACCCTTGTGGGAGGCGTCGCTGTAAATCACAAAACCACTTGTACCTGATGGAAGTGTGAGGATGGGCATTGTGACCAAACAGTGCTTTAATTTTTGAAAACTTTGCTCACAATCTTCAAACCAATGAAATTCGTCATTCTTCTTAGTCAATTTAGTTAAGGGTGCAGCTAGCTAGGAAAACCCTTCAACGAATCTTCTATAATACCCTGCAAGACCCAAGAATCTTCTAACCTCGTGTACGTTCATCGGTCTTGACCAATTTACCACTGCTTCCACCTTCCCAAAGTCCACTGAAATTCCTTCCTTTGATATAATGTGTCCCAAGAATGCCACTTTTTTGAAGCAGAACTCGCACTTCTTGAATTTTGGCAAAAAGCTTATGTTTCCTCAAGATGCTTAACATTGTTACTAAATGCTCCTCGTGTTCCTCCCGACTCTTTGAGTAAGTCAATATGTCGTCAATAAATACTACCACATACCGATTAACCAATTCTCAAAAAACATAATTCATCATGTCCGTAAATGCAGCAGGGGCATTGGTTAGTCCAAAAGGCATTACCATGAATTCATAGTGCCCATACCGTGTTCTAAATGCAGTCTTTTGAATGTCCACCTTCTTAGTTTTGAGTTGGTGGTAGCCAGATCAAAGATCAATCTTAGAAAATACATGGGACCCTTGGAGTTGATCAAAAAGGTCATCAATTCTCGGTAGTGGGTACTTATTCTAGATAGTTGCCCTATTAAGCTCCCTGTAATCAAATGCATAATCTCATCGACCCATCTTTCTTCTTCACGAATAGAACTAGCGCTCCCCAAGGGGATACACTTGGACAGATAAACCCTCTATCTAGGAGTTCTTGCAGCTGCTCCTTTAGCTCTCGAAGTTAATGCGGTGCCACTCGGTAGGGGGCCTTAGATATGGGACATGTGCCCGGTAGTAGGTCGATGGTGAATTTGATCTCTTTATTAGGAGGCAATCCTGGTAATTCGTCCAAAAATACATCAGCAAAGTACCTCATGAAAGGTATCTCATCAATTTTTGTTTCTAAGGTCTCTACAGTCACGGAAGCTAGAAACCCTGAACATCTGTGCTTAAATAATCGAGTCGCCTGCATTGCAGATATCACCATAGGTGGGTTAGCACTTTGGTTGCCAAAGACTTTGAATTTCGTTACCCCTAGTGGATGGAACACCACCATGGTATATAGATAACCAATCCATACCAAGAATCACATCAAACCCGCTCATCTCAAAAATGACAAGATTTGCTGGCATGACATGACCCTGCACAAAAACAGGGCAATTCCTAACTGCAGAGGTACATATTACAGTTTTACCTACTGGAGTTGCTACTGCTAGGTCCACATCCAAACAATCAAACACCAAGCCACAATTCCTAGTAAAGGAGCACGACACAAACGAATGCGTCGCCCTAGAATCAAAGAGTACAATAGCATTACAAGAAGCAATCAAAAGAGTACCTGTCACAATTTTGTTCAATGCCTTTGTATCTGCTGGGTCAATGTGTACACCAGTTTTGGGGCCGTGTTCCACTATCCCTCTTGGTGATTTTGGCCAGTTGGATGGTTGGTGGGAGCTCAGCAGTCCTTAACAATATTTTCGAGTTTTTTACACCTAAAACAAACCAGCTGTCCGACACGGCAATTTCCAAAATGCATCTTCCCGTAATTTTGGCATGTGGGGCGCTGTTCGTTCCCTCCCTGTTGATGAGGTGGTTAAGGTGCAGTGTTTCTTCCCACTAGTTGGTTAAATCTCCTTGATTTTCTATGTCCGCTCAATTATCGTAGCCTTGTTAATCAATTCCGTTGGGTTGCCAATTTCGATTCCCACGACTTGGTTCATGATGAGTAGATGTAAACCTCGCTCGAACTTTGTTGCTTTGAGCTCTTCTATGGACACTAGATAAGGTGCAAACCAAGAAAGTTCAATGAACTCGGCAACATAATTCTCCACCGTCATTGATCCTTGAACCAAATCTATAAATCTCTAGGCCTTGGCCTATCTGATTGTTTGAGGGAAGAATTGCTCCAATAAAGCATCCTTGAAGTCCTACCAAGGGATGGCTACCCCTACACCTAGTCGTTGCTGTAGGTGCTCCTTCTGGACCATCCACCATCGTTTGGCTCCCGCAGTGAGGTAGAAAATAGCATACTTGACCCTCTATTCTTTAGTGCAGTTTATCACCTCCATCAGCTTCTCCATTTGCAAGACCCAGTTTTCTGCAATTGGAGGGTGTTGCCGATTAAACTTTTCGAATGTACACCCTTGTTGCCCTTCCTTAGTTGTTCCTCCCTCGCGCCCGGCATTGGTTCCCATTGCTAGTAAGTTCACTAGTTGTGCTGCCAACGCAGTCGAGGCCTCCGGGTGTTGGTTGGCAATGGTATTTTCTCCGATTCCAGCATCGTTGCCCTCTGTGTGACCATTCTCAGTGTTGTTAGTACGGCTGCAAGTCAGAGGTGCCATTTCTACAATCGACATTATAAACATCAGACCCAAGTTAGGGAATATTTCCCTGTACCACACATTGGATATAAAAAGACTAACTCTACTAGGCCAAAATGTAATTCCCATTTCCCCTATACATTTATGCTTTAGATCTGGCTCCTAAGAGTCTACAGAACCTTATAACCTTTGCTCTGATACCAACTGTAACGCCCCAACCCATTAGGGTTAGGCCTATTAACAAATTCTCTCAGATGCGCAAAGAATTATAAAGTTATCAAAGCATTTTGTTGTGTCAATTTATTTAACTCGCAAGTACACAAATCGTTTGTAGTATAATGGTTTGCAAGTCCGAAGTCGTTCCCACAAAGAATTGTGTTTTTGAAAAATAAATTTATATCTAAACTAATTAAATCCTAACCTAATTCCGAAAGGTTTGAATTTTTGAGTTTTGAAAATTAAAGGATAAACCTAAACTAAATAAAATAAAACAAAAGATAAAGACTAAGGTTTGGGAATCCACACTCACCGAATCATAACAACATATTCCATGTTCATCAATATTTATCCGAAGTTCTCACAATTAAAATCTTAGATATGTTTTACTACGCTTCAAACAATTAATCAAAATCATCCCGTGTATCCATTCATTGCACAACTCGCAAAAGGAATTCAAAATCAATTAAATCATCAGATGTATCCGTAAATTACAAAAGATATCTAATTTTAATTGAAACACCTAATGTATTTGTAGAACAAATCACAAGGGATATCCAATTTTTAAGCTAATAAAATCAAGCAATCAATTGTACTGAATTATCGCAAGTCATCAAGTGTATCCTTGAATCACAAAAGATATCCAAGAATCATTCAATCCAATTGGAATAAAGTAAAACTATTGAAATATAAAACTCAATAAAATTAGATAAATAAAGACTTACATAAAAGTGATGTCGTTCTTCATCGGTGAGGTGATGAGAAGGAAATTGTGGATAACAAAGAGTAGCACGCAGAGCAAGCTGAGCATGCTCAAGTCACCACCACACTTGAGAGTGAGAAAATTGTTGACGACATTGAGGAGGAAGAAAAAGAAAAAGAAGTTGAGCACCCTGAGGAAGTTGAACACCATGAGATTAGTGAGCCCCAAACAAATCATGATCTGCCCAGTGACATGGAAGTGAGTATTGAAGCTCATGCCTGCATCACTGTCCCTCTTGAGACATATCAAGAGCCCAAAGCTTCATCGCCTGAATGTCTCAAAGAGCCATCTTATGTCAAGATACTCAAGGACTTGTGCACACAAGCACACAAATCTAGGAACCACTTTCCTAAGAAGATCCTTCGAAGCAAGCAATTCTACATAAGATGGCGAAGTATCCTTCCAAAGGGGTTTGAAGTTTTGAAGAAGAAGGGGTAGAAGGGATTAGTTGGACATCTACATGATAGGGGGAAGCACTGTAAAGTTTTCTCCTCCAGTTTATTTTCTGCACTTCACTCCACAAATTCTTTCTTTCCTTTTTCATTATATTGCATTTCATTTCATTTGTTTTTGTTTCTAACAGCAATTAATCTTTTGATGTTTTGTTTCTGTGAAAAAAATATTGCTATTAGTTTTTGTTGACAGGTGTTTTGGTGTTTAAGTTTAGGGAACGCCCTTGCCTTATTCACACTCAGATTTCCTTACTTCTGGTAATGTATTTCTATACTATACATTGAGGGCAATATGTAATTTAAGTTTGGGGGTATGGAAAAACACTTTGTCTATTTATTTTTGTTCTTATTTGTTTATTTTTATTTGTCATCCACAGCTTTTCTTTTAGTTTAGTTCTTCTTTAGCTTTAGGTTTTAGTTTCATAGTCATGTGGAGCTAAATTCTCAACTAAGGTTGGAGATGAAGCTTCATCGATGAAGAACAACATTACTTTTATATAAGTTTTTATTATTCCGTTGTAGTATAGTGGTAAGTATTCCTGCCTGTCACGCAGGTGACCCGGGTTCGATCCCCGCCAACGGCGCAAAAAACTTGTTGTGCAAATTTTAATATACTCGCAAGTGCATGAATCGTTTGCAATATAATGTTTTGCAAGTGCAAGGTCGAACCCACAGTGAATTGTGTTTTTGAAAGAGCAATTTATAGCTAAACTAATTAAATCTTAATCTAGTTCCAAAAGGGTTTTGATTTTGATTTTGAAAATTAAAAGACTAAACATAAACTAAATAAACTAAGTAAATCAATAGATAAAGGCCCTAAGGATGCAGAATCTACACTCACCAAATCATAACAACATATTTTATATTCATCAATATTAATCCAAAGTTCTCACAATTTAAATCTTATGTATGTTTTACTATACTTCAAAGAATTAATTGAAACCATCCCATATATCAATTCATTGACCAAATCACAAGAGGAATCCAAATTTAATTGAAACACCAGATGTATCCGTATAACAAATGACAAGGGATATCCAATTTTTATGAGTTAAAAACCAAGCAATCAATTATGTGAAATTATCCTAAATCATCAAGTGTATCCTTGAATCACAACAAGATATTCAAGAATTATGCCACATATTGAAAAGAAGTAAAATAATTGAATTAATAAACCAATAAAATCGGAATAATAAAATCTTACAATAAAGCGATGTTGTTGTTCATCGGTGAGGCTTCATCCCCAACCTTTGTAGAGAATTTATCTCAACATGACTATGAAACTAAAACCTAAACCTAAAGAAAAACTAAACGAAAAGAAAAGTTGTGGATTACATTCTGTCTCCAAAATTGTATCTCAAAACTAGTTTCTAGAATTCTATATTTTCTTGAACGCAAAGAAGTCTATTTATAGGCTTAGGAGCAACCTGGATAATTCGGAAGTCTGTCTTCCAATCAAAATAGAAGTCTGAAATCGGAATTGGATTCATCCAGATTTGTGTCTTTTTATTACGGGGCGATTTTGGCATAGTAACCGTCCGAATTAGGAAAATCCTATTTCACAACGAATTGTAGTATTTTGAGTTAGCTTTCCAATGCCGCTTGAATCACTTCAATTCGATATTTGAGCAAAAAGTTGATTTTGAGCGGAAAGTTATGGTCAAAATACTGAGACGTGTGTAAAATCTGAATATGAATCCAATCCAAAATTTTATCCAATATTAACTTTAATCCAATGTGATATTTACTCCGATTTAACCTTTTTCTTGGATTTGGTTAAACTTAACCATATCATCTAGGTCTTCTCAAAGTATGCTTTCTTCCATTGCATTTTTCTCTTTAAAGTTGTAGTTTTTCTTCAATAACCTACAAAACATTAAAAACACAAAACTAACACAAAATATTAAATAACGACACAGCTAAATAATTAACTAATGTAAATAAAGGAGTCCAAATATGCAATATTTGGCACTTATCATGAGGCTTCATCCCCAAACTTAGTTGGGAATTTAGCTCCACTTAAAAATAAAATCTAAACCTAAGCCTAAAACCTAAAACCTAAAGAAAAACTAAACTAAAGAGAAAAGCTGTAGAATTTTGCTCTATGAAATTGTATATATTTTCTTGAATGCAAAGAGGTCTATTTATAGGCCTAGAAAAGTCCTAGAAGCCCTAGTAGACCTAGGTAATTCGGAAGTCTGTCTCCCAGTCAAAATAGAAGTCTGAAATCGGAATAGGATTAGTCCAAATTTGTGTCCTTTTATTGCGGAGGAATTTTGGCATAGTAACCGTCTGATTTAGGAAAATCCTATTTCACAATGAATTGTAGTATTTTGCACTAGCTTTTCAATGCCACTAGAATCATCTCAATCCGGTATTTGACCAAAACGTTATGGTCAAAATACAGAGACTTATACAAAATCTGATTTTGAATCTAATCCAATTTTGACTTTGATTAGAGAAATTTCGATTTAATCCTCTTATTGATTGTGTTAAACTTAACCACATCATCTAGGTCTTCTCAAAGTATAATTTCATCCAAACTTTGTATTTTTTTACTTTAAAACTACAGTTTTTCTTCAGCAACCTACAAAACACTAAAAACACAAAACTAATACAAAACATTAAATAACGGCACTGCTAAAGGATTAACTAATGTAAATAAAGGGATCCAAGTATGCAATATTTGGCACTTATCACATTTAACTAAATATGGAAATAAATGCATGATAAAAATTTATTGAAGGCCGAAATGTTTGGTCTTAGCAACATAAATAATTCAATGACTTAAATAAAGTTCGAAGAAAATGCCAACTATGTGCTATTGCACTTATTGAAATGAAATGTCATGGGATGACCCTAGTCCTTTCCTATGTCCCCATCCCGGCCTCCTAGATTGCTTGCTCAAAACCTAAAACAAAACGAGTACGGGTGAGCAAAAAAAACTGCTCAGTAAAAGATCCTTAACCATAAAACGGTTGAGTTAAAATTCATTTTCTTTAACCCAATATCAAAAGAAATTCTTTTTCTTTCTCTTAAAAATTCTCTTGAAATACATTGTTCAGTTTGAATAAGCTTAAAACATATAAACAACATTTGTCATTATTCGAACACCTAAAACAAATGTACAATTGCTTATAAAATAACTTATCATAATAGGGCCCCATGTACATCATTAACCCCGTGAACTAGGGCTGTGCAGTCCTTATGACCATGGTAGCGACTGTGGCCGCAGCCCTACCCATCCGTTAATTAACCAAGGTGCACTAAGCGTGACATATCAATGGATTGCCACCTTCTCATTGTCCTTTAGTGGTTGCGCTTCCATCTCGAGCAACAGTACCGAGCTCATATCTCTGTAAGTATCTCTCGAGCCAAAACTACCTCCTTCACACACGTGTCCTTGTCATAAACATTTTATTCTCATTCCTTTACTTCTCATGAATCCCTTAGGACTACGTGTGGGAGGGTTTTACTTCACTATAAATTTCTTGCTTTAGAAATTTCCATAAATGAAAGGTCTTACCTTCAAATAGAAGTCTTGGAAACTTTCCAAAAATAGACTCCCATTAAAATGGGACATCTTTCACTTAAAAATCTCATGAATATCAAACATTATACCCATCTTAATTTGAGTGACATAAAAATCTTGGGAATTCAAAATTCTCTTATAAAATCATTTCATGTGAGCATAATTATTAAATAAGCATCGTAATAACATAACATTTTCCATAAAGTAATAAAGAGCTTTTACAATAAAATCATGCAATGAAATAAGATTTGGAAGGGGTTAAGGATTTCTCCTTACCTCGATAAGGTTGCTAGAGAGACTGACCAGCACTGTTACACACTTGAATTAATACAACTTAACTATGTTAGCCTTGGATTAATAAAAGCTAATCCTATAACCTCTAGACTTCCACTTCTACCTATGAAATGATTCTGAATGCAACCATTGATTCCTAGACCTTTGCTCGTATAGGAGGATTATAAGTGTGGATTACAAACATAATTCTTTGAAAAACACTTTGATTCTTAAGTAAATATTCTTGGCTTCTTAAAAGACAAGTGAACATTGGTTGATAAATTCCGAGGCAATAAAAAGGAGTATATATTTATAAACATGGGTTCTTTAAAACGTGACATGAGAAAGGTCACAAACATGGTGGTTCACAAGTCAAAGACAATAAAATATATTGGTATATATATTTACATGAAATATTGATTTCTCAACGGTATATAAAAGAAAGCACAAGTTGCAATTTGTTGTACTAACGTAGAGACATATCCCATATAGTATTCTCAATATTAGGTATGGTCTAAGTTTTTCATCTACATGACATAGCACAAGTATGAACAACAATTATACTTGCATATTTAATTGAAAATATAAAAAGAAATCAACAAGGGCTGAAGTGAAAATGAACGTTGGGGGAGATGACACAAGGTTTTGAGAGTGATGTGCAAATTTAAAATACTCGCAAGCGCGCGAGTCGTGTGCAATATAGCGTGTGCAAATGCGAGGTTGATCCACAGGGAATTGCGTTGCAACAGTCAATTTTTATCTAAACTAATTCAATTTTAACCTAGTTCCGAATTTTGAATTGTGTCGTGCAAAAAATATAAACTAAACTAAAAACTTAAACGTAATCAAATAATAAAAGACTAAGGTTTCAGAATTTACCTCACCAAATCAAAGCACACATTCTCAAGTTTTGTTCATACATCTAACAAGCAATTAAACCCTATGCATATTCTATGGTTTTATAAGATTAACCTATTGAAACATTCGATGAATCCATCCTTATTACAAATCACAATGAATATCCAATTGAGACCAAAACATCCAATGTATCCATTTGAATAACGAAGGACAATGGATATCCAATTTCAATCAAAAGATTTGATGTATCCGTTGGATGAAACACAACGAATATCAATGTTTCACAATTTATAAACAACAATTAATCACAATTTTCTCACATAATTGAATTGAAATGAACATACACTACATTAAAGGTCAGAATTGTACGAACCATATGAGAAATATAAAACAAATCAATGGTGAGGCTTCATCTTCAACCTTAGTTGAAGAATTAGCCTCTCATGACAAAAGGAATCACAAAGAAACTAATTAACTTCATTAAAATCAAATACTTACAAAAGAATTCGAGTTCAAAGTGACAAAATGAATAGAAAACACGAAAAGGACAAATAAAGGCACCCCTAGCGTGCCTCCGCATGTTTACAAAGCAAAAATATGATATTTATAATAAAAAAAAATTAGGGTTTCAGTGCTGCCAGGTCAAACGAGTACGCTCGATTGCACTCTATGTGCGCTCAATCGCACTCATGCAAATATCAGGTCTTCTCGCGGCACAACGCTCATGCGTTGGTTGCTTGGGTGTATGCGGAAGTGCGCTCGAGCATGCCCGTGATGTGCTCGAGCATAGATGTGCTCGATCGTGGGTGCCATGCTTTCGATCACATTTCCAAAATTCCATTTTTTCTCGCTTCTTTGCAATTTTCACCTTAAAGCCACATTTTTCTCTTAACGACCTGCAAAACGCTAAGACACCAAAACTAACAAAAAAATCAAAAAATAATAAAGCTAAAGGCTTAGCAAACATAAATTAAGGGGCCCAAATATACAATATTTGGCACTCAACAGAGAGCTTTGTGTAGTATGTGGCGTTGGAGAGAGAGGTAGAGAGAAAGAGATGTGAGGCTTGGGTAGTAGGGTACAACTAGTGTGAAAAGTGGGCTAGGGTTTTGTCTTGCTCCTATTTATTAGGGTTTTTTGTCTTATTCTCCCCACTACCCTTCCAGGGTTTGGAGGCTAGTAAGGTGGATATATTTTTCTTGCTTTTTAAAAAAATAACAATAATAAGTAGATGTCATTCTTTCTCAACATACTTAAATGCTAGTGTTGTGCAAATATCCACATAAATTAATAGGCAAATAAATGTACATGCACAAGATCAATATAGTAATATAGGGCGCAAGTACGAGATCATTTCCAAGAGAATTGCTGTAAATTATGCTTAAAATAAATTTCGTAATTAAAACAAAACAAAGAGTGATTTTTGAGTTAATAAAAATAAAGGTAGGGCTTTGATATCCACCACTAATCATGCTCAAATAATATAACAATATATGCCAATGCTTTAATCATATTATGAATACCTAATGTTTGCCAACCTAAGGGCATGGGTGTATACTGCTTAAGCTATAGATTTTCCTAAGTAACGAATTAGGCATGGGTGTATACTCTAACTCTTTTCTTTCTTAAAGGATTTAGCATGGGTGTCTACTAAGTTCTTTAAGAAAGCATAAATCTATGAAAATCAACAAACACACAAAACCTAGGGCATGGGTATATACTCCTTGTTTTCCATGTTGATTAACCCAAGAACCTGTGAGGAATTCTTTTGTTATGCTATTAAGCCCAAGACTCAATCATCCAAATTGACTTAATTAACTAATCCATACCACATGCATATGTTGATCAGGCACACACATGAGGAATTCAATAAAACAGGAATTAATCAAGTTAAGCATCGCAATATGATTATCACAAAGGCGCCAATATTGAAATATTAAATAAACATAATTAGGGCTTCAATCTAGCCCTACTAAAGAGTTTAGTTACACATGAGTTTGATGTTAAATATCTTCATAAAATAAAATAGAAGGAAAAAAATAAACCCGAAACTTGAGCTTGAAGAGCCTCCAATTCTTCTCCTTGAAATTGTCTGTCTATTCTATAAGCTTAAGGGTCTATTTAGAGGTCTTAGGAACACTCTAGAAAAACTAAAAATTGTAACTTTTGCATTCTAGTTCGCCTAGGGTTTTGAAAATCCTAGTTGGGGTGAAAAAGAGCACTTTCCTGAATAGGGCGCTGTTGCCATGCTCTTCACGCACGGGTGAGCTCGATCGCGGCCGTGTGTGCTTGATTGCAGGTCTCCGATCGATCTTCTGTGTTGGGTACTCGATCGCACATCCGATCGATGCCGCTTCTTGTGTGCACTAGCACAAGGCTGCGCTCATTTCTTGACATTCTCTGGTAGTGCGCTCGAGTGCAAGTCCCTTGCGATCGATCGCACTATCAAAACCTTTAGCTTTTCCCAAATTTGCTCTTTAAGCCCGATACTTCCAGAAATGCTTCATTTTCTTCCAAAAACCTATAAAACAAAAGAAAATACAAAAAGGAAATAAAATAGCACAAACTAACAAAACTAAGGAATTAACAAATATAAGTTAATGGCTAAAATATGAATATTTTGGCACTTATCACACCCTCGAACTTACATATTGTTGTTTGGTGCCTTGAATTACTCAGGTCATGCAGAGAGGGGCCCATCCGTTGGACTACTTATTCTAGTAGGAGAAGTAGCCGACTTACTTCTCTTGTTCCAATAGGTTTTGTTTTGTCCTTTTACTTCTCCATCAAGGAGAAGTTGTTTGGCCGGCTATACACCTTATATAAGGAGCAGGCTGCCACATAGCAAATTGGGGAGAAAAATTTAGAAGCCACATCTCATCAGGGTTTTCTCACTTTGTTGTGCCTTATGGCACTTAGAGAATAAGAGAGTTTTCTTTGTCAATTTTTTCTCTCTTTTGTGTGAGTGAGATTTAGGTGTATTGGGGCTTTGGGTTTTGAGTGATTTTCTCCCCGTTATCTTTGTACTAGATCTTTTGTTAGAAAATTTTCTTCGGATCGTCTCTGTCAGTGGATATAGGCTTGTTAAGCCAAACCACTTAAATCTTGATGTCATGTGTGATTGATCTATTTTTCTATTCTGCTCTTTTCTACTTCTTTGGCATCCTGAATTTTAATTCCGTGCACAACTTTTAGCATATGCAACAAGCCTTTTTAACCCCCTAGGAATTCCCTAGAGAACGAGTGAAGTCTCATGAGGGTTTTACATGAATGTTACCCACAAACATTATGCACAAGAATTCATGTTATCCAAAATTGAAGTGTCACTCAAAACCATAATTTTCATTCATTAGCAAACTTAAAAAGATAAACTCCATCTTCACAATGAATTGGAATTTTAAAGTCTAATCACTTACAAAGGATAGGCTAAGGCATTACAAGTTCCAAACAGTGTAAAGTGAACTAGCACACAAATATGAAGCTTCCAATTATTTTCAACGTGCAATGTCTTAATATTTCAAAGTTCACTGAAATTCACATTAGAATGAATAACTACAGCATAACTTTTCTTTTTCTTTTTCTTTTCTTTTTTTTTATTTATTTTTTTTCTTTTTATAGTCAGGCTGTGCATGTTTTGTTCCCTTAAGCTTTCTAATTGACCCATGTAACGAGTGTTAAGTCAATGACTCCCAAACCAAGTGGTTTTAGGGCATTAGGTGTAAAACACCCCTAAGGACTTACTAACTCGAGTCAAAAAGGCTACGAAACCAACTAATCATGACATTAACCAAATCAAAATTCTTCACCTTTTGACGTGAACACTCAATGCTTTGAGGCAAGAGGTCCAATTACTTAGTGAAAAGCTTATCAATGATCTTTTTTTTCTTTTATCAAATCTATGCCAAAGTATCCATTTAATAAATCATCCAGTTTCACCCAAGACATAGAAACATACACATCAAACTTTCATGTCATACCCCACAAATTATGTGCTAATGTGCTTGTGTAAGATTAGATCAAACATGTAAATTCTCAACTGCCTAAAGCAAGTAACCAAACAGAAAAACTCTATCATCAGATCACGTGTTTAAAATTTTAAGCTCACCAATGGAATCAAATAACAATTCAGATTTTAAGACAACATGAACATATATATAATGTGTGCAATGTGTGTACATGTCCCCCATACCCCCAAACTTAAATTACACATTGTCCCCAATGAGCATATAACATGGAAAGATCTGACCTAGGAAAGGAAGAACTGTCTGAATTGGTATGGCTCCTAGCACACCCCCAAACTTGAATGCAAGCACAATTTTTCCTGAAAAACAAACTACTAACATCATAATGGAAAACAACACTTAAGTAAAACTACAAAAATAAAATGAAAAACAAACATTAAAATAAAAAGGATATGATGTGGGGTGCCTCCCATGAGCGCTAAGTATAACGTCTTCAGCTAGACTGTGGTTCTGCTTCAGTACTATTGTTCTGCATCTTGGATAGACTGGAATGCCAAATCTTCATCTCTTGGTACCAATTTCAATTCAAGATATGGCTTTACTCTGTGTCCATTCACCTTGAATGTCTGATTTTTTTCTGGACTATGAACCTTCAAAGCTCCATGAGGAAACACTTTGGTGAGAACACAAGGACCAAACCATCTAGACTTAAGCTTACCAAGGAAGAGTCTTAATCTTGAATTGTAGATCAACACCTTCTGTCCCACATGAAACTCCTTCCTGATCAGTTGCTTATCATGATATGCTTTGGTTCTTTCCGAGCTTGGCGTTCTCATATGCATCATGCCTCAATTCCTCAAGTTCATTTAGTTGTAGCTTCCTCTTGTCACCGGCTTATTTCATGTCAAAGTTGAACTTATTGATGGCCCAATACGCTCTGTGCTCCAACTCCACTGGTAGATGACATGCTTTCCCAAAGACCAACCGATATGGGGACATACCAATAAGTGTTTTGTATACAATCCTATAAGCCCATAGTGCATCATTCAAGCGCATAGGCCAATCCTTCCTGCTGGGATTCACTGTCCTTTCTAGGATGCTTTTGATGTCTTTGTTGCTTATCTCCACTTGACCACTAGTTTGAGGATGGTATGGAGTGCCAACCTTATGTGTGATCCCATACTTCTTTATCAAAGAAGCAAAGGCATGATTGTTCAAATGGCTACCTCCATCACTGATTATCGCCTTGGGCGTCCCAAACCTAGCAAAGATGTTTTCCTGCAAAAACTTCACAACCACTTTATGATCATTAGTCTTTGAGGGGACAGCCTCGACCCACTTAGACATATAATCCACACCCACAAGAATATATAAATAACCATATGAGTTAAGAAATGGACCCATGAAGTCAATTCCTCATACATCAAAGAGCTCTACCACTTGAATGTTTTGCAATGGCATCTGATTTCTCGATGAGATGTTACCTGTCCTCTGGCATCTATCACAAGAGCTACAAAACAAAAAGGCATCTTTAAACACATTAGGCCAAAAAACCCCAGATTGTAATACCTTAAGAGCTATTCTCTTGGCCCCAAAGTGTCCTCCACAAGCAAACTAATTGCAATGCTGCAATATGCTCATGTGCTTCTCCTCTGAGACACAACTTTTGATGATTTGATCAGGGCAAAATTTGAACAGATAGGGGTCATCCCAATGGCAATGTCTAGATATAGACATCAACCTCTTCCTTTCTTGACTAGACATATCTGGAGGAAAAACCTTGGCAGTTATACAATTAACAATATCTGCATACCATGGAAGTTTGGTATCTACTATAAATAACTGCTCATTTGGGAAATTTTCATTCAAAGGAAGCTCATCTCCTTCTTCTTCATGAAGTAGCCTGGATAGGTGATCTGCCAGCACATTCTCACTACCCTGCTTATCTTTAATCTCAAGGTCAAA
Source organism: Corylus avellana (assembly GCF_901000735.1). NCBI lineage: Eukaryota > Viridiplantae > Streptophyta > Magnoliopsida > Fagales > Betulaceae > Corylus > Corylus avellana. Next base: position 22,495,719 of record NC_081543.1, on the reverse strand, counting down.
CTCTTGTAGTAATAGTACCCATCTGATTAATCTAGGCTTTGCATCTTTCTTTGCAAACAAATATCTCAAAGCAGCATGGTCAGTGAATACTATAACCTTAGAACCAATCAGGTATGATCTAAACTTCTCCAAAGCAAATATGACAGCTAATAACTCTTTCTCAGTAATAGAATAATTTAGTTGAGCATCATTCAATGTTCTAGAAGCATAATAAATAGCATAAGATACCTTATTGATTCTTTGGCCTAAGACAGCTCCCAAGGCAAAGTCACTAGCATCACACATGAGCTCAAATGGAAGGTTCCAATCAGGTGCCATCATTATTGGTGTAGATATGAGCAGCTTTTTCAATGTGTTGAAAGCATTCATGCATTCTTCAGACCATTCAAACTTGGCATCTTTGGCTAGCAATGCGCTGGCAATGCACAGAGGGGTCTAGAGATCTTGGAGAAATCCTTGATGAACCTTCTATAAAATCCAGCATGTCCAAGAAAACTTCTTACACCCTGCGCTATCATAGGAGGAGGGCGTTTGGAGATGATGTCAATCTTGGCCTTATCTACCTCAATGCCTTTGCTGAAAATGGAATGACCCAACACAATTCCTTGTTGAACCATGAAGTGGCATTTTTCCCAATTGACCACTAAATTGCATCCTTCACATCTCTTGAGGACACTCTTCAGATGATCAAGGCATTCATCAAAATTAGATCCAAAAACAATAAAATCATCCATAAATACCTCAATGAATTTCTCTACCATGTCTAAGAAAATGCTCAGCATGTATCTTTGAAAGGTGGCTAGTGCATTGCATAATCTAAATGGCATCCTTATGTAAGCAAATGTGCCAAAAGGACATGTGAAGGTGGTCTTCTATGGTCCTCTGGTGCTATTGCAATATGGTTGTAGCCACTGTACCCATCTAAGAAGCAATAGTATCTATGGCCAGCTAACCTCTCTAGCATCTAATCAATGAAGGGTAGAGGGAAGTGATCTTTTCTTGTCACCTTGTCACCTTGTTCAGCCTTCTGTAGTCGATGCATACCCTCCAACCAGTGGTTATTCTTGTAGGTATCAGCTCATCATCTTCATTCTTCACCACTGTGATACCACGCTTCTTTGAAACTACTTGAACTGGACTTACCCACTTACTGTCTGAGATGGGATAGATAATGCCAACATCCAATAGTTTTAATACCTCTGCATTGACTACCTCCTTCATGTGTGGGTTGAGTCTTCTTTGTGCATCCCTAGTTGGCTTTCCTTCGTCCTCAAGGAAGATTTGATTCATGCACTTGGCTGGACTTATTCCCTTGATGTCAGCAATAGTCCATCCCAAAGCAGTTTTATGCTCTCTAAGAACTCTCAATAGCTTCTCTTCTTCCCCAAAACTTAGATTTGCACCAACTATTATAGATAGTGTCTTGTTCTCTCCTAAGTAGGCATATGTCAGATGCTCTAGCAACTGCTTCAATTCCAATTTTGGCGCCTAAACAATAGAAGGGACAAGAGTCTCAAAGGGAGGAATGTACTTACTTGAACGTGGTGGAAAGGCCTCAAGGAGGTGCACAGCTTCAATGATGTCATCAGTAACATCTTCAAAATCTGGCTTAATGTCCTGCTTTGTGAAACTATGAGTGAGGGTGGCCTCCAATGGATCACTATGTTGGACCTGAAAAACTTTCTCAACAACACCTTGGATCATACAAACATTAAAGCATTCTAAATCATCTTGAGGTAATTTCAATGCAACAAATATTTTGAATTCTATCTTCTCACCATTCACCTTCATACTCATAATTCCTTTTTTCACACATATTTTTGTATCAGCAGTTAACATAAAGGGTCTTCCTAAGATAATAGGTAAAGGTGATGGCATAGGGGATTCTTCCATATCCAATACAATGAAATCAATAGGTAAAATAAACTCACCGACCTTTACCAAAACACCCTCAAGTATACCTCTTGGTCTTTTGATGCTTCTGTCTGCCAATTGCAATGTGATAAAGTTTGGTTGAAGCTCCCCCAAACCTAGTGTCTCAGATATAATGTATGGCAGCAAATTGACCCCTGCTCCTAGATCCAGCAATGCACGCTCAAAAGGATAGTCTCCTATCCTGCAAGGGATGGTAAAACTACCTGGATCTTTTAGCTTTGGTGGTAGTTTTCTTAACAACACCGCAGTTACCTCCTCTGTTAAAGCCATTGTTTCATGCTCCTGAAACTTCCTTTTATGAGTGCAACAATCCTTTAAAAATTTAGTATATGAGGGAATTTGTTTAATTGCATCTAATAAAGGAATATTAATCTCTACTTCTCTTAAGGTCTCAAAAATGTCAAGAAGTTGTTTTTCTTTTTTTGGCTTTACTAACCTTTGAGGGAAGGGTGGTGCATTCACCTTCTCCATTTTATTGACCTTGGATGTTGAGGATTCCTCTGGAGATGCTTGAGATGTCTCTACAGTTCCTATGATCTTGCCATTTCTGAGAGTTATGACAACTTTCAATTGCTGGTGACCTCCTAGATTAGGTATTGTTTGGGCTGAAAATTCACCATGCTTTCTTTCACTCAGCTACCTGGCCATTTGCCCCATTTGTGCTTCCAGTCTTTGAATGGCTTGATCGGTTCTTTCAATAGCTTGATCAGTCCTTGCATTGACTTGTCTTTGATCAGTCCGGAATTGTCTTTGCTCTATCATAAATTCCTTTTGTGTATTCACCCGGGTGAGCATCATACTCTCCAGGTCATTCTTCTTTGACTCTTGAATTGGTTGGCTGCTTGTTGGGAGTTTCTAGGCTGCCCATGAGGGTTCAAAGCATTCTGATTGTTACTCCATGAGAAATTGGGGTGGTTTCGCCACCCTAGATTGTAGATGTTGGAGTATGGATTGTTTTTGGGAGGATAATTGTTATGTCCCACATAGTTTGCTTGCTCCTGATCTGCAAATGAATACAAAGGGCAACTCTCAGTAGTGTGATCAGAATAAAAACATATGGCACATACTTGGAGTTGGGCTGCTTGCTGAACAGGAGAGATGTTCTAAGTAGTCATGGCATTTACAAGCATATTTAATGTCTTCTGCATGACAGCCATCTGATTTTGCACTCCGCTATTTGTGTTTACTTCATACATGCCCTTACTCCTTACTCCTTGCCTCCCTCAAAATGAGAATTGTTGGGAGTGCTCACTCAATGTCTCGAAGAGCTCTATGGCTTCCTCACTACTATTTTCCATCAGCCCACCTCCACAAGCTGAATCAACAATACCCTTGTTAATGTCATTTAAACCTTCATAAAAAGCTTGTACCTGATCATCTTCAGGTAGGTTATGATGTGGACACTTGAGAAGCAGCTCATTGAAGTGTCCCCATGCTTTGAAGAAAAGGTCTCCATCTCTCTGTTGAAAAGATTGAATATCCCTTCTAAGCTGCCTTGTCTTTTGAGCCAGGAAAAACTTCTTTAGGAACTTACTAGACAACTCTTCCCAAGTATGAATGGAATCTGCAGGTAAGGAATTATACCACAACTTAGCATTATCTTTCACGGAAAAAGGAAATAGGACTAACCTGATTCCCTCCGGAGTTAGGCCCTGGATGTGCTGAAGCTTGCAGAGATCAAAGAACTCCCTAAGATGCAACTGTGGATCCTCAGTACCTGTGCCTTGAAGTGAGTCAAAGCACTGAGTATTTGTTGTGATATATTGTAATTTCCTTCCACCTCCGGTTGATAGGCGATGTATGATGGCTGGTTGAGGTTTTGCAGGATGAAAGACTCTTGGCACTAGTGGCGGGTTCTCTAGCAGATCTTCCATTGTTTCCTCAACTTCTTCTTCTTCTTCTGTGTTGGAGTTGTATCTAGGCCTTTGTCAAATGGTCCAATCAATTTCTAGATCGAGTGGAAGGATGGTTAAGGCCTGAGATCGACGACCTTGCATAAGAACATTTGCCTCTGCAACCACAGCAGCTTCAATATTGCTGTCTAGATGCCCTTTGGAACTGCGCTCGATCGCAGGGTTAGTGCGCTCGATCACACTCGGTCTATGCTCGAACGCAGTAGTAGAATGCAGTATGCCACAGAACTAAAACAAAATAGAAAACAGAGAAAAAGAACGGAAAAAAAAAAAAACAAAACAAAACAAAACAAAAAAAAAAACAAAACAAAACAAAACAAAAACAAAAAAATTAAGAATTAAGAATTAAAATAACAAAACTAAAGAAAAATAATTCAAAACAAAATTTGATGCAATCCCCGGCAACGGCGCCATAAACTTGCTGTGCAAATATCCACCTAAATTAATAGGCAAATAAATGTACTTTTAACTCATAAGTATGAGATCATTCCCACGAGGATTGCCGTAAATTATGCTTAAAATAGATTCCGTAATTAAAACAAAACAAAGAGTGATTTTTGAGTTAATAAAGATAAAGGTAGGGCTTTGATATCTACCACTAATCATGCTCAAATAATATAACAATATGCCAATGCTTTAATCATATTATGAATACCTAATGTTTACCAACCTAAGAGCATGAGTATATACTCCCTAAGTTATAGATTTTCCTAAGCGACGAATTAGGCATGAGTGTATACTCTAACTCTTTTCTTTCTTAAAAGATTTAGCATGGGTGTATACAAAGTTGTTCTTTAAGAAAGCATAAATTTATGGAAATCGACAAACACACGAAACCTAAGGCATGGATGTATACTTCCGGTTTTCCATGTTGATTAACCTAAGAACTAGTGAGGAATTCTTTTGTTACTCTATTAAGCCCAGTACTCGATCATCCAAAATGACTTAATTAACTAATCAATACCACATGCATATGTTGATCAGGCACACACATATGATGAATTCAATAAAACAGGAATTAATCAAGTTAAGCATCACAATATGATTATCACAAAGGTGCCAATATTGAAATATTAAATAAACATAATTAGGGCTTCAATCTAGCCCTACTAAAGAGTTTAGTTACACATGAGTTTAATGTTAAACATCTTCATAAAATAAAATAGAAGGAAAAGAATAAACCCGAAACTTGAGCTTGAAGAGCCTCAAATTCTTCTCCTTGAAATTATCTGTCTATTCTATAAGCTTAATGGTCTATTTATAGGCCTTAGGAATACTCTAGAAACTCTAAAAATCGTAGCTTTTGCGTTCTAGTTCACTTAGGGTTTTGAAAACCCTAGTTGGGGTGAAAAAGGGCACTTTCCAAAATAGGGCGCTGCTACCTCGCTCTTTATGCACGAGTGCGCTCGATCACGGTCCGTGTGCACTCGATTGCAGGTCTGCGATCAATCTTTTGTGTTGGGCGCTAGATCCCACATGCAATCGATCATGCTTCTTGTGCGCACAAGCACAAGGCTACGCTCATTTCTTGACATTCTCTGGTAGTGCGCTCAAGCGCAAGTTCCCTGCGATCGATCGCACTATCAAAACCTTTAACTTTTTTCAAATTTGCTCTTTAAGCCCGATACTTCTAGAAATGCTTCATTTTCTTCCAAAAACCTATAAAACAAAAGAAAATACATAAATGAAATAAAATAGCACAAACTAACAAAACTAAGGAATTAACAAATATAAATTAAAGGCTAAAATATAAATATTTTGGCACTTATCAGCTAGAAGGTAATTTAATTATAAGTTTATATATATATATATATATATATATATATATATATATATATATATATATTGTCTTGACATGAATTTAAAATAGTAACAGAGGTATTAAATTATAAGACCATAAAATATCTCATTATAGATTTAAATAATAATTAACATAATTTATAAATTCTCCTCTAAAAACAAAATTCTTGCAATTCATTGAAATTGTGTATTTTAATTTACCCTATAGGTAAATGTTGGGGTCGTTGCACTTGGCCTCAAGACGGTTGATCAAAGAAGGGTGGAAAGATTAGTTGTATTAGGGTTGACATTAACACTCAAATAGGAAAACAAAAAAAGGGGATGATAATTGCAATTTTGTTCTCATCCAACTATTTGATTTCTCTTCATAGTTGGCTTATTGGTTTTCATTTTCCCTAGCAGAAACAAAAACTCAATGACAGTCTCACCTTTTGAACTAACTTTTGGATTAAGAAAAACCCAAGATCACCTAACACTGGTATCAAAACCTAGGTTCAACCAACAAATCTGTCCAATAGTCCACGGGAGAAACAGGTTGTCTATACTCCAACCCAAGGGCCGATATGTGAGAGGGAGATTGTTAGAGTTATTCTACATTAGTTGTGAAATGTGCTGGCAGTCGATTTATAAGTGTAAAAAAAAGCCTCACCTTTTGAGCTGGCTTTTGGGATTGAAAAAGGCCAAAGACCACTCAACAGTTCATTTACTCCACATGCTTGTTTATAGGTTGTTGTTTTAGCCCCCAAGGGATTTAGCTTAGGTGATATACCTGGAACAATTTTTTCAACGGTTTAGATTTAATTCCAAGTTCCTTACAAAAAAGAAAAAGTGAGTAAAATTAAATCTCGAAGTAGCCTTTGCCTTTCGGGGTTTTCCTCCGCATTTTACACTAATATGCTTCATCCTTACATTTTTTTTTTTTTTCTTGTTTTTTCCTCCTGAACTACCAAGTTGCAATTAATTAGGGTCCTGCATTCCCTGAATAAAGACAAAAATCTCTTGCAGAAGACCATGAGGCAGATGGGTAGCTTGAAGCCTTGATTTGGTTAAAACCCAATATCCATTTAACTGATGTTCGGGTTTGTGTAAGTACAGGCATTTGTTTTCAAGAAGCCCAATAACGATTAAGAGCAATGTGAGCCCATATTCTATTTTACTGGATCCGTGGGTTAATAAAAACCCACAGAGTGGCCTTCTCATGCTCATCTGGTAAACTTTATTGGGTTGGGCCCGGAATGGGTTACAACATACATATATGCTAGGTTCGGCCCACTTCTGTTCCCCTTCCATCTGCTACAATAAACCCCAGCCCAAAAAAAAAAGGAAAAAAAATGATTAAACAAGATTTTATTACCTTTCACCTTCAGGAACGATGTACTAATGTTGTTCTTTGAGGTTGTTTGAGGTTGTTTTAGAGTGTGTTTGATGAGAAATATTAGGGAGTCAAACAAATGAATCTAGAAAAATTTTCAAACTGATATCGCAGACCGTGAGTGGCAGATAAGAGAAAGAATTGCATTTTTCATAATTTAAAAACCCTTGCCACGTCAGTTTAAAAATTTTTCTGAATTCATTTGTTTGGCTTTTTAGCACTTCTTGTGTTTGATAATGTAATCTTGCAAGATTAAAAGTATAACTTTAAAATTTAAACTAAATCGTAAAAATTCGTTTGGAACTGCATTTTAAAAAAAAAAAAAAAAATTGTGTTTTAAAAACATAGAAAATTTGCGTTTTAAAATTGCAAGTAAGAGGCTGCATTTTTTAAAACTCACGATTTTAAGGATAAACTAAGATTTTTACAAAATGCTTAAATGCATTTTTAAAAATTACGTTTTTAAATTGCATAATTTTTAAAGAGAGCCCCTACTATCCGGTCCGTTCTTAAAAGTGGTGTTTTGCAGCATCTATTCATTTGTTGACACATCACACATCTTATTTTAACAAAATAAAAAACATCAGATAACAGAAAACATACAACCAAACCACCGGCCCCGACACCAGCCAAACCACCGACGCCGGCCAGCATCCCCAACGTGACCCACGGTTGGGTCAGGCCGTGACCCAGCCGTGGGTCACCCTCTCTGGCCATTTTTCTATCAAATTCAGCCTCAAAACTCGATTTTAATGCTTCTAAACCCATTTCTAATGACTCAAAACTCATTTTTGAATTCAAAACTAAATCGTAGAGGGGAAGGTTAACCCGTTTCTAATGCCACATGTCATGATCTAGCTGTGGTTCGGGTTCTCTCTCACAATCTCTGCATCTCTCTTTCTCTCTCCCGTGCTTCTTTCTCCCTCTCTCTCACAACATCTCTCTTTCTCTGTTAAGGGAGAGGAGTTGTCGGCATATGGGTAAGGAAAAGGAAGAAGAAAAAAACTTTTAAAATCTAGTGTTTTAGGTTGTAGATTAGTTTTGTGCATTTTTTATGCTTTAGATGATGTGTCTTTCTTCTATTGGTCCCTACTCGGAGTTTATTCTTTTTTTTTTGGGATCTACTCGGAGTTTATTAATATCTAGGAAATGGTAGGATTACAAGTTACAAAATATCCTAACATGTTCTCCTACACATCATACGTAAAAGAAACCAGAAACACTTAAAAACCAAGAAGGCGATGTATGGAATAAAGAAAATGATTCGGTAAACATCCCAAACTTGCCGTCCTCTGCCTTTTATTGGACTATGTGCCTCTTTGTGCGGGTAAAATCTACTCATATCAAACTCTTTGGTTTATTAGACTGTTAGAATATATAGACCAAAAAAATAAAAATAAAAATAAAAATAAAAAAATAAAAACAAAAACAAAAAAAAAACCTCTTTGGGTACAAAATGTAGGTATAAATTCATTTTTTGTTTAGAGTTTTGATAAATAGTTTCATAAGTTTTAAAAAGCATTAAACACTTTTGTAAGTAAAAGGGAATAAATTAGTCTATGAGTTTAGAAAAGTTAACTAAATTTGTTAATATATTATATCAGCACGAATCAAGCCCATCAGTAGAGGTGGCCAAACTACCTCATGGCCATTAAGAATGCCTAGGCCATCCCTTAATATATATATATAAATATGGGGTTGATCAAACCACCTCCACCCCAAATATGCTCAAAAGGATTGTCCGTCCATCCCCATTTAATGCGTTAACGGATTCTATCAACTTTTTTAATAGTTTTTTCTTATCTTAGAGAGTGATTAATGATTAATAACTTTTTAAAAATAAAAAATAAACTATTTATCAAAATTCTTAACAACAATGACCAAAAGTGCATTTACCCTAAAGTATTCAATTGGTAAATCATATATGCTACATTATTAATTATTATAATGCATCACTTAATTAATAATTAAGTTCTCATTTCTCATGTGAAATCAAACAATCCAATTTACTTACCCCAAAAAAAAATCCAATTTTATTGACATATTTATTCGGTTATATACAAGACAAAATGCATTATCTCTCAAGATCACGTCCATCACAACTCTTCTGTTCCTCTATATTCTCCATTTTCATCACTTGAATTTGAATATAATTCTTCATAAAATTTCTATTTTTACGTATACGGCCAAATGGCGCGGTGGTTACGGGCATGTGAGCCGTAGCCTCACCTTCACCACGTGCTCGTTTCCAATTCGACCACTTTGATGGAGCACGTGCAGGTCGCGGTTGCCCTTTTTGGCGGGTGGGTGAGATGTCCGGTTGGGGGACATCACGTGGAGGGCCCCACCGGGAATTGTCAGAGCGCACGATCACTCACATGACTAAGATTTAATGCACTCTCGGGAATGATACACGTGTCCCGATGTCCCCGGATTTATCGGCCAAAGAATCACCGTTGATTGCGATCAGAGAGAGGCGTTGCGGGCCCCGCGGTTGTACGCGAGTTGCGGAGGCATTGACGGCTGTGATTTCCGAACCTGACATTCTTATCGTATCCTCGTCTTTATTTTGTCCACTTGTAAGTGTGAGTCAATTAAAACCTCCGCCGACGCAGTTTTTTTTTTTTGATTTACAATAGAATATTGATATTTTTCAAAATATAAATAAAAGATTTTAATTAACACGTTGAGACATTTGCATAATTAAAATTTCAAAATTTTTGGTCTCGATTCTATTCATAGAATCGAATTTATTATGTACTAATTAATGTGGTTTTTATCCGGTGTCACAAGAATCGATATGAATTTCCATTATTTATAATCATATTTTTATTTTAAGAAAAAAAAAAAAAGGATTTGTAACTTGTTTTTGTGAAAAAATAAAAAAAAAATGATAAAGGTACAACTTAAACTCAATTTTGACCTAACTTTTCTCTTAAGTTAAAAAAATAAAAAAAAATAAAAAAACTACATGTGGAGGAGAGAGAGAGAGCCGTAAATTAGAGAGAGAAAGATAAATTTAGTCTAAAAATTGAGCCAAAGTTGAGTTTAAGTTATGACTATATCACACTTCAAAAATAAATACCAATTGAATTGAAGTACTGGGATTCTTCAAACAATCCCTTTCACATATACCTTGTGTTTATGCATGGTTTTTTTCTTTTTTTTTTTGTCTTAATTAATTTATAAAAGCAATATGTGTTTTTTATTAGGTAAGAAACATGTATTTTTTTAATAACATCTGCTTTAAAATTAGGGAAAAAAATGCACTGATCCGTTCGAGATATATATATATATATATATATATATATATATATATATATATGACTTTTAAAGGTTGAATTGAAAAAAAAAAAAAAAAAATTAAAAATTAATCCAACTTGTAAAGAGAATTGCTATTTGTCTTTCTATTGTACAATTTTATTTAAAAAATCAGCTAGTAAATATATAGGATTTATACCTTTATTTACGTGAATCTTACAAATTTAATAACTGAAAATAACGTTAAAGTTTCTGATTTTGGAAGAAATTTGTGCGGAGTATATAGAATGTGGACAATATTCAAGTTGCAATGGTATCCCGTTGGCATCTGAAGAAGAAGCAGAAGACATCCTTTGGCCAAGTTGCCGTCCACGACCGTTAGTGGGGACGCACGGATTCTGGTGTCGGCTTTTGAGTTTCCCTTTAAAATCTCCAAATCACTTTTGTTGGATATTTTGAGAGTCAAAAACAAAAAAAATATTATCCAAACGGATCTTATATTGTTATTTAAAATCGTTTTTCATCTTTCTTTTTTACATATTTTCCAACTGTCGCAATTAAGTACCTGCATGGAAGTTTGCGTTTGTGGGGCTTTACTCATCTATAATATAATCCTTTGCAAATTCACATATTACTGCACGCCCTTCCTTTTTCTGATTTATTGCTATGGTGACATGGAAGTCATGTCTTTTCTTCTTTTTTGCCTTTAGAAGCTGTTCTTGGTTTTGTTTTATACATCTTTTGAATTTTTTTTTTTTTCTTAAAAAAAAGGAAAAAAGTGTTGTGATGTGTATAAAGATGAGAGAAATGTTTTTTTAGTGGAGTTTACATTTGCAAAAAAAAAAATTATGTGAGGTACACTTACTTTACTTTAAGAAAATACGAGTAAATGTAGAATTGACTTCTTGTTGAAATAAAAAAATAAAAATAAAAAACCCTAAACTTCACTTAAATTTTTTGAAGTTTCATCACTTTTGTAATTATTTTTTAAAAGTTTAAAAATTCTCAATTTAATCAATTAAAATTTTTAATTTTTTGTAATGTTAAGAGCACTCACAATGGCTTATCCATTTCTTACTTTTATCTAAAATAGATAAGCAAAATATTAAAAAATCCCTCTACATTGGATTATGCATCTCAAATGCAAAATTTTTTTTTTTTTTTTTGCATTTGTGAGCAGGCACCTCTGAGTAATTCTAGGTGGCATACTTGTGTCTTACTAAGAATGATGTGACTATTACAATCACAATTGGACTTTTAATTAATCATTATTGAATTTTGATCAGTAGGTGATTTTAATAGCTACATCATTCTTAGTAGGACACAAGTAAGCCACCTAGAGTTACTCGGCACCTCTACATCTAGCGAACATTGTTCACATATAAATCTCATTAGTATACTATTTATTTCTCTCCACATCTCTCTTTTCCCAAAATTTCCTCTTACTATTTCTCTTCCGCATCTCTCTTTTTCCAAAATGTTCTTCTACTATTTCTCTCTCCATATCTCTTTTGTTCCAAAAAGTTGAAAAATAGGATCTTTAGGAAAAATACAATCCTTATAAAAAAAAAAAAAAAAAATGTAAATGATATAGATAACAAAAAAAAAAAAAAAAAAAGATAATCGGATGTATAGTGTATTTTAAAACTCATTAGATAGACTAATAAAGTGGATTTTGATTAGCCATTTTGCATAAAAATATACATAAACCACTGTGAATGCTCTTTCCATTTCGTTAGTTTTTTTTTTTTTTTGGTTAAATCCTAACGGAGCAATGTCAAAATTACCAAAATACCTCCATTTATATTTTTGAAAAAATTAAAATAAAAAATTTAGGCTTGGTAATACTGAAATTTGCAAAAATAATCACACTTGAATCTTTGCACTTTTTTTATTATTATTTTGGAAATTTTGATAGGATTTAACAGATAAGTGTAGGGGTGGGCACGGGTCGAATTGGGGCGGGTATCGCCCATTTTAGCTACCCAACCCGCATGGTGCGGGTATTAAAAATCGTACTTGAGACCCGGTTGTAGAGAGAGAGAGAGAGAGAGAGAGAGAGAATGAAGGAGATTCAGAGAAAGACAGAAACCTGGATGTCATGGACGATGGTTGATCGGCACAAGAAAGAAACAGAAGAAAGAAGCTAAATAAAGCAGGAGAAATTGAAGAAATAAAATGAAGAAAGAAAGAGGAAGCGGCAAAATTGCGGGGCAGGGCGGGTACCCAGTAAATTAAAAACTTATACCCGTAATCCGACCCGCCCCGTGCGGGTATCCTAATATATAAGCTAGATTTGCTTTTTTTATGAGGAAACCCGCGCAGGGCAGTGTGGTTTGGATCGGGTTATACGGGTTTGCCCACTCCTAGAAGAGTGATATTACAATAAATAAATAAATAAATAAATAAAAGTTAGATATATTAAATTGAGAGTTTTTAAATTTTAGAGAATAATTGAAAAAATAATAAAAATTCAAAAGAAATTTTTTCTAAAAAAAAAAAAGAGTGGCTACGTGGCCATCTTCAATAAACAAGAAGGCGTTGTTGGACAGTAGCCGGCATGGTTAATGTGGTTGCATGGCCATCCTAGTAGCCTAGTAGAGGTGGCTGCATAATTGTCCTCACCAAGACAAAGATGGTTTCTATCCTCCAAAGACGGCCATCTTTTTTTAAATAAGCACCTGAAGTTAAGTTGCCTTTATGCTGGGCGGCTAAATGCCAATAATTAAGTTAATCAACAATTATGTTGGGCAAAACTGGAAGTGACAGAGTGAATAATACAATCAGTTCTAATCATGTTGCAGTAAAAAGTGTCGGCTGAGGAAATCATTTTCACTAAAAAGAGCTTATTATAAGGATTCATATAGCTCTAGTCCTGTTTGAATTATTATTATTTTTTTAATAAGTAAAATAGTATTTTTACGTGATATAAAGATTAAATTTGTTTTTACATTTTTAAGAGTTTTTTTTTTTTTTTAAGGAAACTTTATTTACTAAGAAAACTTTATTTACTATCTATGATTTTTTTTTTTTTTTTTTCATTTTTGCAATCATATCTTTAAACTTTAAAAACTGTTAATTTAGATTTTAGTTCATTTGTCTTTCAATTATATTTTTAATTTCACCATTCGGTTGGCATTTTCTATTAATTCCTATAAAAAATTTTAAAAATACCATTTTTTTAAATAAAAAAATATTAATTTTTTAGGGAAAATCCACTTTACCCCTTGAAGTTTCAGGGGGTTTTTTAATTTGAACCCCCAAATTTAAAAATTGGCAATGTACCCCCTAATGTTTCAAAAAATTTCAATTTAAACCTTCCATTACTAATTTCCGTTAAATTGGACATAAATTTTTTTAAAAAAACTTGAGGGTAATTACATAATTTCATAGATTTCCGTCCAATTTGACGAAAATTAGTAACGGAAGATTTAAATTGAAAATTTTTCAAACATTAGGCGGTACATTGCCAATTTTTAAACTTTGGAGTTCAAATTGAAAAACACATGAAACTTAAGTGGGATAAAATGGATTTTTTCCTAATTTTTTTTTTCCCTAAAAACAAATGAGGGGTATTTTGAGAACATTGACACTCCCATTATTAGGATTTAATGAAAAATCTTAACGGAAGAATGAAATTAATTGATAAATACACTAAATTAACACTTCTTAAAATTTAAAGATATGAACAAAAAAATAATGAAAGATCAAAAGTAATACTTAAAGTTTTCCCAAAATTTTAATGAACCCAGCTGTATACTTCTAATGGCTTTTGACAAAATGAGAAAGACACCATAATGTAGATTGATGTCGAGTGTTATTATTTAGGAGTGCTTGTCTTTGTTCCTCTAGCAAGAGGAAGTTTGATTGCATCGGATTTATTCTATGTTGTTGTGGGGTGACAGACAGGTACTATTATTGATGGATTTTATTTTTATTTATTTTTATTTATTTTTTATTTTTTTATTTTTTTAAGTTATTCTTGATGGTTAATTAAACATATAATTTATTCCAAAGCTACTAGGTTTGAATTTTGAATGTCTGTGACTACTGTTTGAGTATATGATTCGAAAAAGAGATAGTTACTTAGACAAATTCAAAAAATTGCACAAGACTTAATGAAATTTCAATAAGTTTTACTAGTTGAGTATATATATATATATAGGAAGCTGGACAGGATCGAAATTCTTTATAATTAAGTTCTCTGAATAATATGCAATTCGAGCAGCTTTAAAAGAGAGGGATAAGAAACTCACTTGCCTTAGATAACCTGGGACATGGGGCTTACATACCCAGGACAAATGGGCTCTGCAACTCCCTTTTTGTGGGTGGGTCAAAATTTTATACAATTTGATCAAACAATTGTAAGGGATCTTTGTTGGAAGAGTTGATAATAAATATCTAGTCCATCACACCCAATTTTATCTAGAAAACCTCTACAAGCAAACTTTAGCAATATATATAAGAAGACATGGAGAAGAATCTTAAATGAAATGGAGACGAAAAATGACCATTTTACTCATTTTAAATACACTAATTAGATCTTTTTTCATTTCATTTGAATTGATCAAATAGAGAGGATCCGTTTCCACAAGACATTGTACCTATCATTTTCATTTCATTTGAATTGATAAAATGGAGAGGGCCTGTTTCCACAAGACATTATACCTATCATCTTAGTTGAATCAATTGCGCATCAATGGAGACAAAATAATTTCACAAACAAAATTGGAAGAATTTCTTCTTCAATTTAATCTATTAAAATGACATTTGTCATTTAAATATATGATTTTCACCTACATTTTTAAAATAATTAACTAATCGGCCCCCAAAATGTATTATTGTAACCACTACATTGGCTTATTATATTTCTTTTTCTATTTTTTTTTTGGATAAATAGTGATTTTTTTTTTTAATATGCCTTTTAACAAGGATATCATTGATTACAAATTTAAAAAATAAGAAAATCATTCAAAATATAAGTATTACCCGTACGTACCGCTATTGAAGCATGCAATTGCGGTCCAAAATCAAATCCAATAACAAATTAACAAACAAGAGTCATACAAACACTTTGTCTGGTGGAGGAATTAACAATTAAAATTAAAATTAATGGGGGTAGATAATATGATAAATAATTATAATGGGTTAGAAGATGACAAGAAATGAAGAAAAGAGGAAATCTTCATACATTTCTCCTTGATTAATGGCACAAGTGAATTTGCCATGATTTGCGCTGAGTGCAACTACTTTCACACTCGGCTCATCGGAATTAGAAAGGTGAGACAGCCTGTTCAAGTCCCACTCAATAAGGGGAAACAAAAAAAAAAAAGTCGATCAATACTTTCTCTTTGCCTCGTTGAATATCAAAACGAAAAAAGTCCACTCAAGAAACCAAGACCAAGTAATGTGGAAAACTTTTGCTTTTTGGGTTTTAAATAAGTTTTTTTTTTTTTTTTTTTTTTTTGGGGGTCATAGAGTACAATAGGGGGAAAGAAAAAAAAAAAAAGTCCACTCAATAAACCAAGACCAAGTAATGTGGAAAACTTTTTGTTTTTTGAGTTTTAATTTATTTTTATTTTTTTGGTCATAGGGTACATCCGTACATAAGAATGAATGTGAAAGATTAAATAGTAATTACTCTTACAAAAAAAAAAAAATAGTAATTACGAAATAATCAATGACTAATCATACAAAAAAAATACTAAATACTACGGCATCAATTGATGTAATAGTGTTTATCATCTTTTGATTTTTTTTTTTTTTTTTTGTAATATGAGCTGATTTAAAAGTTGATAGACAGTACCATATCAACCGAGTAAAATAAAGGTGTATTATGTAGCATTGCTAAAAAATAAATGATCGAGAGTATCATTTAATTTATCATTTATAAGTTAATTTTTTGAGTTAGAGATAATACTCCATAGCTTTTTATGGCGCGTTTGACATTGCGATTTTATACACAAAAAGTATAATTTTAAACTAAATCGCAGAAAATAAATTGTTTGGAATTGTGTTTTTAAAAATTATAATAAATGTAGAAAATATACGTTTTCAAATCACAAGCGACGTGTTGCTTTTTGGAAAACACATAATTTTAAAGGTTAAATTATTATTTTAAATACCAAACCGCACTTTTCCCAAACACTTAATTATATTTTTAAAAATCACATTTTTTAAATCATAATTTTAAAATCACATTTTTTAAAATCGCAAACCTAAATAAAATCCAAGTATTAATCTTTTCATCGAGACTACATCAAATACTATCTTCAATTCCAAGTTAAAATACTTTTTCTTTATACACTTTCTATTACGGCAAAATATTTTTTAAAAAAATTTATTTTTTATTTTTTATTTTTTATTTTTAAAAAAAAAGCAAAAAATATCTTCTAAGTTATTACTTTTTTTCTGGAAGGGAAGTCTTGTCCTCTAGAGGGGGTGGGGGAAGAGAGAGAAACAGCAAATAGAATTAGAGAGGAAGATAAAGAGAATAATTAGGGCGTGGGAGGTTCCTGTTCTATTAGGATTGTTTTCAGTTATTTTTGATTAATTATTTTAGAAGAGTATTTTTATCTTATCAAAAAGTGAAAAAATAAAAATACCCTTTAAATATAATTAACTGAATTTTCTCATTTCATATATAACTGAAAAGAATTGTGATACGAGGGGTTTATTACGGGAAAAGTGAAAAAACAAAAATAACTTTCAAATATATCTAATTAAATATTTTCTAATTTATATACAACCGTAAATAATTTTAATACAATGGGATTCTCCATAGGAGAAGAGATAGGGAAAGAGAGAAAGGGGTCCCACCCCATTAAAGGTCTGAAAGTAAGTGTCAAAATCAATAGGGAAGAAGAAGCAGCATATCATATAAAGATCTACAAAAGGGGGCCACGTGTTTCCTTGGCACGTACGAACCAACGGTGAGCAGTGGGCCATACCCATTCTTTTAAACTAACTACGCATCAACGACGAACTCCACGCTTTTTCACCTTTTTATTATATTTTATTATTGCCGAAGGCCTGCCTTCTCTTCTCTTTTCGTACTGCAGGCGGATAAGATGCCTTCCTTGGGACCCTACCTACCTATACAAACCAGTCTATTTTTAGTCAATTTTTTTTTTTTTTTTTTATGTTCTAATGTTTTTTTAATAAAAAGTGTTAATTCTTGTTTGCGTTTCAAATTAGGATTGATACAAGATTATAATTCGACTTATTTGATTAAACAGATCTAACCTTCAATCATAATTTATTAATTTTGTATTAAATTTACAGGTCATGTAAAAAATTAATAGCCGTTATGTTGCATGTTGAGTAGTTTACATTGCATCCAAACCTAAATATAAAATTATATATCAACCGTAATCAAACAATTTATAACAAAAAAGTCAAAACCCTTAATCTTAATTTGCTATTTCGCATCAAGTTACAAATTATTTCAAAAATCGTCGACCCTAACTTGGCAATTCCAATCATTTTTATTTTTGCTTGTGGGTGCTCTTCTTTAGGATTTTATTTGTGCAGCAAAAGCTAGCCATGTGTATGGTACCTTCGAGGGCAAGCGTTTTTTTTTTTAAAAAAAAAAAAAATTAAAATTAAAATTTTTTATTTTCATCCCTTTTAGGATTTCTATGTGGGATAAGAAAGACCAAAAATAGAAAACAAGAAATTAATTGAAATGATAGATCCTTACATCGGACTCACCGACAAATTAATGGTTATGGACGGGAAAGAAGACCCATGACTCAAAACTCAAAAAAAAGTTTTATACTTTTCTCTGAAAATTAACCTCAACATTTTAATTTTTTATAACAAATCAATTATTTTTTAAAAATCATTACAAAATAAATTTTTTTACTTTTCTATACAAAATATTCTTACTTTTTTTTTTTCCTCTCGCATCAATTAAATCTGCTACAATACCGGTTCAGTTCCTAAATTCATTCCATTGCCAAACATAGCCATTAATGAAATTTTGTAAGAGTAGGAAAGGCAACGTACAAAACTAGGTAGCACAAAATTGATTCTATCCTTACCAAATTATAATCACCCACTTGCATTATTATCTAAACCATATGGGATTATAGATGATCTCCTTAAAATTTTCTCTTAAATACTAAAGGAGAACGTGAAATTTTTTAAAATACTCTTTTTTTAATGAATAATTTTTAATTATTTAATTAAGGTACTTTTGCAATGTTTAAAATCTTACATGAATATAAGGGACATTTCATATTTTTACAAACCTTAACGGTAAGAGTGATATCATAAACTTATAAACTTCTTAAATTTGAATATATTAAATTGAGAATTTTTAAAATTTAAGAGAGTGATAATGTGAAGTTTAGGGAGGTTATGTAAAGTTTTTGAGAATCCCTTCTATTAAGATATGGTGTAAAACCTTATTTTATAGTCTTTAATAAAAATTTGACACATCAGATAAAAATACCGACTTTTCCATTTATTATAACCTAACGGCCACCACCCACCTCCGAGTCCCTAACATCGGAGTCTCCAAATCCCACCAAGACGTTGGCTCGATGGTTTTGTCTATGAGGTATTTTTTTCAAGAGAATGACAATTATTTAATGTGAATGATTATATAATTTTTAAGTGGTTCAAGGTTAGGTATTTGTTTCCTATTCGATGGTATAAAACACCAAATTTACCCTACGACTCGATTAAAATTATTCTCAAAGATTTTCCTTTTTTTTTTTTTTTTTTTTGGTGGAATTGGATACAAAATAAACATATTAGCAAAGGGACACGCTTTATAGATATATTTCAGGAGATATAATCACAATCTAAGCTACCCATGACCTTTAGGTTAATGAGTGGAAGGCCGTTCCAAAACCCATGACGTATGGGCAATTCCATTGCCAACAACCATATCATTCACAAAAAGTAGCTATTTTTAAAAGCACTCTCAAAAGGATGGCCCATGGCATCCAAAACTTAAGAGCGTCACCGGCAAATCTCAACCACCATGATCTTTACTCTTTTTAAGTACACTCGAGTTCAAAAGAAAACCAACAAGTTTTAGGGTTTATGTAAACACTCTCATAACCTCCATAATGAAAGAAAGAAAAAAAGCAGTAGTTGATAGACTAGATATACGTTCGATCAATCTGGGTAAGGAGAATAGGCCTAAAAGCCTAACTAAGATTTGAGATGACGGAGCTCAAATCACAAGTTTTGATAGGGCGATCATAGACTCGACCAAAGTAAAAAACGTAGATGGTTTGACCAGTCATGTCAGCATAATAACTACTTAAATAAAGACATAACACTCACGCCAAGAGAATGTTAAGATTGTAACGTTGATAATAAATATTCTGTGATTTCTGTTCAATCAGGCACAAAATTTGGCTAACGCCATAACCTACCAGCAAAAGCCTTACATAAAAAATGCCATATCATCATTCCAGATACACCCCATAGTCATACACAAACTTTGATAAAACTTTAACTCACCTTTCAAGCATCATACTATTCCCTTTACCACATCTAATTTCAATTTTGAGAGCCAAGTGTCACGCTTCTGTTATCTTTGTTGAAATAAAATTAGCGCGAATGTGATTCCCTGAATTTAAATCCCTTTCAAAACTTTGTAGTGTCTATAAGAAGCTTTTGTTGTATTCCTTTCACATTTGACGATATTTTCTTTGGTGCTAAGGTTTAGAATCTTGCTTTGTGGATGTTAAAGCTATTTAGGATGTTGGTCCCTCTTGAAGAAACAAGAAAGAGACCCTCCAACTGAAGGATATGTAACACAGTTTATGCTAGAGCACGTGTTACCCCACAATCCACATCGTTTGCTTACTGTAACTTGTCTTTGTAAGTGCTCCATTCTTATCCCTTACCTTTTTCCCTTTGCTTCACTGTAATTTGTTGGTAAAGTGAACTACTTTTCCATTGCATATGCCTCCGTTTCTGAATAAAAGCATGTTTGAAATTGTATTTGAAAAATAGAGCTTTTAAGTTAAAAAATTCTTTATAGCAAAAGCTTTATTTTTAATCTTTTGCTAAAAGTGCGTTTTGATCATTTTTAAGCTTTTGGACTATTAAAAGCGTTTTTAATTTTTTTTTACCAAACTGGTATTTTTTTCTTTAAACGAACTTTTTGAGTGTTAAACACACTTTTAGGCCCATCAAATGCACGCTCAAACATGCCCTAAATGTCGTTTTTTTATCATTTTCCCATACAATTGTTTTGTAGGGAAAACTTCATAAAATCTCCATAAAATTTTCATGTGTTTTGAAATTACATCTTTAATGTTCAAAAACTCTTAATTTAGAGCATCGATCTTTCAATTTTTTGTAATAACCCCCTCAATTAAGATTTTTTGTTAAATATTGTCAAAATACTCAAAATACCTCTATTTTTTTTTTTAATAAAAAATTACAAAGATTTAGGCGTATGTATTGTTGCAAATTCCGTTAAATCCTAACCAATGCCTAAATCTTTGCATTTTATTTTTTATTTTTTTTTATTTGTTTATAATTAAAAAACTGAGATATTTTGAAAATTTTTATAAGATTTAACGAAAAATCCTAACCGATGAAACACATTATAAAAAATTAAAAGTTTGATACCCTAAATTGATAGTTTTTTAACATTGAGGAATAATACGTCAAAACGCGTGTAAGTTTAAGGGGGTTTTTTGAAGTTTTATCTCTCTTTTTTTTTTTTTTTATATAATAATAAAAAAATATATATTTGAAAGAAAAACGGAAAAAAGACAAATAGTTCTCATTGTAATTTGTTCGGCCGGCTTGCATAAAGATTGGCCAAGTTGGCAACGAACCATACAAAATAGAGAAATAAAACATTTTTAAAATTAAATGCCATGGTCACTACTTCACTTTCAAGATGAAAAATATTTATCAAATTGACTACATCTCACTTCTTTTCAAAACAATCAAAGATTCCTCCCATTAATTGTAGGACCCGTAACCTAAGTTAATTACAAGTCCAACTCATGCTCAATGTTTGACAGCATAACTACCTAGTTTAATCAAAATTCTCTTAAATCACTAATTATCTCAAAAATTATTTTAAACTAATAATAAATAATAAATAATAAATAATAAATTTAATAATTTAATTAATACTTTTAGTGAAATAAAGAGTAAACTGTAAACTTAGGTTTCAAAGATATGGTATCTGCTATTGGGTTAAGAAGTTAATAAGTTGATTATTATTTTAACACATATTTGAAGGTGCAAATAAATCTGAAAAATTAGTAGGAGAAGCACTACATGTTCAATCTGATTGAGGGCTTGTTAGGGTGTGCGTTTAACATTTGAAAAAAATCTGTTTGAAGAAAAAAGTATATGTTTGATAAAAAAAAAATTTAAAGCGCTTTTAAGGGTTAAAAAAGCCTAAAAATAGCTAAAACGTTTTTTTTTTTTTAAAAAAAAAAAAAAAAAAAACTTAAAAGCTCTATTTCTCAAACACAATCTCAAACATACTCTAAGCCTATAAAATAGCTAAATTAGGCAGTTGCCCTCTAGATGTAAAGTTGGTGACTAAGCAATATGAAATTTGAAATTTGAAATTTTTATAGGCTCTAATCCACCAAGCCAAATGGGAAGGATTGTAGCAATGTGAAGTGGAATGGGTTTGCATCAACCATTGTCTAATGTGAACGGACGAAATTTCAAAAAGAGAGCCTAATTCATGGAAAAAGCAACATATTTATGCAAAAGTCTTATTGCAGCCAACAAGGCTTTCCACTTGGAAAGCAAGCTAAGACTTCTTCTTGTCGTTTCTCATCTAAATATATGCATTTTTGTCTATGTAGTATGGGGTTTTGACAAATTGCTTCATGAGTTTTAAAAAGAGATTTACTCAATGAGATAGGCCAAAAAAGAAAAAATTAGTCAATGCTATTAAAAAAATTAATAGAATCTGTTAATCTGCTAAAGGATTGTGGCGGAACCACTTCCATAGTCTTGGAGGTGATTTAACCATTCTCATGGTTTTGGAGGTGGTTTGACCACCCCCTTTAAGCATATGCTGGGATGACCAATTCACCCCATTGCCATTGAGAGTGGTTTGGTTGTCCCGTCTGGCCGGTCTTCATGTTGATGTGACACATTAATAAATTAAATCAATTTGTTTTAATTTTTTTTTTTTTTACTTACTTCAAAAAGTGATTAATCACTTTTCAAAATTTAAAAAACTATTTGTCAAAACTTCAAACCACAAAGACAAAAAATTGCATTTACCCCCCTTTCAGACTTTGTATTTATTATTCTATCTTAATGCTTGCTTAGCACTATCTTGATCTCTATCCTATATATTAATACTGATATGATAATATTTAAGTTATTTAATTTTAAAATAATTCTTCTAATTTTTTTTTTTTAAAAAAAATCAAAAATAAAAACTTAGTCTGAAAATTTAAAGAATCTTCATCCTAATTACTTAAAAAAGAAAAAGAAAAGAGCAATGGACCTATAGGTCCTATACCACTAGAGTCTAGAGAGTTACCGTGGTTTCTTTCGGGGAAGGCATCACGTGGATCACTTTAAAAAATAACCGCCGACAACCGGTGACTGCATCACTGGGAACTGTTGCCGTGGCCGTTACAGAACCGGCGCCAACCGGTGATTCCGGAGCGTTGCCTCTTTGACCTGTTTGACGTGTCAGGTTATTCTTTATTTATTTATTTCACATTTTCCAATTTTCAATTTCTACTTTTTAAAAAGCAGTAAAGTTAAAAGAAAAAATTTATTTTTTTCGGCGGAGACCGTTGATTGCGGTTGAGAATAAAGCGCTCTGACATGGGACGTATCTTTTTGACTACACCTTCCTTTGTCATTTTTCTCTTCTTTATTTTTTGAAATTATTTATTCATTTTTCTTTTTGAAGTGACAAGTGTTGGGTAGACATTAATTACAGGAAAATTTCCCAAACCGTCCCTGTAACAATATTTTTACCCGTCACTGTCGGTGGACATGGACCATGAATTCCAGATGTTGGTGCGTGTGATTTGTCGGGTTGTAGGGTTTTCGAATCCTTGTTACAGGTCAATCTTCTGTAAAATGTGATCATTTTCCACAGAGTTTATGATAATAAATTTTATTTTATTTTATATTTTTAAAGTTTTGTGACTAATCATTGGCAATATTACTAAATGTAATTTGTCCCCTCTAGCTTATAATAATATGTAAGAGCTGTTGTATATGATACTCAGAGCAGAGAAAATGATGTGCCTTTAATTTTCAGTCAAGATTAACAAACAACAAACAACATGATTATTATGTGGACTATTGGAGATGTACATCTGGCTTATTTGACACTAGAAAGGAAATTTCCAGACTGGTACAACACCAATCAAATACATTTCCAATACTCTTTCATGAAATATATTTACGAGAAAAAAAAAATAAAAAACTCTTTCATGGCGTTCAGCACATGCGGGGGGAATTCTTCTAGCGTTTTTTTAACGTACGCCTTTAATTGCTTTGTTTTTTCTTTCGTAACAAACAACAACTAAATTAACGTCGAGAATGGTTGATGTTTTGTAGTATCATGCAAGGATATATTACTCGCCCATATGGGTGTTTGTTTTGCTCTAAGGATGTCACTTGTAGAAATTTTGGGTTTACATGTAGCCCGCTTTCCGTCCGAAAGGCACTATTATTAATTTGTTAGGACCAATAATTTTTTTTATGATTTGAAAATTTTACATGAAATTAATAAATTAGAATTGTTTGGCTTGGTCTGCATAATTAAATTAGTTCGATTAATGCTATGTTACCCAAAATCAACATGCACTCTTAGATTATGAACTTATTTGTTGGGTTTCTTTAATTCAGACCAGTAAATGTAAACCTAAAAATATGTTCTTTCAATACATGTTCTGTAATAGTGATGAGTAATGACAAACTTTCAGGCACCCCCAACTCCTTTTTCTACTTTTCGTGGCTTAGTTATGGCCTGACTACCTCATAAATCTGCATTGGTTAATAATAACTTTGAAGGAAGGGTTAATTTCCTGGTTGTTGGGTGTATCAATTTTAACTAATAATTATATATATCTTGGAGTTAATTCCAGTCAGAAAAGCTACAAGTGATATCGTTTGAAGTTAGATAGATGTTTTAATAAGAAATCTCTAAAAGAAAACAACTTTTTAATGCTATATTTTTATGTTATTATATGGTTGATAATTTTTGATATAACCTATGAACTTAACATGAACTTGACACAAAACTAAATAGTTAGAGTTTAGTATAAACGGGTTCGGGTCATAAGACTCATAAAGGAGTTGACTCGCTTTAATTTGTTTAATAAACAGATCATAGACAGATTGACCTGCTTGATTATTTATAATAAATATATATTGAAATGGATCAAACTTGTCGTGTTAGATTAGATCAAACTAGTTAAACAGGTTGATCTGTTTGTGACCTGTTTATTAAACGGATTGTGTTGGGTAACTCATGAGTCATGTTTGAGTTTAAGAGTTTGACTCGTTTAGCTAAACGAGTCGAGTTCAAGTTTATCTTTATTGGGTCGATAGGTCAAAGAGATCAACTCGCCAACTCGTTTTTC
The DNA here is from genome assembly GCF_901000735.1 of Corylus avellana. Taxonomy (NCBI): domain Eukaryota; kingdom Viridiplantae; phylum Streptophyta; class Magnoliopsida; order Fagales; family Betulaceae; genus Corylus; species Corylus avellana. The sequence goes on along the minus strand of NC_081543.1, from coordinate 22,470,862 downwards.
AACCCTAATTATATTGCCCGTAAAAAATTATTGATCTAAAGACTGATTAGATGTTCATTATGCAGTCTACTTAATAATGCTTAAAATATTTGAAGAAGGCAAACAAATTGGGCAGAGCACATGGGGTCCGACCAGCAAAGTCATAATTAATTTCTCCATGATTATTGGATGGGGGAAAATAAGAAAAATTATTGTCCGTCTGATCATTTGAACGACGTTCAGAGACCCTGATAGGCTGATATCCAACCGCAATAAAGCATTCTGCTGGGTAGCAAGAAATTAATGGGCATTGTACCTAAAAAAACGAAACACTAATAAATAAAGATGGCTTTCAGGCGTTACAGACGGTCCTGATCATCCACCACCTTCTTCACATGTTGTGATGTTACTTGCCACGTGGCCACGTTCAGAGTCTTTATCACCCTTAAACCGACACGATTTGCTTGGAAACTGACGGTGAGGATTCATCTTTGAGGGCTTGGTAATTGAGACCAGCACACACGTTTAAAAACCCTCATGTTTTGCTTCTATTGGTGTTGGTGTAAAGTAATTACTAGTCATTATGAGCACAGCACAGCACAACAATAATTATATTAATTAGCAAGGAAAAATAAATAAACTGTAAAATCAGTTCTTGGTTTACCTTACCATTAATTTTGAGAGTTCATTGGACTATAAAAAAAAAAAACTTGACAAATTTGGTTAATTTTTAGTTTTTTTTTTTTAGTTTATATATATATATTATGAGTGACACATGTCATAATTTTATTAGCTATAAAGTGACACTAATGAAATTCACAAAACTTTTCAATGACATTTGACAACCGAGTAATTTGTTATTTATGAATACGACAAAGAACTCTCACAACATTTTACTATAATAGGAATCTAATAAGAAGAGTGATACACTCTTTTTATTTTTTTTGTGATCATGTCGGTTGGCTACAGACGTGTGGGGAGTAAGCGGGAGATTTTTTCCAGAAATCTACATTATTGGGGGAAAATTTTCTCCACTTAGGCTCCGTTTACTTCGACGTAAAATGGTTTTCAGAAAATGATTTCAGCATTTTACAGTGTTTACTTCGACGTAAAATAGTGGTCAACGGAAAATATTTTCCTTTTGACCGAAAATTCTTCTTTAATTTTGGAAAATGGTTTACGGTTTTGAAAATCGTAAACTATTTTCTGACTGTGAACATCTCATTCTTAAATCGATGGACCTTGCCAAAACTCGCCCAGAACCTCGCTAGGACTTGATCGGGACTCACCTAGGACCCGCTCGGGACTGCGCCAGGACCTGCTAGGGACTTGACCGGACTTGAACGGGACCAGCTTGGACTTGACCGAGATTGGATCGGGACTTGCCGGGGACCCGCCTGGGACTTGATTGGAACTCGCCCGTGACTTGCTCGGGACCCGCCTGGGACTTGACCGGGACTTGCCTGGGACGCCGCCGGGACCTACCCAGGACTTGACCGGGACCTCGCCGGGACTTGACTGAGACTTGCCTGGGACCTGCCCAGGAGCTGATCGGGACCCGCTCGAGACTTGATCGGACTTGCCCTGGACTAGGCCGGGACTTGATAGAGACCTAGACAAGGCCTACCCGGGACCCCGTCGGGACTTCACCGAACCTGTCCAGGACTTGCCCGGTTGGGTCTCGGTCAAGTCCTGGCGGGGTCTTGGTCAAGTCCTGGACAGGTCCTGGGCTGGTCCCGGTCAAGTCTCGGCGGGGTCCTAGGCAGGTCTCAGTTAGGTCCCGATCAAGTCCCGTTCAAGTCCTGGGCAGGTCCAGACGAGATCACGGAGAAGTCCTGGTCAAGGCCCAGCGGGGTCCCGGGCATGTCCCTGTCCGGACCTTATTGGAAAAAATATATATAAAAAAATTATTTTTCGTGTGCGCGGTAAACGCCGTAAAATGTTTTCGACAGAATACATTTTTAGGGAAAATGGCTTTCCTAAAAATATTTTCCTACGGAAACCATTTTACGTAGAAGTAAATGGAGCCTTAGCCGAGGGGTTGTACCAGGCATGCAACCGGGATATGCTTCCTTTATTTCTTGAAACTGCCAGGAGGATTTGGCTCCGTCAAAACACATGGGTACACGAGGGATTATTCACCCATCCCACTAAGGTTGTACATGTAGTATCTATGGCCATGGAAGATTTTCACGAGGCATAATTAGGGGAAGAGGAGAGTCAGGAGGTGTGGGAGAAGGCAAACCAAAGCTGGAATAAACTAGTGGAGGGGTGGTTTAAAGTAAACTGTGATGCAGCTCTTGATCAACAGAGGGGATGTGTGGGGGTGGGCATTGTGGTAAGGGATCATGAGGGGAAGGTACAGGCTGTGAGAAGCTTCACGAAGAAAGGAAATCTGGAACCAAGTGCAGCGGAGGTAGTTGCCACTTTTTACGAGGTCTCTTTGTGTCATGCTATGGGCATTCATAACATGTTCATGGAAAGTGATGTGAAGATGGTCATTGATGCTCTTGAAAGAAAGTAAAGAAAAACTTGCTTTTGGGCAGAATAATCTCTGCTGCTTTCTTATTGAGCTTAAATAGAGAATAGTTATAATTATAGTTGATCACATCAAGCTAACAAGTTAATTTTGATGTGATAAGATAATAAACTAAGAGGGTTAATACAAAAGGGAGACTAATTACAAAAGAGAATTATTTACAAGTGATTTGGTAGAATTGATCTATTTGTATTTAATAATAATACTATAAGTAGGAGTTTCTATAGAATTAGATAACTCATAGCATTCTGGTTCCGAGGAGCAACCAGAGAGGCTCGTCTGCAATCTCGTCTAGACGGGATTGCAAACGAGAGCAACAGGAAAGGCTTGTCCACAATAGACGAGATTGCAGACGAGAGCAATAGGAAAGGCTTGTCCACAATCTCGTCCAGACGAGATTGCAGATGAGAGGATCACTGGGAGTCACAGACAGGCTCGTTTGCAATCCCGTCTAGACGAGATTGCAGACGTGAGATATTCTGCTACAATTCCTTAATAGCCCCCCTCAAACAGATGGGACGAGAGATAACCATTAGTTTGTCTCTAAGACACATGAATCGTGTGGATGTGAGACCTTTTGTAAAAATGTCTGCACATTGATCTGCTATAGAAATGTAGGAGGCTGCTAGGTCTTTATGAATGATCTTTTCTCTGATGAAATGGTAATCAACTTCTATGTGTTTGGTGCGTGCATGGTAGATAGGGTTAGAAGCTAGAGCAATTGCCCCTAGATTGTCACACCATAGCTGAGGGGGTGTATTAAGCAGAATATGTAATTCCTTAAAAAGCATCCTTAACCAAGATATTTCAGCAGTGGTGATAGTCATTGCTCTATACTCTACTTCTGTGCTAGACCTAGATACAACTGGCTGCTTCTTAGCATAATAAGATATTAGGTTAGTCCCAAATAAGGCACACTACCCTGTGGTGGACCTTCTGTCAAGTGGATCACTTGCCCAATCGGAGTCACAATAGGCATGTATTTGAAGTGGTCCAGGAGTGAAGTGTAAACCATGGTTTGGAGTCCCTTTGAGATATCTTAGTACTCGTTTGGCAGCTTAAAGATGGGCAATGCAGGAATTGACAGAGTAGGCAATGTCTGGCCTGCTAAGAGTGCAGTACTGTAAGGTCCAACAATGTGTCTGTATGCAGTAGGGTATGGTAGAGCATCACCATCCATCTTTGTGAGCTTCTGCCCTGAGGTGCATGGAGCTACATACGGCTTAGCTCCAATCATGTTGACTCGTGTAAGGAGATCAACTATGTATTTGCTTTGATTGAGATGTAGTCCAATCTTGTCTCTGAAAACATGCATGCCAAGGATGTAGGACAGGCAGCCTAGATCCTTGTATTTGAATTCTTGCTGCAAACTAGAAATAACTGATGCAACGACAGTGGAGTTAGTACTAGTAATTATAATGTCATCTACATATATTAGTATAAATAGATGGACTGAATCTCGATGAAGTATGAAGCGAGGGATATGTTTACTAAAGAGCCAATGAATCCTAGGTGAAGGAGAGCATGTGAGAGTCTATGAAACCAAGCCCTAGGCGCTTGTTTTAGACTATAGAGAACCTTTTTGAGCTTGTATACATGACCAGGGAGTTTGCTGTCCACAAAACCAGTTGGTTGTTCCATATATACTTCATCAAATAAGTGACCATGTAGGAATGCATTTGATACATACAGTTGTTTAAGTGGCCAATTGTAATGCACTACTAGAGAGAGAAGTATGCGTATGGTAGCTAGTTTAATGACTGGACTGAAGGTCCCCTTATAGTCTATTCCATCTCTTTGTTGGACGCCTTTAGCTACAAGTCTAGCTTTGTACCTTTCTATTGAGCCATCTACGTGCTGTTTCACCTTGTACACCCATTTATTCTTGATGATGTTGCATTTTGATGGTCTGGGGCATAGAGTCCAAGTGCCATTATCAAAAAGAGGTTGGATTTCTCTTTCCATAGTAGCAAACCAATGAGGAATGAGAGCAGCCTAAGCAAAGTTAGTTGGGATTGGAGGAAAAATAGAGCTAGTAATGGCCATGAGAGGATGTTTGGTGGATTTAAGAGAGTGGTATAGTTTGTAATCTAGAAAGGGTTTAGGTTTAGAAATTCCTGTCATTGATCTGGTAACCATATATGGAGATGAAAGTTCAAATGCGGAAGATATAATTTGAAGCAAAAAAGCGTTAGAAGAGGGGACAGTAGGGTCAGGCTAAGATGATGAAGGTAAAGGGGGTTCATCATTTTGAGAAACAGATTCAGAAGGTAGGGCAGGTGACCAAAGGTTTGGGGATGAATTCTGAGGGAATAAATTTTGAGGTGTCCTTCTGTCATTAGGAGGAGCTGATGGAGATGGTATATTGGTGGGTAAGGTTATGGATGGAATGACAGTAGTATGAGCAGTTTGGTCATTGGGAGGTGCTAATGGAGATGATATATTGGTGGGTAAGGTTATGGATAGAATGACAGTAGTATGAGCAGTTTGGTCATTGGCAGATAACTGAGAAGAAATATTTTCTACACTTTCTAGTCTAGGTGGTGAAGCATGAATAGAAAGAAAGTGAGATGGATCAAGAGCCATACCTGATTGGAGAGAATCACCTCTTGCAAGAGTAGTAGTGGCTGCTCTACCCTTAGCAGGAAATAGCACTTCATCAAATACCATATGTCTGGAAACCTAGATTCGGTTGGAAGTGGGATCAAGACACTTATACCCTTTTTGGTTTGAGCTGTAACATAGAAAGACACATTGTTTGCTTTGAAACTCTAACTTGTGTTTGGTGTAAGGCTTTAAGAGAAGATAACATGCACAACCAAAGGTTTTTAAGAAGGTATAGTCAGGTGTTTTTTTGAAAAGTTTGTGAAAGGGACTAAAGTTATTGAGAGTAGGTGTAAGTAATCTATTTATGAGATAAACTGAGGTACTAACAACTTTTACCCAATAGTTTGGGGAAATATGTGATTGAGCTAAGAGGCTTAGGCCAGTTTCTATGACATGTCTATGCTTTCTTTCTGCAATGCCATTCTGTTGGGAGGTGTGTGGACATGTTAACCTATGAAGGATTCCATTGGTAGATATGAAGCTTTTCGAATTTGTTTGAGGTGTACTCTCCACCACCATTGGTTTGGAGTTGTTTGATTTTGAGAGTGAAATAGTTTTCAACAAGACATTTAAATTTGATACAAGCATTAAACACATCAGATTTGTGTTTTAAGAGTGAACAACCATGTATATCTTGAGAAATCATCTATAAAAAGAACATAGCAAGTGCTTCCATTTATTGACTGAATTGGGAAAATCCACACATCATTATGAATAAGCTCCAAAGGAGCATAAGAAATTCGACTAGAATCAGAAAAAACTAATTGTTTGCTCTTGCCTAACTGACAAGAGACACAAAGGGACTGACTTGACTGAATTGAAGATATTGGAAGTTGATGCTTGTTGAGAATCTGCTGCAGAACAGATTTATTGGGGTGACCTAATCTATTGTGCCATATTGAAGGAGGTACTTTGACTCCAATGTGGCAAGTGAGAGCTCTCACTTTGTTTCCGGTGAAGTGCTGCAGCTGAATAGGGTAGAGACTATCCTTACTGGCCTTCTGCAGGAGGATCCTTCCTGTGAGGTTGTCCTTAATCAAAAAATAGGTTGGTGTTAGTTTAAACATACAATTGATATCACAACATAATTTATTTGTAGAGAGAAGGTTTGTAGCAGCATTTGGGCAATGTAAAATGTCATTAAGGTAAAGCAAGGAATTTAAGGTGGGAAAAGAGGAGAAACCAGTATGGAAGATACTGAGCCCACTATCATTACCTACTGTCACTGTCTCATTGCCCTTGTATGGTTGCTGTATGTTCAGTTTGTCAAAGTCAGGTGTGATATGAATGTTAGCCCCACTGTTTACTAACTAGTGATCCTCATCTTTTAGAGCATTGGATTGAAATGCTATCGTAGCAAGGTTTGATGGTGGATGGCGCCCTTGGAAAGCAAAGTCCATTTTGTGAAAGCAGTCGAGATCTTGATGGTTAACTCTGCCATAGATTTGGCATGGAGTTTTGTTTGCTGCAGAATTGCTGGAGATGGCTCTTTTGTTTGGATTAAAGCTGGTGGATGATTTGGGAAACGATCTGCCTTGAGGTTGTCCAGAAAAGAACCGGTTTGATAAGCCTTGAGGAGAGGCCGGTGAAAAGGCCCTTTTTTGATCAAGGTTCTTGTTGGCATGAAAGTTCCTTTTGAAGTTGTTGAATCTCTGCTTAGGCTAAGTCCTCTGGGAGAACATAGCAAAGGATGAGTGTTCTGCAGTGGTTGCTTGGTGCTTAAGCAGTTGCTCATGTCCAAGGAGTTGAGAATGGAAATCTTCAGGTGTCATTGATTTATCCTTTGTTAACATGGAAAAAGTGATGACAAAAGGATTGTAGTTTGGACTAAGTCTTCCTATGATGTTCTGAGATAGAATGGCCAGCAATTGCTAGCTGATTTGATAGGGATTTAGCCATGCAAATGAATGTAGTACAGGTCTTGGAACCTTTGCCTCAAGGTTTGTAGCTAATGCCTCAAGGTTTGTAGCTAATGCCTTAATTGAGTGATATGGGAACGGGATGGAGATGCATAGCGAGTGGCCAATGTTGACCATACTTGTGCTGATGTTTTGTAGCTATAAATCGTCGGTATAATCTGGGCAGTCATAGTTGCAATAAACCAGTTGAGAATGCACTGGTCTTTCTTCTCCCAGAGAGTGTATTCTGGATTCAAGACTTCAGGTAGTGTCTTGTCAGAGGGTGCGGGAATGAACTTTGGTGGGCATGGCTCAGAGCCATCAACAATTCCCATCAAGCCATTGGTCTTTATAATGGGTTTGAAATGAAATACCCATCCTAGATAATTGTTGTCATCCAATTTGGATTGACAAAGGTGTGCAATATTGGGCATAGAGAAAGCAAGAGTAGAGGAGCTTGATTCGGCCATGGAAGGGTAAGAAGAAAAATATATAGCGAGGGTATATAGAGAAAGTGTTAACCGAGAGGCTCTGATACCATGAAAGAAAGCAATGAAAAACTTGCTTTTGGGCGGAATAATCTTTGCTGCTTTCTTATTGAGCTTAAATAGAGAATAGTTACAATTGTAGTTGATCACATCAAGCTAACAAACTATTCTTGATGTGATAAGATAATAAACTAAGAGGGTTAGTACAAAAGGGAGATTAATTACAAAAGAGAATTATCCACAAGAGATTTGGTAGAATTTATCTATTTGTATTTAATAATAATACCATAAGTAGGAGTTTTTGTAGAATTAGATAACTCATAGCCTCTTTGGTTCCGAGGAGCAACCAGAGTGGCTCGTCTGCATATGCTGCTGCTCTTCCTTAACAGCTCTGTTGGCTACGGAACAAAATGGGAGTATGTATGGCCATGTTGTGGAGGATACAAGGGTGGTGCTTAGTTATTTCACTTAGTGGCAGTGTGGTCATATATGTCTCGATGCTAATAAGGTTGCTCATGTTTTAGCTAAGGAGGCCATAACACATGTCGTTAATACAACCTAGTGGGATGATACCCTGGGGAATACTGTTGATATTGTAAGGATTGAACAATCTACTCGTTCTTGATTTTTATCTCTTAATGAGAAGCATGAGAATGATTATTTTTTCAAAAAAAAAAAAAAAATCAATCTGAAGCAAAATGCTCTATCATACAGTGCCAAATATACAAGTTGAAAACTTTATGGCCCTAACACTATCTATAGCATACCGAATAGCCTCTAAAGCTATTACAAAACAACACATTAGAAATGTTATCATCATAATCAATATATAGATCTGCAGCATAAACCGACGAATCACATATCTAGTCGCTGTCTCTTTCATCAATGACAATTTTTTCATAAACTTGATAACTCCTCAATCATTAGTCAATAGTTTGCTCCTAGAAAAGAACCAGAAGAAAACAAAAGACTTACCGGAAACTATTCCGTTATTCTTAAGCAAAACTTAAGAAAATAACAAATTCAAGAACTGTTGTAGTCAAAGCAACAACAAACTTATCTTATTCAAAAGCAAAAACAAAAATACAGAATAATAATAATAATAATAATAATAATAATAATAATAATAATAATAATAATAAAAAAGTAAAAAACACCTTAGTCCCAATGGCTGGTACGAGAATGATGCATAAAGGCTAGAGACTGGAAGAAGGAGTGGGCGGCGAGCACGGTGAGCGATAGCGTGGATAGACAGAACTGATGGATAAAGCCAGATTTGATTATGAAGAAAATAAATTTAAAAACTCCATTAGACTGAGAATTGGTTGGGAGGAAACCCTCCTCCCCTGCTGCTTAGGTTTTTTCTTTTGGAACAATAGCCGTGTACAAAACGGTACACATTATGTTGAGTAGTGTTCATTGTCAACTAAAACTTATTATTTGATGAAATAACAATAACAATACATAATATCTAATAATGATTTTCATTATCATATTAGAGAGTAAACACGTCAAGAAAGTTGCAAAATGCATATGCAACAATATTCACTTCATTCTTTTTATACATTGAGATCCCACAATTTATTTTCTTGAGTTGCTTGAATTTTACACCATCTAAAACTGGTAAAACTTACTATATGTGGTTTTAAGCTGTTAAAATTTTTATAAAATTTCGCGGAATTAATTAGTGGGATCCTCATCCTCTTTCCCTAGAGTATTGTGAAAAAGCAAATGGTAAAAAGGCAAAGTGAAAGACGCACAACTCCCAAAATCCCAGCACCATGGAACTTTTTACAAGCTTTAATTCCCTTCACATTCATACATGGTCCAAAAGGTACACATGTGATGGGAAAACGAAATTTCGAAAAATGGTAACTTCCCAACAAGTTACAAAGTACAACAACCACAGGGAGGAAAGATCCCAAAGAGGGAAGTTTGGGGTATTATCACTACAAATTCTGGAAGCATTTTCCTGGCCCATGAAATGATGAACAAACTTGAATTTCAGTAATTTAATCATACCATTAGGGTAATAAAAAAATAATTGAATTGCACCTCAATGGTTGAACCTTCTTTTTTTCCTCAAGACTAATTACTTCTAGTAATTTGGTAATCATTGCCTCCAAGGCCTGTTTAAGCCACCCCCCCCACCCAACACTTTTTTTTTTCATGTATTTTTTTTCAAAAAGTATAAATTTTCACAAAAAAAAAAAGAGTAGTTCTTCTTCTTCTTCTTTTTTTTTTTAAACAAAAATATTAATAAATAACACAAAATACAAAATACTTACCTAAACAAAAGATACACCCAAAACAAATTATTGAAAATTATTGGGAACTTTTGGGCAGCATAGATAATTGAAAAAAGTTTGGTGGCCAAAAATCAAGTTTAAGAATTATTTTAGTTACTGTTTTACTCTCTTGTTGCTTTATGGGCAGTAGTAATTATATTTTTCTCTTTTTTGCATAAATACATTAAATCCGCACCGACTATGCAGTATAGAGCCAGGGACACCCACATGACCCTGTTCTTTTCACAACTGTTTCTAGCCCTCAAAAAGAGAAATATTATGAAAAGAAAAATAAATTAATTGTAATTTATCTCTCTTTTGCCGATTTCTGGGCACTTGGTACCTTCCCTTCCTCAATATATAGACCCTAGAGCTCCTCTCCTGCTCCCACTCCATACTCTCTCTTTCTCTCCAAGCCTCTCTTCCACTATTATCTTAGTGGGTTTATCAGAAATTTTAACTGATAAATCATACCAACATTGCCATTTTTCTTCTATTTAATCCACATTTCTGTGGGGGGGGGCTAGCGAAGAGTTAAAGGGTTTGTCTGTTTTTTGTTTGTTTTTGTTTTAGAAGCTTGGAAAAAGAAAAAGGAAAATTCTCAGATCAGAGTGTTTCTGCATTTGTGTTTGTGTTGTGGTATTGTCAAAATGAAGATTTTAATGCTTCTGCTTATTGGGCTTCCTTTTGCTTTGGCTGGCCATGACTATGGCCAAGCTCTAAGCAAAAGCATTCTCTTCTTTGAAGCTCAGAGATCTGGTTTCCTTCCCCACAACCAGAGAGTCACATGGAGAGCTGATTCTGGTTTGCATGATGGCAAGACTAGTGGGGTGAGTTAATATTTCATTATTTGATTCCTGTTGTTGAAACTTGAAAATATGGGTTAATAAATTGTTGCAATATGTTTGAAAATATGCAGGTGGATCTGGTGGGAGGGTACTATGATGCAGGGGACAATGTGAAGTTTGGGCTTCCCATGGCATTCACCATAACAATGATGTCATGGAGCATAATCGAGTATGGGAAGCAAATTGCTGCCGGCGGTGAGCTTGGCCATGCCATGGATGCTGTGAAATGGGGCACCGACTACCTCATTAAAGCTCACCCTGAACCTGATGTTCTCTATGGAGAGGTACCTGTACCTCTCACTTTTCAACTCCATAGCTTTATAGCCTTTATTCTCTTCCAACGGTCCATCTTACCCCTCCTTTTGTAGCTTTCATTTCTTAAATATTATATGTATTATTTTGATTAATCTTTAACATAAGTAACAATTTAAAAAAATGTGTCCAAAATTTTACGAATTGGGCTTCAACCCATTTCCTGAGAGTGATTTTTGAGTATAAAAACGGAATAATTTCTTAGTTTTATTGACGGCTTGACATGTGGGTCCTGATTAGGTGGGAGATGGGAACAGTGACCACTACTGCTGGCAAAGGCCGGAGGACATGACCACCGACCGCCGAGCCTACAAGATCGACCCGAGCAACCCCGGGTCGGATCTCGCTGGAGAGACCGCCGCCGCCATGGCCGCCGCCTCCGTCGTCTTCCGCTACTCCAACCCCGCCTACGCCAACGAGCTCATCACCCACGCCCAGCAGGTTTCAACCATTCTCTTACTATTCTCTTTGAAAGCCTTCTCCGTAGTTTTTAATCACAAAAAAAACACAAAAATGGTTGAAAGAACATAAAGAGAAGTACTTCCAAACTGTGGGACCACTCCGCGGTGTGTGCGGCGCGTGTTAGCCAGATGTGGTGGGGTATCGTCGGCTGAAATGACGGGGTTCAGTTTCAGCCTTTCCGCCTGACCGGCGGTTCGCGCACGATAGCATGCCGCTCGGAGTTAATTAGGGAGTTACGCTGGTCGCTGAGCAATGGGCATCTTTTTTGTCAGAGTGGCCAGCGTTAGAAATTACCGCGGCATTTATTGCACGTTCTGACAATCACCCAGCTTTTACTGTCGTTTGTTTTAAACTAAATTTCAAAATTAGTTAGTTGGTTGGGATTTAATGTTATTTAAATTTTTTTAAATAATAATAATATAATTTGTACCATTAGATCTATGAAATATATTTTTTTTAAAGAATTTATATTAAAAGCACTAACATTTTCCAACCCAAATTATATATAGGATGACTTAATGGATAGATGTACATGTTTTTTATATTAATATTAATAAATAATTACCATGGGATATTTAAGACTATGAATTTAAGTAGTTTTTAAATAAAAATAAGATTTTGGGTCGGATATTGTTGCTTTCATCACACATCATGAATATAGTACATGACCTTTTCAATGGACGGCAAAAGGAAGTTGCAAAGATTTGGACTACTTATTAATATTCATATTCGTTTCCTATTTGTGACTATTCTTTGATACCCTCTTTTTTATACAACTTGTGAAAAGATAAAAGAAATTTCTTTTTATTTTATTTTTTGAGAAAAAAGAAATAAAATTAGTAGAAGTGAGAAGTAATAAATAGGGATAGATTTATAAACCCTATGTGCGATCTACTTGTCCCAAAGATGAGATGAGCGTTGAAGAGGGGACTTAATTATTTTAGGAGAAACTGGACCTACCCGAAGCGATGTCGTTTTTTCAATTAATAGTGGGTAAAAAAATTTCGGCGCACAATATGGATCGTGAGGGGACAGTTTTTCCCGTCTATCACGGGTACTGTCTGCTTGCCGTACGGATCTTTCGTACTCAGATCTCAACCGTCCACATGTAAGGAAAGTGCGAAAGAAATTGTCTTGTCACGTGTACACTGTCGGTGCACACGTTCCTAATCCCCAAACTACCCTTTTACTTTTGGTGATATTACATGTGCACTTTCCTAAATCCTAATTTTCAAAGGTGGTTCCTTTTTTTGGTTTTCAGCTGTTCGATTTTGCGGACAAATACAGAGGCAAATATGACGGCAGCATTAGCGTGGCCCAGAAGTACTACCACTCTGTCAGTGGCTACAATGTAAGTTGACAACTCTTTTTAACAACAATAATAAATAATAAAGAAAGAGATTTCCGACAATAAATATAAGAATTTTTATGGGATTGACTTTTCTGAACAAGTTTCGAACGGCTCACTTATCTTTTTGGGTGAGTCTTATAAAAATTCTATTGTATTTATTAGCCGGATTAGAAATTCTATCATATTTGGTCGGATTACAAATTGTTGGAGATGGAGCTCCCAATAAGAGTGTATTGAGGGTGTGGTGGTATATGTTTTTCATTGAATTTATGTTGTTGGGTGTGTGCAGGACGAGTTGCTTTGGGCTGCTGCATGGTTGTACCAGGCTACTAACAACCAGTACTACTTGAGCTACCTCGGCAACAATGGTGACTCCCTTGGGGGAACCGGATGGGGCATGACTGAGTTTGGTTGGGATGTCAAGTATGCTGGTGTGCAGACACTTGTAGCCAAGGTATTGCTCCATCAAACTCAACTTTTACTTGCTCATTTTGCTTTTAGACTATGTTGCATTCCAATATTGAATTACTAAATTACAGTCTCGTTTCACAACGCTTTTTAGAGAGTGTATTTTTTGCTTTTTAGTTAAAGAAATGTTCGGTTGTGACGTAAATGTGAAAGTAGTTTTGAATGTTTTATTACTATTTTGTAATTTGAGTTGTTTATTGATGTTTTTGCTTCTTCGCTAAAAATTATAAAGCTCAACCAAAAAACATTGTCAAAGGAGACCGTTATATTTGAGATTTCATGCGATGTGCATTTGTGAAGTCTTTTGAGTGCTATGTTTATTAAAATTTTTGTTTTCTGTTCTTAAAACCGAAAAAAAAGAAAAAAAGAAAAAAAAACCTTTACAATCAACTCAAAATACAAAACATTCTTAAAAACACAAAATAGTTTTTACCTTTTACGGCATTAGAACACATTTTCTAGTGGTTAACTTGTTATGGGAGTCCATTTTCTAACAATTTGTTTGTCAAAAACCTCAATCATGCAACTAACGCTTGTTTGTGTGAATGATTTTTTAGCAAATTGCAAAGTTGTGAAGTTGTTGAGTGGGGAGGCAACTAACTTTTTTTTGTTGCAGTTCTTAATGCAAGGCAAAGCTGGTCGCTATGCACCAGTGTTTGAGAAGTACCAGCAGAAGGCAGAGTACTTCATGTGCTCTTGCATTGGAAAGGGCACCCGTAATATTCAGAAGACTCCTGGTGGCCTTATCTTCCGCCAGAGGTGGAACAACATGCAGTTTGTCACAAGTGCCTCCTTCCTAGCCACTGTCTACTCTGACTATCTTTCTTCTGCTGGAAAAAACATCAAGTGTGCTTCTGGCAATGTCTCCCCAACTGAGCTTCTCTCCTTTGCCAAATCACAGGTAATGCAATCAATCAAATCTTCTTCTCATTAAGGCAGCTGTTCTGATGCAAATTCTACAACTTATCTTATGTTAATGCAATGTTGAAACTCCCAGGTTGACTATCTTCTCGGGGACAATCCAAGAGCCACAAGTTACATGGTGGGATATGGTAACAACTTCCCGCGACAAGTTCACCACAGGGCTTCCTCGATTGTTTCCATTAAGGTTGACAAATCATTTGTCAGCTGCCGAGGGGGTTATGCCACTTGGTTCAGCAGTAAAGGAAGCGATCCCAATGTCCTTGTTGGCGCCGTTGTTGGTGGACCTGATGCCTATGACAACTTTGCTGATCAAAGAGACAATTATGAGCAAACTGAGCCTGCTACCTACAACAACGCTCCTCTTTTTGGCATGCTGGCACGATTAAGTGGCGGCCACAGCGGGTATAACCAGCTCCTTCCAGGTAATTAAATACACTATACCATGATCGTCGATTTTCTAAATTTCTCACCTTAATCCCATTGAGTTAATTATCATTAATAATGATTTCTGATGGACAAATTTTTCTTTCAGTGACTCCTCCAGCAACTAAACCTGTTGTTACCAAACCAAGTCCTGCGACTCAACCTAAACCGACTCCAGGTATCCCTTGGCGCCTCTTTTGCATGCATCTCTCTCTACATAATTTGAAGTATCTGTGATACACTCACGGGCCATGGACTTTACCAAATTGTTTTTGGGGCAAGCTTTAGTTCTTGTTAAAATGGACATTTGAAAATGAAGTCTAACCGAGGGACATGTTTTGCAGCATCTTCTTCTGGCCCAATTGCCATAGAACAGAAGCTGACATCTTCATGGAATGACAAGGGAAAAACTTACTACAGATATTCCACAATTGTCACTAACAAGTCTTCTAAGACTCTAAATTATCTCAATCTTTCAATATCAAAGCTTTATGGTCCATTGTGGGGCCTCACAAAGTCCGGTGATTCATATGCTTTTCCATCATGGCTCAACTCCTTGCCTGCCGGAAAGAGTCTCGAGTTCGTGTACATCCATTCTGCTTCACCGGCAGACGTCTCGGTCTCAAGCTACACTTTGGCCTAAGAAAGGAAGAAACCAAGTCAGGTTACCACAAAGGGAGGCTCACACAGTTTCTGGGGTAGTAATTTAAGAATTGTGCAGTTATACAAAATGCAGTCCAGAAAAAGTCTTTTTTTTTTTTTTTCCTTTTCAAACTTTTCTTCTTTACTTGTTGATTT
Source organism: Corylus avellana (assembly GCF_901000735.1). Taxonomy (NCBI): domain Eukaryota; kingdom Viridiplantae; phylum Streptophyta; class Magnoliopsida; order Fagales; family Betulaceae; genus Corylus; species Corylus avellana. The sequence goes on along the minus strand of NC_081543.1, from coordinate 22,455,477 downwards.
GGGATCTTATTAGGGTTTTTAGATGAAAGTAGGTAAAAATAAGGCTGAAGGTTGGAGGAAGAAAGGTGTGAAGAGACGGTTTAAAATGTGTGCTCATCCTCTTTCTCCTCCACTTCATTACTTATAGAGTGATTTGGGAGAGGGGCAGTGAGAGAGTGAAGATTGAGAAGTGCAGAAAATGACTTCTCATCATATTTCAGTGAGTCTTTTTCTTTCTTTGTACTTCAAAGAAGCTTTCGGTGTTACCTTTTTTTGTTGTTGTGATGTTGTAAGCTTTGCAACATTTGTTGTTTGCCATATGAATATAGTTTGAGTAATGACATTATCTCTGTTTGCTTCTTATCTAGTTCAGAAATTATACGAACTTTGGTGTATGAATCTAGCTTCTTAGATTTCCTATGGAGTTGATGAATTTATCAATTCATTATTTTCTATTTTGCACATGGTGCAACGCCCCGGCTTTTCTATAAGTCATATAGAGGAATAACTCGTATTCTATGTGGCGCTATTACTTTTCTTTCCACACTTGTAGTGGAAGATTTTAAGTAAAAAAATTATTTTTCTTTTTTAAATTTCAAACTCACTTTCACAATTGACATAATATACCATAAATCTAGAGGGAATAACATTATAAAAACATATAACTTAATATCGTTACATAACCTTACATTACAATTGTCTTTGTACGTTTCTAAAGTGCTTCAGAAGGCATTTACGTACACTAAGAGCCTGTTTGGAATTGTGTTTGAGAAATAAAGTTTTGAAGTCAAAAAGAGTTTTTGGGCAAAAGCTTCATTTTTAAGCTTTTGCCAAAAGTGCGTTTTGTCTCTTTATATGCTTTTTGGATCCTCAAAAACACTTTTAATTTTTTTACCAAACGAGTACTTTTTTCTTTAAACGGGTTTTTTGAGAGTTAAAAGCACTTTTAAACCCATCAAACGCAATCCCAAATAGGCTCTAAGAGCTTGTTTGGGATTGCGTTTGAGAAATAGAGATTTTAAGTTAAAAAGAGCTTTGGGGGCAAAAGCTTCATTTTTAAGCTTTTGCCAAAAGTGCGTTTTGACAATTTTTAGGCTTTTTGCACCCTTAAAAGCACTTTTAATTTTTTTTTTCTCCAAACGGACTTTTTGAGTGTTAAAAACACTTTTAGGTCATTCAAACGCAATTCCAAATATGCTCTGTGACTACATTGACAACAAGTAGCTCATCAAAAGTTTAGGCCTTTCACTAATCAAGTAATGCTACGAGTTTCTCTTATATCTCTAAGAATAATGTGGCTCTTAAAATTACTATTGGGCTTGTGATTGATCACAATTAGATTTTGATCAAATGGTGATTTTAAAAGTCACCTCATTTTTGAAGTGACACAATATCAACTTCTAGAATTACTTTTGCCAACCTCATGGAAAGAGTTGGCTCAACAATATAAGCATAAAATTGTTCTTTAATTATATAGAAACTAATAAAAATATAAAGAGATTGAGGAAAAAGATGAAACAGATAGAGATTAAGCTAGTTCTACTTATATCCTACATCCACACGGTAAAGCCTTACATAAGGTACATTTTTCTTAATATTTGATTTGAATTTATATGTGATTTGAATAATTTTAAATACAAATGTATCTCTTAAATCAGGGTTAAAAACTATCATCTAAATCCATTGATTTAGGAAATATAAATCAATATTTATCACATAGAATTTATATCCTTAATATGTCCCCGCAAGATGAATGGTCCGTTAGCGGTCGTTGATATTGAACATCAAATGATTGAAGAAAGTCTACTGTGGCCTGAAGTGGAAACTTAGACTTCGGTGATTGTGGCCGACATCAGCTATTATGGCCGGGACTTGAAAATTGACACATTTTAGCCAGCTACTATGGCCGAAATTTGGACAACAACTTCTTTAGCTCGCATCGGCTTTTAGGGCTGGAATGAATGGGCCTAAAATAGAACACCATCAAGACTTCTTTCTACCTAAAGAAGACATACTTTGACTACCGGCAAGGCCCTTTCACCATTAAAAAAAAAAAAAAAAAAAAAACAATTTTTTTTTTTTTTTTGGAAAAGTCCACAGACCCCCCTCAAACTACCACCCAATTGACAATGTCCCCTTCCAAACTTTAAATTGCGACAATGTACCCCCCAAACTACTAAAACATTGTCAATGTCACTCTCATTGACGAAACTACTCTTAGTAAAATAAAAAAAATAAAATTTCTGGAAAAACCTTAAATAATAAAAAAAATCTTTTTATTAGAAAAAAAAATTTTAAAAATTTCGTTTTTTTTTTTTTAATAAAAATTGAAAAATTTTTCGTCTGTGGCCTGAAGTGGAACATCAGCTCCTATGACCGAAACTTAGACTTCGGCGATTGTGGTTGACATAAGCTATTATGGCCGGGACTTGAAAATTGACACATTTTAGCCAGCTACTATGGCCGAAATTTGGACAACAACTTCTTTAGCTCGCATCGGCTTTTAGGGCTGGAATGAATGGGCCTAAAATAGAACACCATCAAGACTTCTTTTTACCTAAAGAAGACATACTTTGACCACCGGCAAGGCCCTTTCACCATTTAAAAAAAAAAGAAAAGAAAAAAATTGTTTTTTTTTTTGGGGAAAGTCCACAGACCCCCCCTCAAACTACCACCCAATTGATAATGTTCCCAAACTTTAAATTCGACGAAATGTACCTCCCAAACTACCAAAACATTGTCAATGTCCCCCTCATTGACGAAACTACCCTTAGTAAAATTAAAAAAAAAAAACTCAAATTTCTGGAAAAACCTAAAATAAAAAAAAAATCTTTTTATTAGAAAGAAAAATTTAAAAAATTTCGTTTTTTGTTTTTTTTTTTTTTTAATAAAAATTGAAAAATTTTCGTTTGTTTTTTTGTTTTTTTTCAAAAAAATGTTTTCTTTTATAATTTTTAAATAAAAATTTCCGTTTTTTAAAAAATAAAAAATATTTTCGTTTAAAAATAAATAAAATTTTCGTTTTTTTTAAAACATATTTTAAAAAAAAATCTAAAAAAATAAAAATTCATTTTTTTTAAAAATAAAAATTTCGGTTTTTAAAAAAATCGTTTAAAAATTAAAATTTTCGTTTTAATTAAAATTTGTTTGTTTGTTTGTTTTTATTTTTTTTATTTTTTTATGAATTTTTAGGGGTATTTTTGTTATATTGATAAATATATAGGGGCATTTTGATCTTTTTGCTAGCTTTGGGGGGATATTGACAATGTTTTAGTAGTTTGAGGGGTACATTGTCGCAATTGAAAGTTTGAGGGGTACATTGTCAATTGGGTGGTAGTTTGAGGGGGGTATGTTGACTTTACTTTTTTTTTTTTTTGTTTGGACAAGGACTACATAGTAACCAAACAGAGGCAGTGCTCCTCAAAACCAAGCAACTGCTCGAGTCCCTTCAAAAAACACGACCATGGCACACACTTCAGCGCCGGCGGCTGCAGTGATGGAGAGGAGGCAAGGTGAGTCCGGCAATGTGGATTTGATTCTGTGAGGTTGTTGTTATGTAGATTTTTTTTTTTTTTTCATTGCGAATGAATTTATTTTTGATGCTAATGTAATTATTTAATTTGCAGGAGTAAATTAATTCGCCTATGTGTTTATAATTGGTGTTCACCATAACAAGTTTAATATAATATAATTTTAGAACATTACAGAGATAGAAAAATAGAGAGAGAAAGAGCGAGAAAAGAATAAAATATTTTTACAAAATACTACAGTTGCTAGTTTCATTTGGAGATTAACTATTACAAACTCTAAAATTACTGCAGCAATGGCTAGTCTAATGTGAATTGAATTTAAGGGTTTTAGCTAAATTTAGGGTAGCTAGTCCAATGAAAATACTCTTTAACATTTCCGGCTTCTATGCCATACTTTTTATTCTCCTGTTTTAATGAGTGGCAGTGAGTTCACAAGGAGATTAGAAGTCTGTTTTCGGCAGTCACAGCTTCAAGATGGGCTCCAAAAACACCCAAGAGATGGATCATCTGCTGCATTGAATTTTATGATTCAAAATCACTAAAACTTATCCAAACTTTCTTGGCTAGGATTGCTGCTGCATCTGCAGCACAACCGCCATTGACCTCTTCTTGATTTGGCTATTGAGACAAATGTGCAACTATTTTAGTGCACACTACTGTCTATCAATAGATATATTTAGTTTACTGAATCATTTTGACACCTCAGCATTTAAAAGAAACTTGCAGCAATAATTTATGTTACAAACAATTTCAATTACCTAACTATTTATGTGGAATGGTAAATCTGCTGAACACATACACTTGTACCTTCAATGCAGATGCAGACAGAGAAGTAAACAATCACTGCAATAATGACCTTGGAAGATCTAAGTTAGGGAAAAGAAAGAACTTCCTAACACTGCTAACTATTAGTGCTTCTGTCACTGGATTAAGCTCTACATAGCACATATACTCTGGTTCTCCATTGAGTCGCTAAAAAGCATAGTCATGCTACGAAATCCCGACAAACTTGACAAGCATGCTATAAAGAAGAGTACTAAACCTATAAGATCTGAAATATTATTGATAATGCTCAAGTACCATTTAACGTGGCTTTCATTGATATTTATAGAATTACAAGAAGTCTAGATAATCATGTACAGAAGGATAACAATATATTAGGATATACATTGCATGAGAACTCTTATCTCTTATCTAAGTGTTTGTTCTCATCTTGTATTGTGGAGTCCTTTTCACACCTCTTCTCTTGATCACTCTTATTAGGTGGCCCTGCAAGCTCAACGGGGGTGAACAAACGTTGAGCTTGGTAATGAAATAGTGAAACCGTGTTGACACAATAGGTTTTGTGAGGACATCAGCAAGCTGGTCTTTGCTAAGAACAAAATGAATTTGAATTGTCTTGTTAGCTACTCGATCTTGTACAAAGTGAAAATTAATTTTCACGAGCATGAAACACAAGATTGACCGAGAGATAGGTTGCATCAATATTATCATACCTAGGGGTGAAAAGGCAGTTGCAGTTAGTGGCTAAAACCACTAACCGCAATTGCCTAGGCGGTTAGTAAATTTTACTAACCGCCTTTGCTAACCGGTTAGCGGTTAACCGAATCAGACTAACCGCTTTTTTTTTTGGGCCTTTTATTGGGCTTTTTTTGGGCCAATTTTGTTATGGTTTTGGGCCAAATTTGGGCCGGTTTTGTTCCAGTTTTGGGCTCAATTTAGATGTTTTTTTGCTCACTTTATTTTTTATTTATATTTATTTTTTCCTTTTCATGGCCATTTTAGCATTAAAAATTGCTATATACCAAAATTCTTCTTTCTTTTTTATTTTTTATTTTATTTTTTTATTTTTTTATTTTTTATTTTTTAAGATAATGATACAGATCTACACAACATATAATACAAAATTATAACAAAATCTTCACTTCACTTTAGTGTTGTACACAACATACAAATAAAACATAAAAAAGTTCATAAACTCACATTCAACATTTTCACAAAAAAATTCAACCATGAGTTCCACAAACAGAGCAGCCTCAAATAAGGAAAAAAAAAGTATAATTATGGATCACTTCTGTTGCATGCCATCCTCGGCTTCCTTGGTTTGAAACTGAAACAGAAAAATATAACACTAATCAGAGTTCTCTTTACAGGAGGAAAAAACATAGATCCAATAGAACACGGATATGTTAAGAAATGATCAAATATGACTTGACCCATTGCTCAATGGGTCAAGTCCCAAACCCTCAAATACAACATATAGTTCAACATTCATGCATCAATTGCAAGAATCATCAAGAAATTTCGGGGATATATATTTCGAATTTGTGAAAAAAAATCCAAAATCTGATTGGGGTGAAATTTGGGCCCACATGGGATGAAATGTAACTCTATGATATTCATAAACAATCATAATGTACCCCTACATGCTAATCATGTGCAGATTTAAACAGAAATCCAAGAAATTAAAGAAATCCCAAAATAAAAAACCTACTATTTGAAATATTGAAATAAATTCCAAACGGTGAGAAATCATTCTTACCTCATTTAATCGGTGAAAATGATCTCAAATCTTCAACAAAGATGGCCAAAATCCTTGTTCAAATCGTCCTGGAAATAAAATACCTAAAAACATGAGAAATCTATTTATACCTAAAAATAAAATACCTAAAAGAGGAGACGGCAGCAAAAGAGTGAGAGGACAGGCCGGCGAAGGAGGCTGAGAGTAAGAGGAGAGGGGGGCGATGTAGTTGAGAGTGAGAGCCTAAGAAGAGAGAGCTGAGTGTAACAGGAAAGTTACTGCCAAACCAGAATTAGAAAGGAAAATGAAAGAGAAAGAGTGTAAGTAAGAGACTTTGAGAGAGAAATGGATGACTTCTTCTTATTGAACAACTTGGCCAATTCGAGATGGCTAATCTCCATACAATGTTTGTACACTTCTGCCAAAAGATACCCCTTCTTGCACTTAACCAGCCTTATATAAGCTTAGCAGTCAAGGCAATTAGGCTTACAATTGTTTACAACTAACTGTAACAACTTTTGCAACTAACTACCAACAACTACTATAACAGCTTCTATTATACACATGCTGCAATGCCTCCTAACAAAATTAACTGTCATGCTCCTGCTGCCTTTCCCCTCAGCTTCCCAACTCTTATGCAACAGCTTCTCATTTCTTCACGTGACACTGAGAATGAGGAAGAGGCTGCAGAGATGAAAGGAAGGGAGGAAGTGGCGTGAGTGTGAGTGATTTTCCTTTTGGTTAGGGTTAGGATGAGATGAAAATATAAAAATATAAAACCTAAACAAAAATAGCCGATGGGAGGATCAAACCTGGGATACCATGGTGGAAGAGCAGAATAATTACCACTATATATATATATATATATATATATATATATATATATATATATATATATATATATATATATATATTTGTTTCCGTGAGATCATTTGGACAACCTGCCCAATCTGCATTTGAGTAGGCTTGAATGGTGGAAGAGGAAGTGCATTTCAGCAAGAGACCATGTGTTATGGTGTGCTTGAGATACCTTAAGATATGCTTTACAGCTTGCCAATGCTGTTTTGTAGGGCGATGCATAAATTGGCATATACGATTGACGGAGAAGGCCAAATCCGGTCGTATTAGAGATAAGTATTGAAGTGAGCCAACTGTATTGCGATAAAGAGACAGATCTTCCATTGGATCACCAATGAAAGCCGATAGTGCAATAGAAGATGAGATGGGAAATGAAATTGGCCTAGCTTCATGCATATTTGTTCGTCTCAATAAGTCTTCTATATATCGGCGTTGGGAGAGAAGAAGCCCGGAATTAAGGTGTTTAACTTCTATCCCAAGAAAATAGTGAAGCTTGCAAAGATCCTTCACTGCGAAGTCCATGCGAAGGAGTTGCAGTAATTCTGAAATTGCCGAAGGTTGAGCTGCTGTGATAATTATATCATCTACATAGATGAGAATGAAAACAGTGACAATGTTAGACTTAAACAAAAAAAGAGACGAATCGGTAGCATTTTGGTAAAAGTAATTCTGGGACACCACCACACAACTTGTCATTTCCAAAGATTGAAATAGCACTTACATTCGAAAAAGTCCCTTCACTTGGCACTTTTCCCTCGAGATTATTATGAGAAAGATTGAGATGCTTAAGTGACAATAACTTGCCAAGAAATTCAAGAATCTGTCTTGACAAGTTATTGTGAGAAAGATCAATTTCTTCTAAACCTCTTAGTGTCTTTAAAGATGTAGGAATTACTCCTTCAAAGGAATTATCCTCCAAATGCAAACTCACCAAACGAGTACAACTACCAAGGGAAGTAGGAATTTCTCCAGTTAATCTATTCTTTGAGAGATCTAACTTCACAAGATTTTTTGAGTTACTCACTTCAAATGGTAGTGTTCTTGTCAGAAAAATTATGAGATGTGTTCAAAGAAATCGAAAGGGAAGAAAGACCAATAACCTCTTTTGGTATGGTATCATTGAGATTGTTACTAAAAAGGGTTAGACGAAGCAAATTTCGGCAGTTTCCTAGGCTTGGGGGTATACTTCCTTCAAATCTGTTTTCATGCATAAAGAGCACTGTCAATTTAGTTAAGCTACCTAAGGAGGAAGGGATCGGCTCTAAAAAATTGTTATTGTTCAAACCTAGTATCCCTAACTGCAGGAGCTTTCCAAGAGCATCCGGGAGATGACCACCCAAATAGTTATTTTCTAATCCCAGAGCATCCAAGTTAACAAGGTTCCCAATCGCAATGGGTATTCCTCCATGTATCATATTTCCACCCAAAGTAATACTATTCAGCTGGGAGGAAAGGTTGGCTATGGAGTTGGATAGTACTCCACCAAATTGATTATAACCAAGAGCCAAAACCCCCAAACTAGTACAGTTAGCCAAAAAATCGAGAAAATTCAGGCCACCAACTTTCCTATTTCCAAGTCTATTGCCTTGGAAATTAAGTCTAAACAAGTGACGTAATCTTCCTAGATTTTGAGGCACCGTCCCAGTGAGATCATTATGACCGAATTCAAGGGACCGAAGTCTAGAAGCATTTGACAATGACACGGGAATAGGTCCTGTGAAACTATTAAGACCACCGGCAAATGTTTCAAGGTTAGGAAGAGTAAAGCCAACATCTGGTGGAAAGCTTCCTTGTAGCTGGTTTTGAGTAACAGAGAACAAGTATATGGAAGATATATTATAAATCTGAGGAGGGATAGTACCAGATAGATTATTTGCACCAATGTGAAAAAATTTCAAGCTTGATAGATGGCCAAGGTCACTACGTATACACCCTTGTAGATTGTTCCGGAGAAGGGAAAGAACATACAACGAAGAAAAGTTCCCTATCCACGATGGGATACTTCCTGTAAGGTTGTTCATAGCAAGTTGCAGGAAAACCAACTTTGACAATGAACTAAACTGCTATGGAATCTGCCCAACTAGTTTGTTGTCAACAACATCAAGCACTCGAAGTTGTGTACAATGACTTAGATTACTTGGAAGGTTCCCACCAAAGGAATTGTGACTCAAGTGGGTCAAGTTGAGATCCTGCAGTAGTTTTCCCATTTCTTGAGGAATTTCCCCATAAATCTTGTTGTTTCGCAGGATGATTCCAGTAAGGTAAGTAAGATTTCCAATATGGAGCTAGCCAATCTTTGAGCTTCCAGGTTCAGAACCAAGACTCTTTTATCGGAGGGGGTGCATGTAACACCGAACCAGCTGCAGAAATGGGTGGAGTCATTCCACAAGCTCATGATTTGAAATGGGTCTTCACTAATCCGACTCTTGAAGTCAAGCAACGCCAAGCGATCATACTCATCTGCAAAAGCGGGAATTTTTACAGATTCCAAACTTGAGCTCATAAACAAAAGAAGAATCCCGTGGAAGAGTATGAATAATATACACTTGGAATGCAGACAAAAATGCTTCATCTGGTGGGAAATATAATTTGCTTCATATGAAAATATTGGAAAGTTCCAATGAGAGTTAAAATGAACTAAATTTTTGTGGGTCGATCTACTGGGATAGAAAATATAGCTAGAAGGCGTGGTTCAAACTTGTAGAACATATAGTTTGCTTGATGGACTGAGTTTCAATAAGGGGTATATATAGGCAATAAGGAAAAGCTTGAACAGCTCAAAGGTGTGTGGGCTGTGGAACGAGCGTGTGAGCACGAAGAACGAGGCTTTTCAAAATCAATCGAAGATTTAGTAATAAGAATAGAATCATCGTTGAAGTTGGGAAGGGATCATCAAAATATGTAAACTCCAAACAAGAATAGAATCATGTACATTGTCGTTCAATAAACTTGAAGGGGTGGGAAGGGAATCATCAATATGTAAACTCTAACATAAGATACCATTTTTCTAGTAAGCAAGAAGAATAAATTCATCATTTCAATTACAATATTCTTCCAGTTGTTATTGCAGGCCATCCAATGATATATGATTCATCACTGTATAAAATAGCAACCAAATGTCTTTTCAAAACAACAGATTGAAAAGAACATAATATCTATATTTATAAACAAATCAAATCGATGGCTTACTCCAAGCAAATGAACAATCACACCTACTCTCATCCTCCAGGCCCCCAACAAATGCTCTCCGAAATCAAATATATATATATTTTTTTTGATGAGCGTCATTTGTCTCACTCACCAAGACCGATCCTTCACACATACGAGACATAAAAAGCTGAGGATTGGTGAGAATATATTACTTGAACAAGAATTGGTTGACAAATTATCACGGAGAAGAGTCTACAGTCTACTGCTAGGCCCACATTCAAAGTCGGCCTAATCAAATTATTGCTATGAGTGTGAATATATAAATAATTCAATGTATGGGTAATTATCTTTTGAGTATAATGATTATTTCATTTTCATAGGGTTTGCTAGTAGGATTAATTTTATTTCTTTTTTATTTGTAAATCTATTTATAGACTCAATGAAATTCAATGAAGCATTTTAGATAATTTTTATCAAGTTCCCTATAATAAAGAACCTACACCAAATAATTCCTTTATGCACTTGAAATTCAAAGATAACGGTCTTAATTATATATTCGAGCAAATCTCTAATTTCAGTTTTTATTCTTAACCTGAATGACTTGGATAAGGATAACGGTTAATTAATTTATCGGCTTTCAAGGATAACTACCTTTTGTTACATATTTTTTTTTCTCCCTTTTTTTTTCTCTTTTTAAAAATATAAATATTAACATACAATATTACAACACAAAACGCTTAAAACTGTTTCCACTTTTTACATCATATCACAACAATTTTTTAAATAAAAAATCATTTAAAAAAACCACAAAAAACCCAATATTTTACAACCATATATATGTATGTTGATTACTTCCCTTATTAGTATGAATGTCACCAACTCATGGTTCCGTTGCAATGTCTTTATAAGCCCAAACACGATAAGTGATTTTAGGCATATATATTGGTAGCATTATTATGGTGAAATTTTGTGTATGGGTACGGGAATACATGATCGCTAAGATATAGTGTTCGAAATGACACTGAATTTATCGACTAATACATATTTACTACTATTTATTAATTTTGTAATCTTTTTTTTAAGAGAAACTTCACTTTACCCTTTTGAATTGTTATCATTTTTGCGAAGTCCCCCATAAAGTTCAATTTATTTCAATTTAGTGTATTCATTTTTGAATGGAATGTAATAAAGAGCCTTGAAAGAATAGAGTCTCACATCAGAGAAAAAAAAGAGGCTAACTTCATTGATTTAGGATATTCTGGGGCCGCCATACGTTCACTCCGACAACTAGTCAACATGTATTACTTTCTATACCTGATAGAATGAGTCACTTGTTCCAACATGTATGCTTTATTGTGTTGGATTAATTTAGCGATTTGGGATTATTAACAGGTTAAAAAAAAACTGGTTATAGTGGAATTCCAATATAACAATTGACTTTGTTTCCCAAAAAAAAAAAAAAAAAAAAATTAGCTAAATTTAAATGTGCTAATTTTCTAGGCATTTTTACTTATTATCGCTCATAAATCAAAATTATCAATGTTTAATATATATACACACACACACACACACACGTGTACATATATCGCCCTATATGCAAACACCAATAAATTTATCAGCGTATATAAAAGCCGAGAATTGTCTTCAAGATTTATCGGTGTATAAGTGGAGAATAACTTCTATGTGGTCTGTGCATAAAACAAGGGTTTTGTGCAAACCATTCATTGGTTGCCACATCAGCTAGAACACTCTAAGAAAAAATAAATACCCACACCTGATTATATTAGGTTTTATTAATTTTTTTTTTTAAAAAAAATGTAGTGGGTGGGATAGGGAGGTGGGGGCGGTTTGCCGCCACCTCCATTGGCCGGGGGTGGCCGCGAACAATCCCTTGTAACCTGGGGGTGGCTGTGAGCCTCCTCTGTGGCCTGGGGGGTAGCTGCGAGCCACCCTCTATGGCTTGGGGGGTGGCCTGCGAGCCACCCCTGCCACCCCAGGGGTGGCGCGTGGCCGCCCCAGGCCATCTGGGGTGGTAGCGCGGCCACCCCTAGGCTCTGAGGTAGCCGCGCGGCCACCTCAGTTGGCTTTTGGTGGCTGGGTGGTCCACGGGCCGCTCCTAGTCAGATTTTGGGGTAGTAGCACGCCACCCCACGGGCACCCATGCCGGCGGAGTGAGAGAGGGAGAGAGATCCGATTGGGCGGTGGGCGGTGGTTTGATTCGATCGGTGGCAGTTGGTGGAGGCTGGCGGCGGTTGACGGAGGCTGATGGTGGCTAAATGGCTATGTGGGGAATTAATCCTATACTTTGCAAACATGCTTTTTTTTTTTTTTGCAATTTTCTAAAATAGATGATGTGTCAGATGCTGAGTGATTTGCACAAAAGTTGGCTTTTGTGCAACGACCACAGAATAGCAACTCTCGTATAAATAATGCCACTAAAAGAACACCGAGAGAAAGTTAAAAAGTTTCTTAGCCTTCGCATTTACATCGAGAAAAATATGTCTCGACACTTGGTATGGGACCGTATAAATATACGCTGAGAAATGATTTTTTTTTTTAATAGTGCAAAATGGTATGATAACAATTGTCCCTGCAATAAAATCTAAAATTGAAACAATATAATCAGAGCAACTAAAAATACATCAATACAATTTCCAGTGTCCATAAAATCTATATCCAAATACCATTAAAAACCAACCTAAAGCAAATAATTTAGAATAGTAAATATAATAATAATAATGACTTTATCATAATTGAGATATATATGAGATTGATTAATAATAATAATATTTGTGTGATAATAATATAATAACAATATTATTTAATGATGATATATAATGTAATGTAAGTTTTAAGTGATAAAGAGATTAATTAATAGTAATGTTAGTGTGACAATCGATTAATAAATAGAATAGGTTAATGGAATTAGAATAAAGTTGAATAATAAGTTATAGTGTGGTAAATGATTAATGGTAATGATATATAAGTTGTGGTTAGAATAAAGAAAAGTAGTGTGGGGAATTAAAGAGAACAAAAAAGATAGAATTAATATGAGGTGGGGTAATATAGCAATTTATAAAAGATGGAGCTTTAAAATAAAAAGGAGATCTAACTAATGCCACGTGTTGGGCTACCATTGGCTATGTGCGAAGTTTGGTTTGGGGAGCCAAAGGCAGACAATATTTTGTGTCATTGAGGTGGGGTGTTACAAATGGTATCAGAGCGAATGATATCAAGTTCTTTAGGGAACTTATTACCATAGCAACTATTATATCATAAGCAGCTAGGTTCATAAAGTTGAGTCTAGTGTTAGTTTAAGAATAACACCAGAGCTATAGGAATTTTAAAAGCTTCAAGAAAATCTTATAAGTCGAAAATTTTATGAGATTATGATTGTGTTGATTGTGTGTGGTGCATCGTATATGTGCTATATGTGCATGTTTACAATATGACATTGCCAATGTGGCTTCTTCTACACTGACACGAGGCTCTTGCAGAGTGATGCCACGTTTGCTTTGTGGATCATATGAATTGATCTTTTTAGAGTCTAGTTCCTCTAGGATATAAGGTATGAAGTTGAGTTTTTACCCCAGCATAGAGTATGGTTCGTCTAGGAAGAGATGGAAGAGATGAGTTTTTATGCTGGGTAATCTAGATATCTAGTGGTGTAGTCTTTTCTTAAAGGTATAGCCAGTTTGTATTAAGTTACGAATGATGTAAAAGAGAATTCCTCGAGAGAGTAGTCTAACGATCATCTCTTTGGAAAATGACGAGGTATTCGGGGAAGGTATCAAAGAAGGCATGGATAGCAAATAGTGTGCTCAACTAAGCGAATGGGTTAGAAACTTCGTGGAGGTTGCACCAACCTTGTAGAGGATAGCAGTTTGGCTTGAAGAATTTAACCAATGTTCGTGTCCTACATTTGGGGATAACACGTGTCTCACTGAAGCAAAAGACTAGCTCGTGAATATTTTGAATTCTCTTCAATGTCGCGAATTGTCCGAAGGAGCAAGAAGCTAACTTCGCCACTTACGCACTAACAAGAGGAGCAAGGCTTTGGTGCCATCGCCAAAGGGAGTAGTTGACTGACAAATTGAGGCGCAAGGAAGCTATTACCCAAGCCAATTAACGGAAACGTTTCGCCGACAGTAATCGTTGATCTGTCAGACACTACCCGACTTGCTGACAACGGTACATGCGACTATTTGGGAAAGGCCAAAACATGCTATCTTTAAGTCCTTATTTACACATTCGAAGAAAAATAGATTGGTGGAACACATAGGGATGATGAATTAATTAGAGCACCCTAGTAATTATTTAAGTACGTATATGAACAATAAAAATAATTTTAGAATCCTAATAGAGAAAAATGTGGGTATGTATGAGGGTAGTGTTAAACTTTTTATATTTACTACCTATCTAGATTTTTAATGAATATAAAAGGGGTGTTAAAGTGACTATGAACTAGAGAAGTGTTAAAGCATCTTGTTTGAAAAAAATGACTATGAAGTAAATAGTTGATTTAAAGAAGTAGTTTTTATACAATGTGTTAAAGAATCATGTTTTGAATGACGATGTCGAAACAAATAGTTGGTTTAAGTATATTTCATAAAATGTGTTAAGCAACCTTGTTTTCAAAGTACGAGTTTAAGCAAATGAATTTTTCCAAGTATGAGATTTCTAATATGTTTTATGCTCTAAGAAACGGTGTTTGATACAAATGATTGTTAAAGCGAAAGAATTTTGAAGTGTGGAATTTCAATAATGTTTTGTGTTAAAGAATAGTGTTTGAATGGATGCATACATGAAAGAAGAGTTTATGATCATGCTGTGTAATAGTAACGTTTTGAGATCTATATGAGCATAGTAACTAAATAGGTGTGTACAAATTTCGAGGACGAAATTTAATAAGGATAGGAGGATGTAAGACCCGATAAAATAATTAAGCTTAATACTAGTAACCTCATAGTAATTTGAATTAATTAGTAGAATAAATAATGCATGGAATAATTTAGAATAATAAATATAATAATAATAATGACTTTATCATAATTGAGATATATATGAGATTGATTAATAATAATAATATTTGTGTGATAATAATATAATAACAATATTATTTAATGATGATATATTATATAATGTAAGTTTTAAGTGATAAATAGATTAACTAATAATAATTTTAGTGTGACAATCGATTAATAAATATAATAGGTTAATGGTATTAGAATAAAGTTTAATTATAAGTTATAGTGTAGTAAATGATTAAAGGTAATGATATATAAGTTGTGGTTAGAATAAATAAAAGTAATGTGGGGAATAAAAGAGAACAAAAAAGGTAGAATTAATATGAGGTGGGGTAGTATAGCAATTTATAAAAGATGGGGCTTTCAAATAAAAAGGAGATCAAACTAATGCCACGTGTCGGGCTACCATTAGCTATGTGGGAAGTCTGGTTTGGGGGAACCAAAAGTGGACAATATTGTGTGTCATTGAGGTGGGGTGTTACAAACGAAATAGGAAAAAATACACTTTACCCCCTCAAAGTTTGGGGCGATTTTCAATTCGACCTCCAATGTTTCAATTTTTGCAATGCACCCTCCCAAACTTGCAAATTTTTTTTCAATTCGACCAATATCATCCCAAAATTCCATATTGCCCCTAATTTATTTTTTTATTTTTTATAAAAATTTTTTTTAAAAAATATTCGAGGTGGCCATAGCCACCCCTTTTGGCCATCTGGCCATTTTCGCACCCCCCCCCCCAATTATTTATTTATTTATTTTTATAAAAAATAAAAAAAATAAAACAATTAGGGGTAATATGGAAATTTTGGGATG
>NC_081543.1:22439255-22439440 GCF_901000735.1 Corylus avellana | reverse complement strand
AATTAGGGGCAATATGGGAATTTTGGGATGACATTGGTCGAATTGAAAAAAATTTGCATGTTTGGGGTGGTGCATTGCAAAAATTGAAAGGGAAAAGTCCACATAACCCCCTCAAATTATCACTCAATTGACAATGTCCCCTCTAAACTACCAAAACATTGTCAATGTTCCCCAATGACTAAAAT
>NC_081543.1:22435247-22439235 GCF_901000735.1 Corylus avellana | reverse complement strand
GGTATTTTAGTCATTGGAGGAACATTGATAACTTTTGGTAGTTTGGGGGGGACATTGTCACAATTGAAAGTTTGGGGGGACATTGTCAATTGAGTGGTAATTTTTTTTTTTTGGGGGGGGGGGGGGTATGTAGACTTTACCCAAATTGAAACAATGGTGGTCGAATTGAAAATCGCCCCAAACTTTGGGGGGCTAAAGTGTAATTTTCCCAAGCAAATAACAAGAACTCCACAACGTAAAAGACCACAATAACAATTCCAACTAATTAATTGTAAAATCCAAAGGACTCTAGAAAGTCTCCAAAACAACAATTTTAATAAGTCTAAGGTCTCCACAAGACAAGACCACCATTCATTTACTAACGTAAAGAGACACCTTAGCTATTATTCCTGACGAACTTGCACCAAAGTCTCCAAATCCTTCAACGGTGTCTAGCTAGAAGGATCCTGATTTGCTATATTATCTGAAAAATGTTAATAAGGTTTAATGAGTCAACTCAGTAATAGAATTGGTTAATCTAAGTGTGAGATCAAGCAATGTATATCTTTCTCCTTATACAAGATTTTAAAAACACAATTCAATAAATGAATCAAAAGTAAGAATAAAAATGTAATGCTCATTAGTAAATTAAACATGCGTCAACATAATAATATATCAAGTGATTAAATAAGTATAACATGTGAAGCTTACTTCGTAATTTCAAAACAATTATGTAACACTTTTCTATACATTACTTACAATTCACTATGCATCATATCCAAAAACATCAAAACACACCTCACGCCTTGACATTCTCTTTGGTCATTTGATTTAGGACATGATAATAATAATACCCGATGAATAAGGCCAAATAAAATATAGCTTGTCTCACCATTTGTTTAACTCACACACAAAAGTCACAATAGAAAATATAATATCAAAATAAACAATAATTTTCAACAACGAATATTTTTTACAAAACATCAATTTCAGGTAATTTGGAAAACCCCAAATTAACCGATTCTACTTACCTTGTGTGCAAACACCAATATATATCCACGAGTTTCTTCGTCCTCCTTAAAGATTCTAATCCGTTCCTATTCAAGAATGCATCTATGCCAAACACCTAATTTCTCCCTATAACATATTCTCTAAAAGTCCGTTTCTCTCTTTTAATCTAAAAATCTCCCTTACATCAGATTCGTTTGATGCATTAGAATACTAACCTCAATCTCGAATGCAAAACATCAATTTAGAAACACTCATATAACTCTACAAAATCCCTTAATTTCACCCAAAATTATGACCATATATGCTCATTAATTATACTCAATTCAGCCACACTCATTCATTATTGAATGTTCATACATGCAATTCAATTATTTAATTACACAATAGAGCCATCAACTTGAAGCAATTAGAATTCATAGATCGAAATCCCCAATTTCCATGTATAAAGAACCGTAAATCTCAAATTTTGTCAAATTAGTCGAACCCATTGCAATTTGAATGAACCCACATGTTAGTCTAACATCTATAAACAAGACCCACTCATCAATTTCAAAATATTAAGGACTAATTACCAAAATCCCCAATTTTGGTATTATGGAACCCTAACTTTAAAATCCTCGATTCATAACAATCTGGCTATAATTTCCTCAAATTGAAAGAATTCATCAGAGAATATACCTTTGTGATTAATTGAAGAAACATGAAAAGGCTTGCTATAGTGTGTATGGGTTGATTCCAATAAAAAACCAACCTGTCGGTTACGGTTATATTCATGGCCGTTGGATTCTCATAACTATGAATCAATATCAAAATATCGCTAATAACATAATATCTGTTTATAGTGGCGATTCACATTTGGCACATAATGCATCTCATTAAAAGACAGAATTAAGATATAATCACCGCATAAAAAAGTCAGATTACTATTTGAATATGATAAAATTTATATCTCTCCATCGAATATGAAGAAAAATACTATTTTTTTTTTTTGTTTTAAAAAAACACAATCTCAAATAAGATATTTTATGGAATTTTGTTTAAGAACGTAAAACAGTGAGATTATATCCCCTTTTATTCCATAAATGTAAAATGCAAGCAACCTGTAGAGTGATGCTCCAAATAGAAGTGATTGATTTTGTTTTTAATGTTTTTTTTGTTTTTTTTTTTTTTTGTTTTTTTTTTTTTTCATTATGATGATCTGAATGGCAATCAATAAAATAAACAAGTTAGCTTACCTAGCTCATTCTCCTTCCTCCTCTTCTTCTTCTTCTTCTTCTTCTTCTTCTTCTTCTGTTCTCATTCTTAAATTTAAGAAATGCGTTTCTAATTGCACTCAGTTTGGAGACAACGTCATTTGTGGGCATCCGCTCACGAGGTGATGTTGTAGAGCATAGCAATCCATTCTGCAACACTGAGACCAAGTAATCCTCCACTCTGCTATCGGCACTAAAATGACGATCAACTTCTTCGATTATTGAGCTTTCTTCTATGCCATCGTTATTTGTCTTATCATGAGCAGCTTCTTCGAAGGGTATTGACAAGTCCGCTATATCCTTGACACGTTTTGGCAAAGCCATTGCAGTAAACTTGTGAATGCTCAGACCATCTTTGAACATGTCATCGGTAGGTCTTTTCCCAGTGAACATCTCTAGCAAGAGTACCCCATAACTATAAATGTCTCCAAGTACGGAAACTTGGCCACCCATCCCATACTCTGCAATTTATTGATACATGATCACTAAGATATTATAGTCTTCTAAACTTAAGAATTTATCCACTAATGCATATGTACTACTATTTAACAATTTTGGGAATTTTTTCTAGAAACAAAAAGAAACACTTATTTAATTCGTAGAAAGAATCAGAGAGGCCGAAGGAGGCCCTCTCCCCCTATTTTGAGTTGAGTTACTAGTTGAAAACATACCTGGAGGAATGTACCCAACGGAACCCTTTAGCACACTTGACAAGCAATTTGACAACCCCAAAGAAGAGTGGGTCTGTGATGGGAAAATCTGCTTCAAAGCTTGACAGAGTTGGTGGATTGAATTGTCAGAATCCGGCCTGTTCGCCATTTTAACAAGGAAGTGATAGAATTAGGCAGATGGTGACCATTTTCTCATTCTTTGTCTACTTGTTTTAAGAGAATATTGGTATTTTGGAATAATAATATGAATACGTATGATTTTTCAGAAAATGAAAGGAATTCTGAATTTGTAGTAAAAGAGCATTTGATTTACATCTCTAAGTAATATGAATTTTGCTACTCTTTTTCCCCGTAGTTCTCAAGTGGGATAGCAGTTTCATTAGACAGTTTGTTCGTAAATAGTACTAGCATTGTTCATAACAACTAAAGCAATTGAAGGCAAATGACCTGTTGAGATAAACTAAATATAGACCCATATTTCCGTGATGATTGTGACTTTGATCTTCATCCCAGGCGTGCCTTGGAAGAAGACAAAGGACCTAGGGATGATGTTTTGGACGATTCTGTGGATTATTCTATGGGAGAAGAAAATCCCAAAGAAGTGTGGGTCTGTGATGGGAAAATCTGGTTCAAAGCTTGTCAGAGTCGGTGGATTGAATTCTCAGAATCCTGTTCGCCAGTTTAACGAGGAAGTGATAGAAGCAGGCAGATGGTGACCATTTTCTCATTTTTTGTCTACTTGTTTTGAGAGAATATTGGGATTTTGGAATAATAATACGAATACGTATGATTTTTCAGAAAATGAAAGGAATTATGAATGTGGTAAAAGAGCATTTGATTTACATCTATATAATATGAATTTTGCAACTCTTTTTCCCTGCAGTTCTCAAGTGGGATAGCGGTTTCATTAGACAGTTTTTTCTGTAAATGGTACTAGTGTAGCTCATAACAACTAAAGCAACTGAAGGCAAAAGGCCTCCAAATAAACAAGACACATCAAGTACTTTACATGCAACAGAATCACCTTAATATATATATATGGTAGATTTGATTATTTGTGTTGGCTGCTTATAG
>NC_081543.1:22431937-22435147 GCF_901000735.1 Corylus avellana | reverse complement strand
TGAAGAAACATGAAAAGGCTTGCTATAGTGTGTATGGGTTGATTCCGATAAAAAACCAACCGGTCGGTTACGGTTATATTCATGGCCGTTGGATTCTCATAACTATGAATCAATATCAAAATATCGCTAATAACATAATATCTGTTTATAGTGGCGATTCACATTTGGCACATAATGCATCTCATTAAAAGACAGAATTAAGATATAATCACCGCATAAAAAAGTCAGATTACTATTTGAATATGATAAAATTTATATCTCTCCATCGAATATGAAGAAAAATACTATTTTTTTTTTTTGTTTTAAAAAAACACAATCTCAAATAAGATATTTTATGGAATTTTGTTTAAGAACGTAAAACAGTGAGATTATATCCCCTTTTATTCCATAAATGTAAAATGCAAGCAACCTGTAGAGTGATGCTCCAAATAGAAGTGATTGATTTTGTTTTTAATGTTTTTTTTTTTTCATTATGATGATCTGAATGGCAATCAATAAAATAAACAAGTTAGCTTACGTAGCTCATTCTCCTTCCTCCTCTTCTTCTTCTTCTGTTCTCATTCTTAAATTTAAGCAATGCGTCTCTAATTGCACTCAGTTTGGAGACAACGTCATTTGTGGGCATCCGCTCACGAGGTGATGTTGTAGAGCATAGCAATCCATTCTGCAACACTGAGACCAAGTAATCCTCCACTTTGCTATCGGCACTGAAATGACGATCAACTTCTTCGATTATTGAGCTTTCTTCTATGCCATCGTTATTTGTCTTATCATGAGCAGCTTCTTCGAAGGGTATTGACAAGTCCGCTATATCCTTGACACGTTTTGGCAAAGCCATTGCAGTAAACTTGTGAATGCTCAGACCATCTTTGAACATGTCATCGGTAGGTCTTTTCCCAGTGAACATCTCTAGCAAGAGTACCCCATAACTATAAATGTCTCCAAGTACGGAAACTTGGCCACCCATCCCATACTCTGCAATTTATTGATACATGATCACTAAGATATTATAGTCTTCTAAACTTAAGAATTTATCCACTAATGCATATGTACTACTATTTAACAATTTTGGGAATTTTTTCTAGAAAGAAAAAGAAACACTTATTTAATTCGTAGAAAGAATTAGAGAGGCCGAAGGAGGCCCTCTCCCCCTATTTTGCGTTGAGTTACTAGTTGAAAACATACCTGGAGGAATGTACCCAACGGAACCCTTTAGCACACCTGACAAGCAGTTTGACAACCCCAAAGAAGAGTGGGTCTGTGATGGGAAAATCTGCTTCAAAGCTTGACAGAGTTGGTGGATTGAATTGTCAGAATCCGGCCTGTTCGCCATTTTAACAAGGAAGTGATAGAATTAGGCAGATGGTGACCATTTTCTCATTCTTTGTCTACTTGTTTTAAGAGAATATTGGTATTTTGGAATAATAATATGAATACGTATGATTTTTCAGAAAATGAAAGGAATTCTGAATTTGTAGTAAAAGAGCATTTGATTTACATCTCTATGTAATATGAATTTTGCTACTCTTTTTCCCTGCAGTTCTCAAGTGGGATAGCAGTTTCATTAGACAGTTTGTTCGTAAATAGTACTAGCATTGTTCATAACAACTAAAGCAATTGAAGGCAAATGACCTGTTGAGATAAACTAAATATAGACCCATATTTCCGTGATGATTATGACTTTGATCTTCATCCCAGGCATGCCTTGGAAGAAGACAAAGGACCTAGGGATGATGTTTTGGACGATTCTGTGGATTATTCTATGGGAGAACAAAATCCCAAAGAGGGGTGGGTCTGTGATGGGAAAATCTGGTTCAAAGCTTGACAGAGTCGGTGGATTGAATTCTCAGAATCCTGTTCGCCAGTTTAACGAGGAAGTGATAGAAGTAGGCAGATGGTGACCATTTTCTCATTCTTTGTCTACTTGTTTTGAGAGAATATTGGGATTTTGGAATAATAATACGAATACGTATGATTTTTCAGAAAATGAAAGGAATTATGAATGTGGTAAAAGAGCATTTGATTTACATCTATATAATATGAATTTTGCAACTCTTTTTCCCTGCAGTTCTCAAGTAGGATAGCGGTTTCATTAGACAGTTTTTTCTGTAAATGGTACTAGTGTAGCTCATAACAACTAAAGCAACTGAAGGCAAAAGGCCTCCAAATAAACAAGACACATCAAGTACTTTACATGCAACAGAATCACCTTAATATATATATGGTAGATTTGATTATTTGTGTTGGCTGCTTATAGTTTTGAGGTTAAATTTCTGTGCTTTTCTATATTCAGCACATAAATACAAGTACAGAGCAGCTCATAAATTTGAGACTAGGAAGCAAGATTTGTCCAACAAAAGGAACACCCCCTCAGTGGGCTAAATAGGAAATGGGAGAATTAGTTGGATAAGTGGGCATTTCCCATGTATAATTTTCCTTTCATAGATTTTGTTATTGAAAAAAGTTACTTTTCTATATATGTAAGCAATAGTCATTTAATAGATGTAAGACAGTTTTCTATTTGTCATAGTTTTGGACATTGGGTAGCAATATATGTTGTCTTTTTACCTCATTTCAAGTCTGGGTTTGAATAGCTTCAAATAACTCGTGGGTTAATTAAGGAACATCCAGAGTAAATACCTTGACATTTTTCTGGACATAATAAAACAATCTATTACTTATGTATACATAATTTCTGGGCAAACATGTAACTTCATTACTAGTAGAATTATAGACTAAAAGGATCATGATAGTGTGTAAAGGACTTCTACATAAATTGGAACATAAACTGCTAAAAGCTTTACTACACCATTTTTGAGGATATAATGCCTGTTAATGGGTGTAGATGACCATTTTTAAGTTGACAACAACTACCTATAAAGATAAATGGGAAACTTATACATTTTGAGTCACATAAGGACTTGCTATAGCATCTTAAATGCCAGTATAATTGTGCATTTCTCCAGGAAAGAAATCTGCATTTAAAACCATTATATTTGATCATTCAATGCAAATAAATAAATAAATAAATCATGCTGCAACAAGAAAAGCTTAATAGGATTACCCCAAGTTGCAAGGCAACCAACTTTGACAATGAACTAAACTGCTCTGGATTCTGCCCAACTAGTTTGTTGTAAACAACATCAAGCACTCTAAGTTGTTTACAATGACTTAGATTACTTGGAAAGTTCCTTCCAAAGGAATTGTAAC
>NC_081543.1:22427062-22431917 GCF_901000735.1 Corylus avellana | reverse complement strand
ATTAAGGAACATCCAGAGTAAATACCTTGACATTTTTCTGGACATAATAAAACAATCTATTACTTATGTATACATAATTTCTGGGCAAACATGTAACTTCATTACTAGTAGAATTATAGACTAAAAGGATCATGATAGTGTGTAAAGGACTTCTACATAAATTGGAACATAAACTGCTAAAAGCTTTACTACACCATTTTTGAGGATATAATGCCTGTTAATGGGTGTAGATGACCATTTTTAAGTTGACAACAACTACCTATAAAGATAAATGGGAAACTTATACATTTTGAGTCACATAAGGACTTGCTATAGCATCTTAAATGCCAGTATAATTGTGCATTTCTCCAGGAAAGAAATCTGCATTTAAAACCATTATATTTGATCATTCAATGCAAATAAATAAATAAATAAATCATGCTGCAACAAGAAAAGCTTAATAGGATTACCCCAAGTTGCAAGGCAACCAACTTTGACAATGAACTAAACTGCTATGGATTCTGCCCAACTAGTTTGTTGTAAACAACATCAAGCACTCTAAGTTGTTTACAATGACTTAGATTACTTGGAAAGTTCCTTCCAAAGGAATTGTAACTCAAGTTGAGATGCTGCAGGCATACTGGGTTTTATAAGTGAGTGCAGAGTGCCGTAGTCTCTGCACTCTACACTCAATTATAAAACCCAGTATGCTGCAGGCATACCGGGTTTTATTACTGCTGCTCCAACACTCTCCACTAAAGCCGTAGTCTTCCCACTTCTTGAGGAATTTCACCATATATGCTGTTGCATGTTTCCCAGGATGATTCCATTGAGGTAAGATTGATTTCCAATAGAAGGCGTTATGGAGCCACCCAATCTTTGAGCCTCCAGGTTGAGAGCCATGAGTCATGACTCTTTTACTGGAGGGGCTGCATGTAACACCAAACCAGTTGCAAAAATGGGTGGAGTCATTCCACAAGCTCATGATTTGAAGTGGGTCTTCACTAATCCAACTCTTGAAGTCACGCAACGCCAATCGATCAAACTCATCTGCAAAAGCGGGAATTCTTGCGGATTCCAAACTTGAGCTCATAAACAAAAGAAGAATCCCATGGAAGAGTATGAATAAAATACACTTGGAATGTAGACAAGAGTGCTTCATCTGGTTGGGAATATAATTTGCTAGATATAAAAATATTGGAAAGTTCCAATGAGAGTTAAAATGAACTAAATTTGGATATTAGAAAATATAGCTAGAAGGCGTGGTTCAAACTTCTGGTATGATATTAGTTGGCTGTATAGGTAATGAAATTTGGCCAACCTAAATAAACCATTCTTGAACTGTGAGAAAATGAAACGAAAGGAAAATGATAATCGCAATTTTTATTTCTGGGTTTCTTTGGACTTTGATGGACTAAGTTCCAATGAGGGGTATTTATAGGCCATAATGAAAATCTTGAACAGGTCAAAGGCGTGTGGGCTGTGGAGCGAGCGTATGAGCACGAAGAAGGAGGCTTTTCAAAGTCCCTCGAAGGTGTAGTAATAAGAATAGAATCATCGTTGAAGTTGGGAAGGAATCATCAAAATATGTAGACTCCAAACAAGAATAGAATCGCGTACATTGTGGTTCAATAATCCAGAAGGGGTGGGAAGGGAATCATCAATATGTAAACTCTAATATAAGATACCATTTTTAAAGTAAGCAAGAAGAATAAATTCATCATTTCATTTCAATTACAATATTCTTCCGGTTGTTGCTGCAGGCCATCCAATGATATATCATGACTTATATATAACATAGCAACCAAATGTCTTTTGATAACAATAGAAAACATCATAGTCTCTATATTTATAAACAACTAAAATCGATGGCTTACTCCAAGTAATGAGCAATCACACCTACTCTCATCCTCCAGTCGTCGACAGTCAAGTCCCCCAACAAATGCTCTAATTCCTAAATCAAATACATTTTCTTTTTTTGAGCATCAGTTGTCCCACTCACCATAAGACCGACACTTCACACATACGAAACATAAAGATGAAGCTGAGGATAGGTGAGAACATGAGTAATTCTAGAAGTCCCTAGCCTCTTGTGTCACTCTAAAAATGCGGTGGATTTTAAAATCACAATTTGATTAAAATTCAATAATGATCAATCATAAGCCTAATGGTGATTTTAAGAGCCACATTATCCTTGGAGGGACACAAAAGTGATACAAGAGGGACTTGTAGCAAATAAGGTGTCGGCTTATTGTTCAACCGACACCATTTTAATTTGGTGTCAGTTCAACAATAAACCATCACTAATAAATGTGTCGGTTTACTATTAAAACGACACTAAAGCCTAATTTGAATTTGAAAATTTCTCACTGCAAGGCGTTAAAAATGGGAAGAAGAAAACGAAAAGTAGAGAGAATCTGCAAAACCCAATTCCTCTTTTCTGTTGATTATTTCTCCCTACATTTCGTTCCTTTCAAACTATTTTGTTGAGAATCAACAAAACCCAATTCGTCTCTCTCTGTGTACACCCAAATCCCCATCTCAAACCAAAGAAGAAGAAGAAGAAGTAAACCGGCAATAGCATCAAAGAGCAACTAAGCATAATATTGAATTTCTGAGTTCGTTGAATTTTTTTTCGAACAAGAATTGGGCTTGAGTTTATCATCAAGCTAGAGAATATCTTCAAACTTAGTTTATTTACTTTTCAAAAGAATTCAAGCTTGTTTACGAGCTGCTCAATTAACTTATTCATTATATAAAATTAGTATCTAATTGAAGTGAGATGAAACTCTATGAATGTGTTATGTTCTCAGCTAAAATTAAGATTAGGATTAAAAATTCAATTTGAAGCTATAAACCCAATTGAAAGTAACTTGTTGGTGAGTCTTGAGAACCATGCCCGAGGGGCCTGCTTTAGCCCATAGATCGCTTTGTTAAGCTTACAAATGTGGTGAGGATAAGAAGGATGCGTGAACCCCGGGGGTTGACACTTAAGAGACCATGGAGAAAAGCATTTGAATGTCTATTTGTTGCATCTGCCAGCCAGCCGAATAAGCCATAGAGAGAACAATCAGTGTAGGTCTTGGGTTTGCTTATTTGATTCTGAGCTCTTGTGACCATGTGATGCAGTTTTGTGTGAGAAGATAATTGAGGTGTGTCTATACACTCAGATAGTTCATGTCTGGCCGTGGGTGCAGTTGGAGGAGAAGGATGAGTGTTTGAAGATGAAGGTGTTTGAGGTGGAGTAGGATTGATAAAAGATAGAGCTACGGGACTAGGTATTGAGGTGTTGCTAGACACGGGTTGGAGAGAATTGTTACTAGACATGGGTTGGAAAGGGTTATTGCTGCACACATATTGTTGGACACGTTGAGGAGACTGCATGGTAGTCGGCGTGGAATGAGAGAGAGGGCTAGATGAGTTTGAATTTGAATGAAATGGGAAGATCGACTCATGAAATGTAACATCTCTAAAGATGTACATGTGACCAGATTCTATATGATAACAATGATAGCCCTTATGATTTGTGCTATATCCTAAAAATACACAGGAATTGGACCGAAATTTGAACTTGTGAGAATTATAGGGATAGACATTAGTAAAATATGCACATCCAAAAATCTTAAGATTGTGATAATTGGGTGCTTCAGAAAATAATTTTTCAAAAGGTGAATTTTTTTTCAAAAGTGGAGTAGGGAGACGATTTATGAGATAGCAAGAAGTTAAACATGCTTCATCCCAAAATTGTTTAGGAGCCCCACTGTCCACTAAGAGGGCAAGGGTTGTATCAATAACATGATGATGTTTACGTTCTACACAACCTTGTTGTTAATGTGTATGAGGACATGAAAGACGATGAATGATCCTAATAGATTTGAAATATGTATGCAGTGACCGATATTCCCCACCCCAATTCGATTGAACGCATTTAATTTTTCTGTTTAAAAAGCGTTGAACCATTGTTTGAAAACTAATGAAGATAGATTGAACATCAAATTTATTTTGAATTGGAAACAACCACATGAAACAAGAATAAGCATCAATGAAGGAAACATAGTAGCGATTTTCATTTATTGATAGAACGGGGGATGGTCCCCAAACATCTGAATAAATTAAATCTAAAGGATTACAAATTAAAGAACTAGAATCATAAAAGGGAAGCTGATGTCATTTTGCAATAGGACAAATAGAGCATGGGCCACAATTTTTATTGAAATTGACTAGAAGCTTGAAAGTAGATACAATGCATTGGACAACTCGAAATGCAGGATGACCTAGACGCCTGTGCCAATGAGCCGGAGAAGTGCGTTTACCAACTAAGGCATGGCTTATTGACAAAGATGCTGAAAGAGGTTGAAACTAGTAGAGATCATTTTTAAGTGGTCCTTGATGAAGAGGGATCCTTATGAGACAATCCATGATGACAAAATAGGAGGAATGGAATTCAAAGAAAACATTATTGTCAGTAACAAATTGACTTACAGAGAGAAGATTTTTGCAAATATTCGGCACAAGTAGTAATTGTTTGAGAATAAATTGACGACGTGAATTTGAAAGGATAGTTGAACCCATATGCGATATAGACAAACCTGAACCATTGCCCATAAGAATCTGATCAGATCCAGAGTATTCCTCAAAGGTAAGGTTGAGATTGGTAAGGTCATTTGTGATGTGGTGAGTTGCACCGGTATCCAGATACCACTCCTCATCAGAAATCACATTGGATGAGGAAAATAAGGCCTGAGGTTGGGTCATTGCTTCATTTTGGAATGACTGATCGAAGCATGAGTAGCATATGGACACAAGATGTCCTACTTTGCCACATAGTTGGCAGACATGGTGTGGAGAACCAAATGATGTGCTTGGTGAGAAGAAA
>NC_081543.1:22425963-22427028 GCF_901000735.1 Corylus avellana | reverse complement strand
AAAGTTGGAACTCCCTGATACTGCGATCAATCGCAGGGTACCTGTGATCGAGCGCAGTACCCGAGAGGACATAGCACAAAGCAAGCCAGGAACGATCGAGCGCATGCCAGAAGAAGGATCGATCGCAGACCTGTGACCGAGCGCACTCGGGTTGTGATCGAGCTCACCCGTGCGCAGGAGACAAACCAAGGTGGCGGCTAAGATGTCCCTATTTCCATATTAGGGTTTTCCAACTCCCAATTGTAATAGGATTGAAACCCTACGAAATCCCTAGGGTTTACTACATTTCCAAGGACTTCTAAAGCCTATAAATAGACTCTTAAGCCTTTAGAATAGAAAAAAAGTTTTGCAAAGAGAGAATAGGAGCTTGTCAAGTTCAAGTCTCGGGTCTATTCTTTTCCTTTCTTTTCTTTTTATTTTAATTATGTGTAACTAACTCTTAAGGAGGGCTTGATTGAAGCCCTAGTTATGTTTTGTTAATATTTCAATATTGGCGCCTTTGTGATGATCTTGTTGTGCTATTTAACTTGATTAATACCTGCTTGCATGAATTCCTCATATGTGTGTGCCTGATCAACATATGCATGTGGTATGGACTAGTTAGTTAAATCAATTTGGATGGCCGAGTCCTGGGTTTAACATAAGTAACAAAAGAAATCCACGCCGGATTCTTGGGATAATCAACATGGGGAACCGAGAGTATATGCCATGCCATAGGCCTCGTGTGTTTGTCAATTTCCATAGAACATATGCTTTCCTAAGGAACTACTTAGTATAAATCATGCTAAATCCTTTAGGAATGAAAAGAGTTAGAGTAGATGCCATGTCTAACTTGTTGCTTGGGAAATCTATAGCTTTAGGAGTATACGCCATGCCCTAAGGTTGACAAACATTAGATATGCATAACCTGATCAAAGCATTGGCATATTGTTATATTAGCTAAATATAATTAGTGGTGGATATCAAAGCCCTACCCTTTATTATCATCACTTCAAAAATCAATCTTTGTTTTGCTTTTGCTTAAGGAATCTATTTTTAAACATAAATTCAGCAATCCTCGTGGGA
>NC_081543.1:22382735-22425863 GCF_901000735.1 Corylus avellana | reverse complement strand
TTTGACGAGCGGGAGCTGCTGTTTGAAACCACCTTCACCATAAGAGAAGATTTTTAACACAATGAGGCGACTCAATGGGCGGTCGCCAAGTTTAGGCGAAGGGCCCTCAAGAAGCTCTTTAAACCGGTCACCTCTACCGTCTACTGAAAGTTGGTCGTGGAATTCTACACCAAGCTTTCCCATGACCGTGACAACCCGGCTGCTCTCTCCTCAAAAGTACAAGGCCAAATTGTTCATGAAACGAGGGCCGACATAGCTGCCGCCTTGCAGTGCAATGATGAGCATCCTCCCGAAACTGCAAATCTTGTCGAGCAACCGGCCCGATATTATGTGGCGGAGATCATTGAAGACATGTGCCAAGGGGACTATGTAGATGCCCACCACAATGCTGGCAGCCGGTGCAAGTTGCCGCGAAGGTTATGGTTTGTGGACTCGGTGCTTCACCGCAATGCATTCCCCTTGGGACACAAAACTCAAAGGCGTGATCAATTTCTACAGACCCTATACGCCTTCCACAAGGATGCCTGGTACTCCATTCCTGACATTATTTGGAACCAAATGCATAAATTTTGGAATGGAGTGCATGTTGGGGGAGTAGAGTCCACACACTCATGGGGGTAGCCTTTCCCATACTTGATCACATATATTATCCAAAAAAAGGGCATCAAGGGCACTGCAGCTGATGAACCAATCACGACCACTCCCACATTTGGCATTCGCCAATGGAATAAGAGCTGCTCCCTTATGCCCCAGGCACTTCCAGAAGAAGGGGAAGAGGCGGGTGAGGCCGAGCCAATGGCCGAAGATGAACCAGTAACAGAAGATGAGGAAGAGGCCTCAATTGATGTTCGAGCCATCCAATACCGATCCCTTTGTGACCAAATAGACAGTCTTCGGAGAGAGCTAGCTGATCAAAGAAGGGAGGCTAGGGAAGATAAGGTTTGCCATGGACAAACGCTTAGCTGCCCTAGAAGAATTGATGCGGTCCATCCTCAACCGATTACCACCACCACCCGGAGCATCTATTTCTGGGCAACACTGAGAGGGGACCATAGTCTGGCTGAAGACGTAAAACTTAGCGCTCATGGGAGGCACCCCATAGCATATCCTTTTGTTTTATTGTTTCTGTTTGTTTGTGTTTTATTTTACTTTGGTGTTTTTTGTGTTTCAAGTATTTTCTCACATTTTTACATTCTATTACTGCGATCAATCGTACCTTGCGTGCGATCGAGAGCAGATTTCCATTTGTGATTTCATCGCATTCTGTTAGTGCGATCGAACGCACCATGCGTTCGATCGAGTCAACTTGGCAGCATCCCATAGTTATTTTTTTTATTTTGTTCTGTTCAAATTTTATTTCGTTTTAGTTTTGTTCCTTTTTACTTGTTTGTGTGTTTTATTATTTTGCAGGGACAATGTGTCATTTAAGTTTGGGGGTATGGGCACACATGTTCACACACACTTTGTCCTAATTTTGAACACATGATCTAATAATTGAGTCTTTGAGTTTGGTTACTTGCTTAGGACAGTTGAGAATTCACATGTTTGATCTGATCTTACACAAGCACATTAGTACATAATTTGTGAGGTATGACATGAAGTCTGATGTGTGTGTTTCTATGTCCTAAGTGAAACTGGATGATTTATTAAATGGATACCTTGGCATATACATATGAAAAAAAAAAAGAAAAGAAAAGAAATGAAAAATATGATCATTGATAAGCTTTTCAGTAAGTAACTGGACCTCTTGCCTCAAAGCATTTAGTGTTCACGTCAAAAGGTGAAGAATTTTCATTTGGTTAATGTCATGGTTAGTTTGGTTTTGTAGCCTTTTTGACTTGAGTTAGTAAGTCCTAGGGGTGTCTCTACACCTAATGCCCTAAAACCATCTGGTTTGGGAATCATTGACTTAACACTCGTTACATGGGTCAATTAGAAAGCTTAAGGGAATCAAGCATTGCATAACCTGAAAATAAAAAAGAAAAAGAAAGAAAAAGAAAAATATGCCATTGTTGTTCATTCTAATAGGATTTCAGTGAACTTTGAGATATTGAGACAATGTACATTAGAAAGAATTGGAAGCTTCATATTTATGTGCTAGTTCACTTTACCCTATTTTCAAACTTGTAATGTCTTAGCATGTCTTTTGTAAGTAATTAAATTTTAAAATTCCAATTCATTGTGAAGATGAAGTTTATCTTTTTAAGCTTGCTAATGAATGAGAATCATAGTTTTGAAGTGATACTTTAATTTTTGGAATAACATGAACTCGTCCACTAGGGAATTCCTAGGAGTTTAAAAGGTTTGTTGCATATGCTAAATGCAATCGTACATCCCACGAAAGATGGATTTATTTCTTGTTTTTTGTTTTTTCATTTTTGTTTTTAGTTCTATATTGCTAAGGGACTAGCAATATGTAAGTTTGGGGGTGTGATAAGTTCTAAAATATTCATATTTTCAGCCCTTAACTTGCATGTTTCTATCCTTTGGTTTTAGTTAATTAGGCCATTTTAATTCCTTTTTGTGTTTTTCATGTTTTTACAGGCTTTTGGAAGAAAATGAAGTAAAATTGGGTGATTTGGGCATAAAGAGAGAAGATGGGAAAAGTTGAAACTCCTTGATACTGCGATCAATCGCAGGGTACCTGCGATCAAGCGCAGTACTCGAGAGGAAATAGCACAAAGCAAGCCAGGAACGATCGAGCGCATGCCAGAAGAAGGATCGATCGCAGGCTTGTGATCGAGTGCGCACGGGCTGCGATCAAGCGCAGCCGTGCGTAGGAGACAAACCAAGGTGGCGGCTAAGATGTCCCTATTTCCATATTAGGGTTTTCCAACTCCCAATTGTAATAGGATTGAAACCCTACGAAATCCCTAGGGTTTACTACTTTTCCAAGGACTTCTAAAGCCTAGAAAATAGACTCTTAAGCCTTTAGAGTAGAAAAAAAGTTTTGCAAGGAGAGAATAGGAGCTTGTCAAGTTCGAGTCTCAGGTTTATTCTTTTCCTTTCTTTTCTTTTTATTTTAATTATGTGTAACTAATTCTTAAGGAGGGCCTGAGTGAAGACCTAGTTATGTTTTGTTAATATTTCAATATTGGCGCCTTTGTGATGATCTTGTTGTGCTATTTAACTTGATTAATACCTGCTTGCATGAATTCCTCATATGTGTGTGCCTGATCAACATATGCATGTGGTATGGACTAGTTAGTTAAATCAATTTGGATGGCCGAGTCCTGGGTTTAACATAAGTAACAAAAGAAATCCACGCCGAGTTCTTGGGTTAATCAACATGGGGAACCGGGAATTTATGCCATGCCCTAGGCCTCGTGTGTTTGTCGATTTCCATAGAACATATGCTTTCCTAAGGAACAACTTAGTATAAATCATGCTAAATCCCTTAGGAATGAAAAGAGTTAGAGTAGATGCCATGCCTAACTTGTTGCTTAGGGAAATCTATAGCTTTAAGAGTATACGTCATGCCCTAAGATTGACAAACATTAGATATGCATAACCTGATCAAAGCATTGGCATATTGTTATATTAGCTAAATATAATTAGTGGTGGATATCAAAGCCCTACCCTTTATTATCATCACTTCAAAAATCAATCTTTGTTTTGCTTTTGCTTAAGGAACCTATTTTTAAACATAAATTCAGCAATCATTGTGGGAATGATACTGTTCTTGCACCATATACCATTATGTGGACCTTGTGCACTTGCAGGTAAAATGTACAATTATTTACCTATTAATTTAAGTAGATTATTTGCACATCACTTATGGGCCAAGAGATGGCCAAAAATCTCATCAATAGATAAAGGGGTCACTGAGGTATGAGCATATGTGACAAAAGGATCATAATCAGACCCCAAACCAGGAAGGAGGAATGATTGACTCTCAAAATCACTTAAAGGATACCTAGCAGCAGCCAAGATGTCACTCCGAGCTTTGAAGGTCTGAAAGTACTCAGCGATGGAGGAGTTGCCTTTCTTGGTGGTGGTAAGTTGGAAGTGAGTTTGCATGACTCGAGCACGGGCTTGAGATGCAAACATGGTAACCAAATTCTTCCATAGGTCGTGGGCTGTGGCACACCCAACAACATGGGTCACGTACTGCTCGGTGAGAGTGGAGATCAAGATGCTGAGGATCATTTGATCCTTTTGTGTCCATAGCAGGAATTCAGGATTGACAATTGTTGCGGATTCTCCAGGTTCAGTGCTGGGATTGGGAATGACATGTTGTGGAGCTCGGGATGTTCCATCAATGAAATGATAAGCGTCTTGGCCTTTGAGGTAAGCCAAGATTTGGGTTGTCCATGATGTGTAATTATTGTTGTTGAGCTTGATATAAAGGGTATGGTTCATGTTTGGTATGGTAAAAATAGGAGGTGGAATGGTTGGAATCACGTTGGTATTGATGGGAGGTGTGGTGGTCAAGATGATGTTATGAGATTACGTGGAAGAGAAGGGATAAAGCATGCAGAGTAGTTGGAATCCTTTAATTGTTAATAGTAATCCTTTTATTTGTTGGTTAGTAGCGGTAGTCCATTAGATGAGAATCACTGAGGTGATAAGTCATCTACCTATGTTATAGCTTTACTGTTTTTCAATTCGTAGGAGTTATCTCCTAGTATTAGAGTCATTGTGGGAGTTGATTACCAGTTATAGAACTCAACTCCAACTAGGTTTATTTCCTCTATTTAAAGAGAGGAATGTCTAATAAAAAGGCATGAAAATTTAATCCCCAAACCTTGCGTTTGATACGAGTCCTAGGAAGCTACAAATTCCTACCGCTAATTGTTTAAGTTACCAATCATAGGGAAGAAGAAGAAGCAAGGTCCTGCTTCTTTTCCCGTTTTGGGCCGAGTTACTAGATCAGTTACTCAATCACGTAACAATTTGGTTCTTTTCCCGTTTTGGGCCGAGTTACTAGATCAGTTACTCAATCACGTAACAATTTGGTATCAAAGCTAGGTTCGACACCTACGGTTGACCCACGTGTAGATAGCATGGAAAAACAAATTGCCAACATACAAACCATGATCGAAGGGCTGCTAAAGCAAACATCTGACAACTCCAAAACTCTGGCCGAAAACTCCAAGGGAATGGTTGAAATCAACAATGTGCTAGACAAGGGAGGAAAATATCCGGGAGAGAATTCTACAAGCAGAACACGAGACAAAATCCACAGGGATTCAACAACTCAACAGCCCCAAAGTTAACCAAATTTGATTTTCCAAAATACAACGGGGTGGAAGATCCTACAAGTTGGGTTTGTAGAGTAGAGCAGTTTTTTGAATTTCAAAGAAATGAGGAAACTGAAAAACTTGCTTGGCGGCTTATCATCTTGAAGGAGAAGCTCATATGTGGTATCAATTGTTCTGTGAGAGTGAAGAAGATGTTGAAGACTTGCTTGGGTGGAACCGGTGATCTCAATGCATGCACTAATAGGAACACCAAACCCACAAACAATGCGTGTCAGAGGGTATTTAGGCAAACTGAGTGTAATTGTGTTGATGGATTCGGGGAGCACTCATAACTTCCTTAATCCACAAATTGCTGAGCGATTGGGGATGAAACCCACACACTTTGGAAGGATGCATGTCACGGTGGCTAATGGAGAGAAAATCAGTTGTACGGGCTTGTGCACTGGAGTGACTCTATGGCTACAAGGAGAGCCTTTCACAATAGACTTTTTCATACTTCCCATGGATGTATGTGAAGTAGTATTAGGAACACAATAGCTATGCATGTTAGGCCCAATTTTGTGGGATTTTGCAAAACTATTAATGCGTTTCTCATGGAAGAGCAGAGAAGTAGAATTGAAAGGCATCAAACCTCCCCTACACCGACTCGTTGAAGACAAAGAAATGGGGAGAGAGGTTTAAAGAAGAAAGTATGGATGGGTTTGCCACATCCAACTACATCATCATGTGTCCATGCTAGAAGGGAATTCAAATTCCATTGTGCTGGGTGCCCAACACACACACACACGTGGCCCACCAACCAGCAGCTAACCTCCCTCCTTGGTGAGTTTTTTAATCTATTTGAAGAACTACAAGGCTTACTCCAACAAGAAGCCATGATCATCAAATTCTGCTGCAACCCGGAAGTGGACCAACCAACGTAAGGCCCTACAGGTATCCCCATTATCAAAAAAAAAAAAAAAAAGGAGATAGGGAAAATTGTGAGGGGTTTATTACAATCTGGGGTAGTTCGACCAAGCAATAGCCCCTATTCTTCACCGGTGCTGGTAGTCAAAAAGCATGATGGGTCATAGAGGCTTTGTGTAGATTATAGAGCATTAAATCATATAACTATCAATGACAAATTCCCAATTCCAGTCATTGACGAGTTGCTAGATGAACTCAATGGAGCTCAAGTGCTCTCGAAACTCGATCTCCGACCCGGCTATCACCAAGTTAGAATGGCATCCAATTACGTGGCGAAGACGACATTTAGAACTCATCATGGGCACTATGAATTTTTAGTGATGCCATTCGGCTTAACTAATGCACTTTCAACCTTCCAAGCGCTCATGAATGGAATTTTTTCAAGCCTATTACGAATGTATGTTTTAGTTTTCTTTGACGACATCTTGATTTATAGTAAGACATTGCTGGAGCATTTGGTACATCAACGGGAAGTTCTGTCAATCTTGCAAGATAATCACTTATTTGTACCACGAGAGAAGTACCAATTTGGGCAAGATTCCATATACTACTTAGTACATATAATTTCTAGCTAGGGTGTGTCCATGGAGCCAAAAAAAATTACAGCCATGGTACAATGGCCCAAACCTTTTAATGTCAAGGCTTTGAGGGGTTTCTTAGGCTTAACCGGATACTACCGAAAGTTCATCCAGGGATATGGAACAATTGCGGGGCCCCTAACGCAACTACTCAAAAGAGACGCCTTCATATGGACAGACGCAGCTAGCACGGCGTTTGAAAGCTTGAAGTAGGCCATGACCACGGGTCTCGATCTTTACTTACCTGATTTCAAAAAAACATTTGCAGTAGAGTGCGACACCTCAGGCACGGGTCTAGGAGTGGTTCTCATGCAAGAAGGCAAACCCATTGCTTTCTTTAGCCAAGCCATTACGGGTAAGAATTTATCTCGTTCTACTTATGGAAAAGAAATGATGGCACTCATTGCAGCCGTTCAAAAATGGTGGCCATACTTATTAGGCCAAAAATTCTTCATCCGGACGGGCCAGAGAAGTTTATGTTACCTATTAGAGCAAACAATCACCACAGATGCTCAATAGAAGTGGTTGGTAAAACTGATGGGATACGACTTTGTTATTGAATACAAGAAGGGCTTGGAGAACTCTACTGCAGACAGCTCCTCAAGAATGGATCATGGGCATGTGATGGCACTTTCTAATCCAGTTCGTCATTGGATATAACCCATCAAAGTAGAATTGGCACAAGAACAGGACTGCAGAAATTGGTACTCAAAATCCAGCAAGGTGAAGCTAGAAAGGCATGCAGTTATAAGGCTGGGTTGATATTTTATAAAGGTCGAATTGATGTACGTGAACAATCACCCTTGACTGGGGCTATCATACATGAATTTCATAGTGGGTCTCATGTGGGATTTCATAAAATGTGGCAGCGTCTGAAATTTGTATTCTATTGGAGGAGCGCTTGTTCACAAATCAAGGCGTACCTAAGGAATGTGACACTTGCTAATGCAATAAATCGGAGCTCACACTACCATCCGGATTGCTCCAACGATTACCAATTCCCATTACAATCTGGAGTGATATATCAATAGATTTCGTGGACGGCCTACCCAACTCTCAAGGTAAATAGGTTTTTGTTTTTTTTTTTGGTGGTAGATAGATTGTCAAAATATGCTCACTTTAGAGGACTCAAGCATCCTTATACAGCAGTCACGGTAGCACAAGAATTTTTTGAGCATATCTTTAAATTGGATGGAAAGCCTGCATCCATTGTTTGTGATAGAGACCCAACATTCACTAGCAACTTTTGGTAGGAGCTCTTCTGTTTTCGAGGTACTAAATTCAACTTTAGCTCTGCCTATCATCCTCAAACCAATGGACAGACAGAAGTGGTCAATAGAACATTGGAGATGTACTTGAGATGCTTCACAGGAGACAAGCCAAAGGACTAGGTCGAGTGGATAACTTGGGTAGAATATACGTATAACACAAGTTGGCATTCTAGCACGGAAAAGACCCATTTTGAGTTAGTCTATGGGCGATTAACTCCAACTCTTCTATCCTGTACCAGGAACGGCTCGGGTTTAAGCTGTGGAGCAAGTGCTAGGAGGGAGAGACGTGGTCCTACGACAAAATTCGAATTAAATTATATCAAGCCCATAATTGTATGAAACAAGTTTACGATAGAGATCATAAGGAGCAAGAATTCCAGATAGGAGATGTTGTGTATGTTCGCTTACGTCCCTATAGGCAGCAAATGGTAGCACGAAGGTTGAATATGAAGTTGGCAGCCAAGTTTTACGGGCCATTTAAAATTTTGGAATGAGTGGGCAAGGTTGCATACAGGTTGAAGCTGCCTCCAGGGTCGAGAGTACACCCTGTATTCCACGTGTCATTGCTTAAGCCACATTTGGTCCCCAACTTCACAGCAAGCACAAGCATTCTAGAAGCTACACAGGGTGATGAAGCCTTGGTTCCTCTAGCAATATTGGATTAGAAGGGACAACATCACACAAAGGAAGTCTTAGTCCATTGGCACGGATATAGTCTAGCAAATGCAACTTGGGAAAGAGTTACCACAAGACACGTCAATTCCCAGAGTTTGCCCTTGAGGACAAGGACGGTTCAAAGGGGGGAGGAATGTTATGAGATTACGTGGAAGAGAAGGGATAAAGCATGCAGAGTAGTAGGAACCCTGTAATTATTAGTAGTAATCTTTTTATTTGTTGTTTAGTAGTAGTAGTCCATTCGATTAGAATCACTGAGGTGATAAGTTATCTACCTATGTTACAGCTTTATTGTTTTTCAATTTGTAGGAGTTATCTCCTATTATTAGTGTCATTGTGGGAGTTGATTACAACTTATAGAACTCAACTCCAAGTAGGATTATTGCCTTTATTTAAAGAGAGGAGCATCTAATAAAAAGGCATGCAAATTTAATCCCCAAACCTTGCATTTGATACGAGTCCCAGGAAGCTCCAAATTCCTACTGCTAATTGTTTCAGTTAGCAATCATAGTGAAGAAGAAGAAGCAAAATCCTGCTTATTTTCTTGTTTTGGGCTGAGTTACTAGATCAGTTACGCAATCACGTAATAGATGACGTTGGGTATGGAGGAGTCTGAGTTACTAGACCAGTTACGCAATCACGTAACAGATGACGTTGGGTATGGAGGAGTCGGCTGAAGTTGCTGGAATTTCCATGGATGCAAAAAGACGTTAGTCTAAGTTTTGCTTTGGTACCATAGAAGATTTGAAATGTTATTAATAATGCTCAAGTACCACTTAACGTGGCTTTCATTGATATTTATAGAATTACAAGAAGTCTAGATAATCATGTACAGAAGGATAACAATATACTAGGATATACATTGCATGAGAACTCGTATCTCTTATCTAAGTGTTTGTTCTCATCTTGTATTGTAGAGTCCTTATCACACCTCTTCTCTTGATCACTTTTATCTTGAAGAGTTTGAATTACTGATAGGTTAGGTGGTTTAACAAAACCTAATGCATCCCTAGGGTGTTCACTCAGCTATTGCGACATGAGTAATTTTTGAAGTCTCTCTTGTGTTAGCTTAAAAATGAGGTGGCTTTTAAAATCACCATTTGATCAAGATTCAATAATAATCAATCACAAGGTCAATGGTAATTTTAGAAATCACATTATTCTTAGAGTGTGACACAAGAAGGACACAAGAGTGACTTCTAGCATCCGACATAGATCGAAACAAAAGGTATTATGGATAATGCTTCAAGAAGCTTAAAATTGGAATCCTAGTAATGATGGGATTCATCTTTAATTGTAATGATGGGCCATTAATGGGTATGAAATTGGAATCCTAACAGACAACCCCTCCTCCTCAAGCTTTTTTGTTTTGTTTTGTTTTTTGTTTTTGTTTTTTTGTTTTTTTATCATTGCAATTCAGTTCAAATATATTATTATCTTAATTGAAATCACTATATAATCAAGAAATTTGTGCAAAAGCATCACAAAATAAAAGTATAGTACCAAGCTGAACCTAAGGATGCAAATCTGCTCAACCCAACTACTCGCACTAATTCAGATACTTCACACCTTATTAAGGTGACCTTAATAATATGTTAATTTGTTTTTACAACAAGGCCATGGTTCTCAAGCCCATCATATAGCACAGCAACTATAGAACAACCATAATTTGAACACTATGCCCATACGCGGAGACGGAGCTAGGAAATTTTATCGGAGGGGGCCAACCATTTTTTTTATCGGATAAAAATTAAAAAATATTGCAGTTTACAATTAAATAACTATACTTATTAAATAACAACTAAATAACTATAATTCTCACGGTCCCCACTTGCCTTGGTGCACCCATTTCCACACTTAAATTCTCACACCCACACACATAATGTACAACAAGTCTGGCAAGAGACAAGAAAATTGAAACTTGAAAAAATAATCAATAAAAAGTCACTGCCCACTCTTGTCTTTTGCCATGTGTGTGCCCATTTACTTCCATTTTCTAAATCACAAAACAAGTGAATAGCGGTATTTTTTTATCTGATTTTAGAAATTTTGAAATGCAGGTTTTGCATGGGTAAGGCCGTAAGGGCCAACAAAAAAAAAAAAAAAAAAAAAAAATCTTAATGGGTATGGACCAAAAAATTTAAGAAGAGGGCCAAAATGTTTTATTGGATAGGGTCAAAATTTTTTTGGTAGGGGCCAAATGAATAAAATTAAAATTTTAATTATTTATTTATTTTTACTTATAATTTATTTTTCCTTTTTTTTGGGGGGGGCATGGCCTATGCCGGTCCCCCCCTCCCTCTGTCACTACCCGTACGTAATAGAATTAAAGACATTTTAATCCCACCTATAAATTGGCCTCCATAACTCGACCACAAAAGTGCAATTCTGTTACGATTCTTTTGATTTGGAGAATAAAATATTTGTCTATCTCTCTCGATGTTTTATTTTATATAGATTTGTCTTTATTTCTATGTTAGTTTTTATTTCTATGTAAGAGTCTTGATGACTAAGCCCTAGTTTATATTCCAATAAAAGTTGCTAACTCAGGCATAGAATATGTAATGAATCCTCTATTTAAAGAGGTTATGCTATGAATAAAGGCATGAAAAGAATGAATCACAAACCTTGTGTTTGAAAGGTCTAGGTTCCCTTATAACCTAATTTATTCTGTTGTGAACTTAGGTTTGTAACAACTTGGTATTAGAGCCAATTATGGCTTCACCACCATCTTCCAATTTCGATCAAAGGCTTGAATGTTTGGAAGAAAGTTTGGGTTCTATGATGAGGGGCCTCTTCGCTGCGGGGCCTCTTCGCTGCAATGAACTCAAAATTTGATCAGCTGTTTGGTCCTTCAACAGTTTTATCTCCAACAGTGTCACGTCTTGATTGGGAGGAATGTCATAGTGTTATTATGGAAACAATGAAATTAGAGGGCTGCCAAACAAAGTTTCTTGAGGATACTTTTGATTTTTCGAAAGAATCACGTGACTTGCCACAGGAGAAAAATGCTCTCAAGCAAGCAAAGATATTTCTTAAACTTGGTATAGAGAACCTCAATATTCAATATCAACATAGACTTAAAGGAATATTCCCATGGGTTGCTATGGGTCACACCATTCTCATGGTTCCACCATCCTATCAATTTTCGGTTCTAACGCCAATGCCTCTGGAACCAATTTCAGTGCATCCGTCTATGCAGTCATACCCAATTGAATTGCTGAAGAGCCTCACATCTAAAATTGACAAACTCAGGGATGAGTATGCTACAATAATGAAAGTAATTGATGAGGAATTTGTTGAAGAAGAGATGCTATTTGACAATGTCTGATTTTATTGCTCACTTTTCAGATTTCGTCCTTGAGGACAAGGACTTTTTCAAGGGGAAAAGAATGTTATGATTCTCTTGATTTAGAGAATAAAATATTTTTCCTATCTCTCTAGGTGTTTTATTTTATTTTTAGATTTGTCTTTATTTCTAGGGTTAAATTCACTTTACCCCTCTCAAGTTTCAGGAGTTTTTCAATTCGAATCGTAATGTTTAAAAATTGGCAATGTACCTCCTAATGTTTCAAAAATTTTCAATTCAGACCCTCCATTACTAATTTCCGTCTAATTGGAAGAAATCATCCCATGTGCGTCTCATGTGGGATTTTGATGGCCTCTATTCCAATTTTGCCCTCATTAAAACCTATGAAATTATGTAATTACCCTCATTTTCATAGGTTTGAATGAGGGTAATTACGTAATTTTATAAGTTTTAATGTGGACAAAATTGGAATAGAGGCCATCAAAATCTCACGTGAGACGCACGTGGGATGATTTCTTCCAATTAGACTGAAATTAGTAACAGAGGGTCTGAATTGAAAATTTTTGAAACATTAGGAGGGTATATTGTCAATTTTTAAACATTGGGTTCGAATTGAAAAACCTTTAAAAATTTAGGGGGTAAAGTGAATTTTCCACTACATTATTTTAAGAAGAAAAAATTGAGGAAATGAGCCATACCAACTCCTTTTTCATCTCTTTTAGAATTATGTTATTATTATTATTTTTTCTTCTGAGCCTAACTTTCAAGGTATGTTTGGTATACATAATAACTATTTCATTAGGAAAAAAAATAACCTTTATTTATTTATTTATTTTTTTGAGTGGAAATCTTAAGATTTTATTAATCAAAATAATGTATTTTTCTCGGCACGTACAATATCATGAATAAAATTTGGGTATTGTTCTAACCCAATTTGCCATAGAGATTGTTGAATTGCCCCCCGTTAATCTATGAACTGCCATATTTGCCTCTATCTTGACATGTGATTAGTGCCAAATATTACATATTTGGACCCCTTTATTTACATTAGTTAATCCTTTAGTTTAGTGTTTTGTGCTAGTTATGTGTTTTTAGTGTTTTGTAGGTTGTTGAAGAAAAACTGTAGCTTTAAAGGGAAAAATGCAAATTTTGGAAGAAATCACAATTTGAGAAGACCTAGATGGTTAGATGATGTGGTTAAGTTTAATCCAATCAAGGAGAGGATTAAATCGAAATTTCTCTAATCGGAGTCAAAATCGGATTGGATTCAAAATCACATTCTGTACACATCTCAGTATTTTGACCATAACTTTTTTTTTTTTTTTTTTTCAAATACTGGATTGAGATGATTCTAACAGCATTAGAAAGCTAACTCAAAATAATACAAGTCGTTCTGAAATAGAATTTTCCTAATTCGAACGGTTACTATGCCAAAATCGCCCCGCAATAAAATGACACAAATCTGGAGGAATCCTATTCCGATTTCAGACTTCTATTTGGATTGGGAGACAGACCTCTGAATTATCTAGGTTTACAAGGGCTTCTAGGACTTTCCTAAGCTTATAAATATACCTCTTTGCAATCAAGGAAATATATAGAATTCCAGAGACAAAAATTCACAGCTTCTCACTTTAGTTTACTTTTTCTTAAGTTTTGGTTTACGTTTAGATTTTATTTCTATGTGGAACTAAATTTCCAACTAAGGTTAGGGATGAAGCCTCATCAATAAAGAGCAACATTATGTTCATGTAAGTCAATGCTATTCAATTTTATTGAGCTTTTATATTTTAATTGTTTTACTTCTAATCAATGTGTGAGATGATTCTTGGATTTCTTTTGTGATTCAATGATACATGTGATGATTTGAGATAATTTCATATGATTGATTGCTTGGTTTTTAACTCATAAAAAATTGGATATCCCTTATTATTTATTCTACAAATACATCTGATGTTTTGATTTAATTTGGATATCTTGTTATGATTTACGGATACATTTGATGATTTAAATTAAATTGGATTTATTTTGTGATTTGTGTGAAAGAATGGATACATGGGATCGTTTTGATTAATTCTTTGAAGCAAAAGTAAAACAT
This sequence comes from Corylus avellana, assembly GCF_901000735.1. Lineage (NCBI taxonomy): Eukaryota > Viridiplantae > Streptophyta > Magnoliopsida > Fagales > Betulaceae > Corylus > Corylus avellana. The sequence goes on along the minus strand of NC_081543.1, from coordinate 22,411,764 downwards.
ACCTAAGATTTTATTGTGAGAACTTTGGATAATATTGATGATCATGAGATATGTTGTTATGATTTGGTGAGTGTGAATTCCACAACCTTAGTCTTTATCTTTTGTTTTATTTTATTTAGTTTATGTTTATCCTTTAATTTTCAAAACTCAAAATCAAAACTTTTTTGGAACTAGGCTATGATAAAATTAGTTTAGATATATGTTGTTCTTTCAAAAACACAATTCTCTGTGGGATCGACCTCGCACTTGCAATCCATTAACTACAATTGATTCGTGCACTTGCGAGTTAATATAAATTGACACAATAGTTTTTGGCGCCGTTGCTGGGTAATTGTTTAATTTTTGAAACCAATTTATTTCTAAATTAGTTTTATTCTTCTACTAGTTATAATTAGGATTTTCTTTTTTCTGCAATTTGTTTTGTTTTATTCCTATTACTAATAAGAAAAAAAAAAATTTCTTTTGTTTGTGTTTTTTTTCTTTGCTTGTTTTACAGTTTTGCCGCAGCACCTTCCACACGCCCTTGCTAGTGCGATCGACCGTAGCCCTGCTACGATCGAGTGCACTCGGGGCCAAGGCAGCAAGTCAAGCGCACCTGCGCTCAACAATCACCTCTAAGGGCTCAAGCGCACTCGCGATCACGCACCTATGGATCAGCGCTACTGCGCTCAATCGCACCTAACCTGCGCTCAAGCGCACCTCTAGAGGCAACCCTAACAGACTTGCAGTAGTTGAAAAATTTTGCCAAAAATTTATTTTTGGTCATTTTTATGTGTTTTTAATTTTTTTTATTGTGTTAGTCATTTTTTTTTAGTTTATTTTATTTAAAAATATTAAAAAAAAATGGTTAATGATTTATGTGGGAAATTTGCATGCTAAAGAGTGAGGGTGAAGTATGGATTTTCTATTTAATAATTTTAATAATTTTTCTATACAACATGCTTCTCCTAGTTGTAGGACACCAGCTCCTACCAACAACTCTCAAAATTTTTACCCACATGAACCATGTTCATACTGCTCTAATCCTTATCATAGTTCTAGTAATTGTCCACATTGGGGATAATTTTCTAATTTTTCATATGAGCAAATGAACACTAATTTCTCCAGCCCGGGGTTTGAATTAGGTTCCAATTTTTACAACCTAGATTGGGGAAATCAATCTGATTTTTCATGGTCAGCTCATGTTACAGGAAATTACGCTCACCAATTTGATGAAGTGCACCACTCAGACTATCCGCGGTTTGATCACCAAGCTCAACCGCTTGCTTATCAATCTATCACTCAAGTGCCACAGCCTCTTCCAGAAGAGTTATCATTGGAAGACACACTCAAGGCATTCATGCAAAATATGCAACAATCCAGTCAAAATATGCATCAAGCTATACAAGAGCTCAAGACATTCAACTTCCAGACCATACAAGAACTGCGACATTTCATTCAATAGCTTAAAGATGCCAACACTCAAGCTACCGCAGGGAGGGAAGAATGGATTGACCAGAGTGAGAATGAACACTGATCTGAACATCAACTTGACCCAATGACTCAACATTGGACAATGAGAGCATAGAGGATAACAATAAGGAAGAAGAGCTTCAAAGTCAGTTAATGACTGAAAGGCACTACATGATGGATGAAGATGAGTTTGTAAATTCTTATCATGAGCATGTCCAAGCCACCACCAACTTTGAAAGAGATGAAAGTGCTATAAGAAATTATCTTCCTAGAGATGAGGTATTTCAATTTTGTCCAATTGCTCACATTGATGACTTAAAAAAGAGAGTAAACATACTCAAGACAGTTAGGTCTGCCTATACCAGAGTTATGAATAAATTCGAACCATGTTTGTTTTGTGAATATTATTATAATCCTTCTCACCACCAAAGCGAATGTCCATTCATTTTACACTACATGGTTGATGAGGATGAGTCCGGAAATTCTTATCATGAGCATGTCCAAGCCACCACCAACCTTGAAAGAGAGGAAAGTGCTACAAGAAATTATCTTCCTAAAGATGAGGTATGGCAACTTTGTCCAAATGCTCACATTGATGACTTAAAAAGAAGAAAAAAACAACTCATGACAGCTAGGGCTGCCTATGTCAGAGTTATGAATAAATTCGAACCATGTTTGTTTTGTGAATGTTATTATAATCCTACTCACCACCAAACCGAATGTCCATTCATTTTACACTATATGGTTGATGAGGATGAAATTGTGGATAACGAAGAGGAGCAAGTTGAGCACCCTAAGCAAGAGGAGCACACAGAGGAAGTTGAGCATGCCCAAGTCACCACCACACTTAAGAGTGAGGAAATTGTGGATAACATTGAGGAGGAAGAAAAAGAAGAAGAAGTTGAGCACCCTAAGCAAGTTGAGCACCATGAGAACAATGAGCCCCCAACGGATCCTAATCTACCTAGTGACATGGAAGTGAGTACTGAAGCTCATGCCTGCATCACTGTCCCTCTTAAGACACATCAAGAGCCCAAAGCTTCATCACCTGAATGTCTCAAAGAGCCATCTTATGTCAAGATACTCAAGGATTTGTGCACACAAGCATGCAAATCTTGGAACCACTTTCCTAAGAACATCCTTCGATTGTTGTAATGTTTATAGATTTCTTAGATTTATTTCACCTTCCTATGCAGTAACTCTAATAATGCTTAGAGGGGCAGTTTTCCATTTAGCCACCAATTGGTTAAATTAGGGTAATTGCCAGTAACCCTGCCAGGTTGGCTGATGTGTGCCAAATACTGTATATTTGAACCCCTTAATTTGCATTTGTTAAGCTCTTAGCTTTGTTATTTTCTGATATTTTTTCTTAGTTTTGGTGTTTTGGTGTGTTACAGGTCATTGAAAGAAAACTACGGTTTAAAGGTGGAAATAAGCAAAGATATTAAAAGTGCGATCGAGTGCATAGAGTAATGATTGAGCGCACCTACGCTTGAGCCCATGCATGGCATGCTCGAGCGCACATCCACATCAGCCCTAGCACGCGACGCTGAAATGCTGCACCGCAGAAGCCCTGAAGACCCGAGTGTGATCGAGTGCACCGTGAGTGCGATCGAGCACACTCACATTGACCTGGCAATGATGAAGCCCTAGTTTTTTATTATTTATAGCATATTTTTCTTGTAACCTGAGATGTGCAGGCTCCATTTAGAGCCATATTTCGACCTTTTTGTTGTTCTAGAGCCTTTGCTTCGTTTTCCATTGTAAGTTTTACGTTTTTCATGATGTCAATTCATTATGTTATGATTTTTGTTATCATGAGAGACTAAAACCTTCAACTAAGGTTGAAGATGAAGCCTCGTCATTGATAAACGTTCACGTTCTTGTCATTTTATGTATACAATTCGATGTTTAATAAAATTGTTGTTCAAATTGAATTCAATTGCTTGATTAATTTCATTCGATTGAGACTTATATCCATTGTGATCTACAGATACAGTGGATGATTTGATCTCAATTTTATATTTGTTGTAATTCGATTAACGGTTGGATTCATCGAATGATGTAACATGCATGTTTACGAAATTTGAACAATGTATAAAACCAATTGTTTGTCGGGTGTATGCATAAAATACAAGAATATGTTGTTTGATTTGGCGAGGCGGATTCGGAAAACCTTAGTGCATTTCCATTAATTGTTTTTAAATCACCTTGTTTATTTTATTTTGCACGATACAATTTGAAAATTCTAAACTAGGTTGAAATAGGGTTAATTTAAATTAGAAAATTGGTTTTTGCAACACAACTCCTTGTGGTTCGACGTTGCACTTGCACACACTTTATTGCAAACGACTCGTTCGCTTGCGAGTACAATTAAATTTGTACATCACTGGCTAAGGTTAGTTTTTGGGGTGTTACAGCCCTGTATGTTACAATAGGCCTAGAGGTCTGTTGGGCTTTCTGTGGCATCTCCATTACCCAACAGTTACCCCCCAATTTCCTTGTCCGAGTGATTGTGGAAATTTCTTGTCTTTCAAAATGGATTGGTTCCCGACCTATCCTTGGGATGAATATTGTTCTCAGATTGATTTCTCAAGATTTCAAAGATATTTGAAATAAGTTTCTTGAGGCAAATTTTGTCTATTGAACTTCCCAAGCCAATGGTCTCTTGGATTGTCGATCTTCCCGAGACGTGGGTGACAGTTCGCATGTCAGACATTGATTTCGAGGACACTACGTGTCACCAGCTAAGTGGTTGAGTGTGCGACTGCCACGTGTTGACGTTTGCATGGTTCGACGAAGCACGGCTTTTGAGGGTATTTAAACCGGTGGAAGCCTAGGGTTATGCGTTGAGCCATTTCCCTATGCCTCCACTCGATTTCCTATCACCCACCGTACCTATTTAAGCCTTTCGTCCTCTCCATTTCTCCACTTCTCCATTTTTGTCTTCCTTGAGTTCTTTGCAAGTCCTTTTTTGCGAAGCTCTATTACTCTTTTTCTTCGACCTTCTTCACTGGCTTGCCTTCACCTGCATAACTTTCTTCAATATTACTTTTTAATAGTAATATTTTTTAGGGTTTCAATTGATCGAATCCCTTCTATTGAGCCTTTCGTTAGTTCGAATAGTCCTGTTCTTCGATATCTGAATTTCCTTCTTCCACTTATCGAACTTGCGGTTGACCACCTCTGATTTAGCGTTTCCCATTTGCTGATTCATGGTGGTTATCTGTGCATCCCTCGGTTACTAGTCTCAAACCTTCTATATCTAATGGCTCTAAACGATGGGACGGACTCCGACGGACTGGGCGAGGCATACCTGGCCCTTTGGCACTCAAGTCTAACGTCAGCCGATGAAGATCGGATCAGAAGGAGTTGCTTTATTCCAGCCTCGGTCAACCTACATTTTGATGAAACGCAAACTGGGGCGATTGTCAGGACCAAGGAGAACGAGGTCTGCCTCTACTAGACCATGTTTAGAACATGGCTTTGACAGCCTTTTCCGAGCATTATCCCGGAATAGTTGAGTCAGCTCAACCTTGCTCCTCATCAGATAACGTTGAGCGGTTGAAGGTACTTTTTCTCTTGTGTGGTCTTTTGGTCGCGTGTTCTCAGTGAGGAAAACCTTCGTACTATTCGGGAGTTCCTTGTAGTTTATCGGCTCACCAAAAACCCTAAATCCGACTTCATCTTTACTTTCCAAGTTGGAAAGAAGGTAAAGTTTGTTCACATGAGCCCTACCTTTTCTAACAACGAAAAAATGGAAGAACTCGTTCTTCTTTGTTTCGAGAAACTCGGTGTTCTTGCTTTCTGAAGCAGTATAGTGTCTGAGGATCCCTCGAGACACCAGCGTACCATCTACCAAACGTAAAATCTCCTTTTGCTCATTCACTTTTTTTTTTTTTTTTTGGTGCCTTCACTTTGTACCTCTGAATTACCATGCGATTTGACAAGCCCCCCTGAACCTCAAAACCTTTCAATTTGAACACCTGAACTTTTAATTGCAGTCAATTTACCCCTCTCCGTCAATTTTTGCGGTTAAAACCCCTAAAAAGACAAGATTACCCTTCAATTTCCTTTTTATTAAAAAAAAAAAATTGAAAAAAGGGTCACAAGGTGGCCCAACCGTGGGTCACCTTGTGATTTTTTATTTTTTTATAATTTTTAATTTTAAATTAAAGGTAAATTTGAAATTTTATAAAAAGTCAGGGGTATAAACGCCATTGTCTCACTTTTAATGTTTAAAATTTGATGGAGATGTTCAAATTGACTGTAATTGAAAGTTTATGGCTTCAAATTGAGAGGTTTTGAAGTTCGGGGGAACTTGTCAAATCGCGGGTAGTTCAATGGTCTAAAGTGAAGTTACCATTTTTTTTTTTTTTTTTAATCCTTCTTTATACTTTTTGCAGGACAAAAATGCCCTGAGCTGACCAACGGGGAGCAAAATTGGGTGGATAGAGTTTTGGCCCTCGCTCAAGCGGAGGAGAATGAGAAGCAAATGAACATCGACTTCCTGGTCACTAGTTCCAGCTTGGAGAAGTATCTAGGGTACCCCCAACTGGTCTGTTTAGAAATGTTGCCCAGTCGAAGAAGAAGTCCACTGTCGAGACTTCGAGGAGGGCAGTTGTCAATCCTTCGAGAGAGACGAGAAAGGCAAAGGCGTAGTGGCGGAGCCTCCAAGGAGAAATGTTGCTAACAAAGGCAGAAGCAAAATGGCCGAACCTACTCCTCAGCCGCCTACGCGGAGGGTGGAACCCGCGGCCCCAAAACTAAAAGTAGGTTCCCCTTAGAAAACTGGGCAGGTCGAGAAACGCAGGGATCAAGTTACTGAAGACTTCGAGGAATCTCCCTTGAAGAGGAGGTCCGAGGTTGGCTCGGGAGCTGGGAGGTCTGCACCCTTCTGAATGCTTTCGCTCAGGTTATCAGTGAATCAACGAAGAATTTTTGGCACCAAAGGTTCAAACCGTGGAGAATTATGAGGCTACTCTCGGGATTAAACCTGCGAAGCCGCTGCAGGTTCAACCACTCGCAATTGTGCCTATTTCAGCTGTTCCTAGGGAACCCATGACTCCTTCGGCCTACGGTTCTGACGAGGAGTCTCCAGCGGATGTGGAGAGCATCCTTAAGCAAATTGCTGCCCATATGCCCAGAAGTTCAGAAGCTTTGGCGGAGGACGCTATCATTATTGAGAGTGATGTCGTGGCAACTCCAGCTCCAGTGAAGATTTCTAAGTCTAGAAGTCCCTCGGTGGCCCCCGAGGTTAACGGCGCCGAGGTCAATCCGCCTCCATCACTCCTTTGTACTAAAGTCGAACCTGCCTTTGATCCGAAGAAAAGGGCTGAAAACACCATGGGGGCCGAGAATACCAAGAAGATGTCTCGTCAACCCCAGGCTAGATCTTACTCCGATGAGTTGCTTCGTCAAACTGAGGTTAACCTTCAAGCTGGAAAGACGCTGGTCCAAACCGAGGAGGTTCCTCATTTGACCGAGGAGCGTGCTCATGTTTCGGCATCAAGCCATTCTGCCGAGGCTTCTCAGCCGGCAGGTTCCTCAGGGAACGCAAACACCTCTACCAGTTAGTCCCCCTCTCTGAGTTGGGCAGGGGATTGCTGGGGAATCCTTTTAGTGCCTTAGTAAATTTGATTCCCTGGAATTTCCTGCGGGGTGTTGGCAGAAAGAGCCCCGACAAAGTGATGGAGTAGATCTTGTTTTACCAACTGGTGGTAAGTGCTTCTGACTCTATTCCTTGGTTTCTTCTTTTTGTAACTTGGCTAATTACACTCGTCTTTTGAAGAACATTATGAAGTCAATTTGCCTCTATTGCGACTTTTGGAACTACCTTCAGAACTCGGCTTCGGAGACCAAGAATTTGCATAAAAAGTTGGAGGAGTCCGAGGCTGAAAATGCTCGGTTGAGAGGACTCATGGCTCAACAGGACAACAAACTTCTCCTCTCGGGTCAGCGGCAGTCACTTCTAGAATCCCAAGCTTCCGAGGCCAATTCTCAGATTCAGAACTTGAAGGCTCAACTGATGGCCTTCAAGGAGAATTCTGAGAAACTTGAAGAAGATCACTCGATTATCAAGGAGGATTTGAAAAAGCTGGAAGAGAAACTCACCATAGTTGATCTACAGTGTACCTTCTTGTCGGAACAGCTTCAAGAAGCCCAAGGTGAAGCCTCGGTTCAGCGTTTGAAGGCCAAGAAGTCTGCTGCAAAATAGAAGGCTCCTGAGACGAAGGCAGTGGGAGCTAAAGAGAAGTTCAAGTGTGTGAAGAGGCAGCTTCGCCATTACAAGGAAAAGGCACGGAATTACAATTGGCAGTTGTCCTTCATAGCTTGGGCTAGAGACCAAGGCTGGGCTCAAGGGTATGCTGTGGGCTTCAAGACCTTTCAAGACCTTTCAAGACCTAGCCTTCAACCCTTCTGCACAAATCAACATCGACCTGGTTTCTCCCAACGCATTTCCTCCTGAAGTTGAGGCAATAGAAGAGCTTATCCACATCGGTCAGGAGCAGATGCCAGATGCTCAGGGCATCACTGAATTCAGTATCTGACCTGTCGAAGAAGCCTTGGAACATACTATAACTTCGGTTAGTGTTGGGGTTCCTAAACCTCGAAATCACTATAGGTTCAACTTCCTCGCTATTAGTCTGCACATTTTTTATTGTTTGATTGAAATCTTCTATAGCCTTCTTTGCACTACGGATCAATTGGGCTCTCCAAAAACCATAACCAAATCTTCCTTCCTGTTGTTGCCACAAATTCTACCTCTTCTTCCTTGTCCAATTTCTTCATAAGCACTTCGAGGATTTGCGTAAAGTCATCATCTTCACTTGGAATTTTCTTACTTCCTATCACAATTCCCCTAAACATCATTTGAAGATGGATATCGCCATAAAATATGACAAGTGGTCTCCACATCCAATCTTTTTTCTTGTAAAAAATAAATTCGCCTTGGTTGGCAATAAATTATTGCAGGCCTTCTAAAGAAAAAATTTCATCGTACTTGGGACATTTAAATTCTAGATTGTCTTCCACACTTTGCTACAGACATCAACAGTGGTGCTTTCACCAGCAGCTTGCACAAAACGACTTTTCTCTAGATGATATGCACTTTTAACCGAAAATTCCCCGTTTTACATACCAATTTAAATTAACTGATCAATTTGTCGAAAGGGGCTTATAGCCATGCTACATATCCTCTCTCATGGATAAGACGCACTTTCCACCATCTTGTTTCTTCATCAATAAGCTTGTGAACTCGTGCCTCTTTATCTAGGATCCTCACAAGAGATTGAACTGCGTATGAGGATAGACTTGGGAGCCATTTGTCATCCCAAATTTTTTTGCTGGACCCATGACATTTAGAAGGGAGCTATAACTTAATTTGAATGAAAACTGTCATTTTAAAATTAAGATGGATTTTGTCGACTTTTAATTACTAGTTATTAATTAAATAATTAATATATTACATCTTAATATTTATGGTTTTTATCAATTCAATACACCAAAATTTAGTTTTATTTTTAATAAAAAGTTAACAATTTAATTAAGATTTTGAGAAAACGGGTTAATATGTATATATTTGAAAGTATAAGGGGAAAACTTTATTTTAAACCCCTGAATTATCACGCGATTTGACATACTCCCGAACTTTGAAACCTCTCAATTTGAACCCCTAAACTTTCATTTGCAATTAATTTGAACCCCTCTATCAACTTTTAAATGTTAAAAGTGATACAATGACATTTTATAAAATTTCTAATTTACCCTTAATTTCAAATTAATTTTTTTTAAAAAAAGAAATATTAGGAAAAATTACACTTTACCTCTCAAAGTTTAGAGTGATTTTCAATTTTACCTCCAATGTTTCCATTTTTGCAATGCACACCCCTAAACTTCTAAATTTTTACAATTCAACCATTCCGTCAGTCAAAAGCTGTTTTGACTGGCGGAAAAGTGATCATGTGACTCGCACGTGATCACTTTTGTAGTCCTCTTCCCAAAAATGCCCCCAACCACATTGTTCAACGACTCCAAATGCAACATTGGAGAATCTGGCCTGTGGAGCTTCATACTCGATTTGCTATGTTGTTGGTAGCAGGGAACCTCAACCTAAAAGCTTCGGGTATCCTTTATTACTCCTTATTGGGATATTCAGACTATCCCTATCCCTGCCCAATTGGGCATTCAGAGCTCCGTCAAAATAAAATTGCCACAACTTCTCTTTCTCTTCTTCTATTGCAAACGACATTGATCTGGGAAATGAGTTTCTAAGGGAGAAGGCAAAGGGTGGTTTGCTAAGTGATATGTGCTTGACCTTTCATTTCATTAATGGCTTTCTGAGTTACATAGAAAATCTCAAACTCCAAAAAAATGCAAAGCAATTGCTATGGTCAAAGCTGGCTTCTCAAACAGGTATTTGAGAAGCGGGAGTCAGGAAGGGCTGGCAATGGCAGCGTTTCGGGTGGTTTTAGAGAGAGCCCAAGCAAGACAGCCCGGGGAGAGCCAGAAAGCAAATGTGGCGACGAAGAGAAGGAGACAGAGGAAAAGCTTGAAGCTGAGGACTGGTGAAAAGAAGAGATAGAAGTGTTCAGATGACATGTTTCTTTTGTGTTTGGTTGCTTAGAAAATATGAAAGAAAAACAAGAAAGAAAGTTCTTTGGTAGGAAGATAGGATTCAGTGAAACGAAAACCCCAGAAAGAGGGAGAGCTGGGAAATGGTGGATGACTTGGGTTGGGGGAGTGTCGGTTGGGGGCATTTTGGGGAAGAAGACTATAAAAGTGACGTGGCTCGCACGTGACCAAAGGTATGGTCGAATTAAAAAAATTTAGAAGTTTGAAGGGGTATATTATAAAAATTGAAATATTAGAGATTGAATTAAAAATTGTTCTAATTTTTGAGGGGTAAAATGTAATTTTCTCAAAATATTATATAAAAAAAAAAAACAAAAAAAAAAAAAAGGACAAGGTGATGCATGTTTGGGCCATCTTGTATATTTTTAATAAAAAGAAAATTTAAGGGTAATTTTATGATGCATGGTTGGGCCATCTTGTATATTTTTAATAAAAAGAAAATTTAAGGGTAATTTTATCTTTTTTAGGGATGTCAATGCAGCCGGTTAAACTAACCGTTATAACCGCTAACCGCTAACCGTTTAACCGCCTAGCGGTTAGCGATTATTGGGTTTACTAACCATAACCGTTAACCGCTAACCGCCTTTTATATAATATATTTTTATAATTATAATTATAAAATTATTTATACATATAACATAATCACTTGATCATTAAATCACAATTTTTTTTAAAAAATAATTAAATCACAATTTGAGTATTAATATATTATCACTATAATTAATATGATTATATCATATAATCACTTGATCATTAAATCACAATTTTTTTAAAAATAATAATTAAATCACAATTTGAGTATTAATATATTATCACTATAATTTATATGATTATATCATATGATCAATTGATCATTAAATCATTTGATTATATAATAACAAATTATACATATATAATATGACATAACTCATAAGTATACCAATTCATACTAATACAACAATTAAATATCTAGAGACTTATTTCCAATGTATGTTATAAACTTATAAGTCTATATAAGTCTACATATGCATATGAATAATATAAATGTATAATATCAATATTTAATCATATGATTCAATGATAATTCAAATACTTTATTCTAGACTTCAAGTGAATCATATTATTAATGTACAATGATGATATGATTCGTATAATATCAAATTAAAGAATTGACATTGGATTAAACAATGACCAATGTGTTACTTATAAATACAATTTAAGTATTAATGTATTATCATTATATGTTATGACAGTTGTCTGAATTCTGAACTTTTTTTTATATGTTGTGTTGAATTTTTTTTTTTATATGTTGTTTTTTTTTTTAAAAAAAAAAAAAAAAAGTTAACCGGTTATGATTTAATATTTAAGGAAATTTTTTTAAAGCACAAGTAAATGTAAATTTTGGATCAAATATTTTTTATTTTTCAATATGGGCTCTTTTTATAGTAATTGAGCTCAAGAAGACACTAAAAATACAAAAAAAAAAAAAAAAAAAGAAAAAGAAAAATGAGGGTAAAAAAAAAAGTTCCAAAAATGCCAAAAAACCCCAAAAAAAAAGAAGCTAAAAAGGCCCGAAAAGCCATAAAGAAAGCTCAAAAAGCCAAAAAAACTAGCGGTTAATGAAATTTACTAACCGCTAAGGCGGTTACGGTTAGTGGTTATTACCAATAACCGCTAATCATAACCGCCTTCACACTCTTAATGGTTTTAAGTTTTAACTGTAAAAATTATGAGAATGGTTCAAATTGATTGCGATTAACAAATTTTAAAGTCCAAATTTACAAAGTTTGGAGCGTCAAATCGCGTGATAGTCAATTTTCAGAATGAAGTTTCTCCAAGTATAAATGTAGAACTACGAAAGCCCGAGAGAGAAAGAGAATGGATCGCGGACTGGTTGGGCTTTGCATCGAAGCGGCGTGCCGGAGCAGCGAGAGCGTGGAGAAGTGGCGGAGGCAGAGGCGGAGCCTCGAGCGCTTGCCCTCGCAGCTCGCCGACGCTCTCCTCCGCCGCCTCCTCGCCCGTCGCCTCCTCTTCCCTTCCTTGCTCGAGTACGTTCAATCAATTCATTTCCTATTTGGTTCCTTGGAAAAAGTAGGCAAATCAGAAAGAAAATCGGAATATTTGAATCGCACCGAAGGAATTGATCATGTGCTTGATTTTCTATGTTGATGTGCGTTTATCTGAACTTGATTTGTTCGTCGAGTTCTGTTTAGTTTGAAGATGTTTAAGAATCCTTTAATTACTCGTGAAATTTGCTGTGGCTTGATTAAGCTAAACGTAGGAAAGTAAAAAAGAAACCGGAATATTTGAATCGCACTGAAAGAGCGATAAGCTTTAACTTTTATTTTGATATGCGTTTATGGAAATCTAGCTAGTTCTTCGAGTTCTATTTAGTTCGAAGATATTAAAAATTCCCTAATATACGTGAAATTTTGAAAAAAATGAGCTCGATTAAGCTAAATGGGTTGTATTAGATCAGTTATGTCGAGACAAAATTTTTAGGACTTACAATAGCATCATTTTCTTTTCCCTGGTTTTCTTAGCAACCAAAAGGAGAGTGATTTACAGTAGTTGATTTATCATGTGCCAGAAACCAGTGTGGTTGCTATATATGTATCTCATTATTGAAGAATTGTTCATGAAATTATTGCATCTAACTGATGTAATTTGCTACGAAGCAGGATTGATATTTGCCAAAATGATCACTCAATGTGAGATATTTGATCAAATTATAGCTTGTGTGACAATATCTCAATTTGGTTGCTGAGAATCAAGGAAAACAAAGAATAGTGAGACTGCAACTTCAATCTTTTTAGAAGTTTTATACTCTATTAATACTTTTGAGACTTATTAGCCGGTTTCCGTTTGAGCTTAGTCTTTGCTAATTTTCTTTTTGGAAAAGTGAGACTGATTCTCTTTGACACTACAAACCAGGAAATGCATAGATTCCTGTAAGACCGGATTTTTTCCCCGTTTCTCTAAATCTTACTATCTTTCTCCTAGGACTAAATTATCTTCCTTTTATTTTATTTTATTTTATTTTTTCCTGTGTATCAGCTTAGTCTTTGCTAAACTAGATTTGTTCTTGCAGAGTTTTCAAACATAGTGCAGAGGAGATTTATCTCAGAGGTGAGAATTCCGTGAACGCGGAATGGATGGCATACTTGGGAGCCTTTCGTAACTTGCGCTCGTTGAATGTTGCAGATTGCCATAAAGTCACTAGTTCAGCCCTTTGGGCTATGACAGGTATTGTAATAACATACAATTATGAGGATTTTTCATTTTTCTTTTTTTTAAAAAAAATAAATGGAGTTGCAAAGAACTTCTTACCTTTGCCTAATGCTTTCTCTGGGTTTAGGGATGACTAGTTTAAAGGAGTTGGATCTTTCTAGATGCTTGAAGGTTACTGATGCTGGCATTAGGCATGTTACATCCATTTCAACGTTGGAAAAGTTATGCATATCAGAAACCAGTCTATCTGTTGATGGGATTCCACTTCTCTCTTCACTTAAAAACTTGTCTGTCTTGGACTTGGGTGGTTTACCAGTCACTGATCAGGCACTGTATTCACTCCAGGTACTTCATTTTGTTTTAATTGTGTTTTTTTTTTAATTTTTTCTCACTAAATAACATGATAAATAATTGTTTGTCTCGTCTTTTCTTCCTTTTGGACAATTACTTTGCCACATATGCCTGCTTCATTTCCCCTCTACCATTCTAAGCAGCGGGGATTGGTAGTTTGACACACCATGTTTTTGTTTAGCCTAAATGCCAATATGAACATCCAACATTCTTGATATAAATGTGTGAATATGAACTTCAGTGAACCGTGGCTTTCTTCTACAAGGAGCTGATGGGACATGATTAATGCATTCCAAAATCACTATGCTATTCGAATTTTTCTGAGTCAATACTGGATGGATCTCCTGGGCATGATTATTTGATTGGTGGATTACTTTCGTCTTAGGCATTTTGTGATCCTTGTTTATGCTGGCCTAAAAGTAAAGCCACAATGGTTATGCACATTTAATTTGGTTTAAATTGGTGCTGATTTATGAGATAGTTCAAACGTGTATGGGGCATTGGAATTCCATTATCAACTTTCACTTGCAATGCAAATTTCTCAACTTAGAGAATCTGTAATCCGATGTTTGGATGAGGGATTTTTAGGTGGAATTTCACTTAAAGATAGAATTGATGAATTTTAAACAGTGATCCCCTTGTTTGGCTCAACAAAAGAAATATTTCAATAATTTCCTGAATCTTTCCCTTGGGATTTTCAAGCATTTAAAGCCCTAGTTCAATTTTTATGGGTGGAGGTGTCATATGCAAACACAACTTATGAAAATGATTAACCGCTACGATGAGTATCACCACTCTCATGCAACCACCACTATCTTTCACACTGCCAATATCATTGTTGTTGCTCTCTTCCCCACCTTTGCCACTATTGCCAACATTACCAACATCACCATCATTACCATCCTTATATCACCACCATTACTTTCATGCTACCACAATACCGTTGTTGCTGCCACCTTCTTGCAGACATTACCACCACCTTCACCTTCACCACTACTATCATTATATCCATCCAACCACCATAACATGTTACCACCATTATTACCATCGTTGTCACTGCCAATAATGCTCTAATTTCTTAATTTGCTCTAATTTTTTAAATTTTAAATCTACTTATCCAAATAATGAAAATTTAAGTTGATTGTGATTTTAGTCCCTTCAATCTAAATGCTTCATTTTGAAAATTTTAAGTATTGCTTGAATTATTTATACAAACACAATCTTATGGTTTTTGTCTTTTTAGGTACTCACGAAACTACAGTACCTTGATCTTTGGGGGAGTAAAGTATCTAACAACGGTACTGCTGTTCTCCAAAAGTTCTCCAAGCTGAGCTTCCTTAATATAGCTTGGACTAACATCACAGAGTTACCAAATTTGTCATCTATTGAATGCCTAAACATGAGTAATTGTACCATTAACACAATACTTGAAGGGGATGGAGGTAAAGCTCCTTTAACAAAGCTTATCCTCTCTGGAGCTACATTCATAAATGAGGCTGAGGCCTTACTATATTGTGAGACAAGTTTCCTATCCTTTTTGGATGTATCCAACTCTTCCCTTCAAAGATTCTGCTTCTTGCCTCTAATGAAAGCACTGAAACATTTGGATCTCAGCTCTAGTGCGATGAGAGATGATTTAGTTGAGAACGTTGCATGTATAGGAGCGGATTTGAGATATCTAAATCTCAGCAACACAAGAGTCAGCTCTGCTGGAGTTGAGATTTTAACTGGACATGTTCCTAATCTGGAAATTCTATCATTATCCTGCACACCAGTTGATGACATTGCTGTCTTGTCTATAAGCAAACTGCCTTCAGTGAAGGTTGTCGACTTAAGCAATACCAATGTTAAAGGTACTCTCTCTCTCTCAGCATGCATACTACCTCCCTTGTAATCTACCAGCAATTCTCAAGGTTCCTCATTTTTGTGATAATTGATGAGTTAAGGATTTCTTTTATTGGCTGGGAGACTTGTTGGAGGTCCTACCAATTAAAACTTTCAATAGCTGTCAATTATGTGGAATGTAATAAATTATATAAATACGTGTGCTTTGATATATATATATATATATAATGTAATCTCATGTTCTTGTATAACTTGATATTTATTTCAGTTTGTTATAATTGTAACCATGTAAAAGTTCTTTCTTGACTCTCAGGTTTCATTCGCCAGGTAGGTGCTGAGCCAGACTCGGTTCTGTCACTAGAAGCACTAGAAAGTCTCAAGCATTTGGAAAAGTTGAAAATGGAGCAGACTCGTGTCAGGGATGACGCTCTAAAACCTTTATCAAGCTTCCAAGAGTTGAGAGATCTCTCTCTCAGAAGCACTTTCCTTACAGATGTCTCCCTGCACTACTTGTCATCTCTCCCAAAGCTAATAAATCTCAGCTTTCGTGATGCTGTGTTGACAGACTCTGGGCTTATTTCATTCAATCCCTCAGCCACACTAAAATTGCTGGATCTCAGAGGTTGTTGGCTCCTGACTAGGGATGCTATTTTGTCATTCTGCAGAAATTATCCTCAAATTGAAGTAAGGCATGAACTTGCACATATCATTCCAAAAGACAAATTTGGATCTAGTCGTCCATCTCCATCACGATCAACTTCACGGACCTTGTGGGTGAACCAGCAGCAGGGGAATATACCCATCTCTTCATATTTTGAAGGTAAGACTTGTATTCGATATTTTTCGAGCTGCAGCATCTTATTACTGTCCTTAGTTTTCATTCTCAATTGTTTTGAAATAGATCAAAGGCTGAAGTATAGCAGAGAGGAGCTACTTGCACTGCAGTATTCGTCTCTGTATCTTGTATCCCCTCTTGACAGAGGCATTACAACTTCCCAGGAGGAACTGAATTAACCAGGGATGCTTTAAAATCTTTATTTATACATGACAATGAGAGCTGTTTTTCTTTTCCTTTAGATTTTTGTGTTCAGTTTTGGGTTTCTCTGTTACTAGGGAAAATGAAATTGGGGTGGATGAGTGTAATATTACTCTAACTAAACATCTTGCCGTTTATTTGTCAAGTTGTAGAACTTTAGTGTCGGTTGGAAACAACTATAGTTAGGTAAGGAGAGGACTCAAAAGAGAGAAGTACTTAGATTTTCTTTTACACATCGGTACATCAGTCTTTTATGGAAGAGTGGATGACTACAAACATAATACAATTTTTTTAAAGGGTTAAATACTTTATTTACCCTTGGGTTTTTACAACTTTATTTTTTTTACTCTTAGGGTTTATTTTTGATCACCTGTGGTTTGCCTAAAAACCGAAATGGTCCTTCCATTCATCTGCCGTTAGTAGACTTATGAAAATCCACGTCACTGACTTGAGGGCCAATTACATTTCGACATGTGTCCTAATTGCCAAATCATCAAATATGATTGGATTTACACTATTGCCACGTAATAAATTTTTTTTTTTATAAGTAATAAATTAAAATACTGGAATGTATATATATTTTACAACTAAACCCTTCAAGCCTCCACCACTCCTTCCTTCCTCAACGGCGTTCCTCCTCCTTCCTCAACCCACTGTTCTTCCCCAATCTGACCAACCTACCGATCTTCTCCAAGCCGAAGAACCCACGTCTCCACCTGCTTCTCCTTCATCAACGGCTGCCAATAATCCGTTGAGGGGCATACAATAACAGTAATTAAGAATCTTCGTATATGTGGTGACTGCCATTCTGCTATTAAGCTTATAGCAAAGATTGTTGGGCGGGAGATCACTCATCACTGTAAGAGATTCTAGTTGCTTTCATCACTTCAGGGATGGCATTTGTTTTTGTGGGGATTATTGGTAGTGCTACTCATGGGTTGTGGGATAAACTATGTGAAATTGTTTTGGGGGGGGGGCATTCATGAGTTGGTGTCCTTGAGGAACTGAAGCAACAGCTAGATGAGAGTCTCCGAGACCGGGGGGGCAGAACTTGGCGGTGGAGAGGGGAAATGCTGTCATGACGAGGTTGATGAAGGAGAAGGAGGTGGAAACGTGGCTTCTTCGGCTTGGGGAAGATCGGTGGGTTGGCCAGAGAGTGAGTTAGTCGGATTGGGGAAGAACGGTGGGTTGGGGAAGGAGGTGGAACGCTATTGAGAAGAAGGAGGGCGAGGCTTGAAGGGTTTAGGTCTACTAACGGCAGATGGATGGAAGGACCATCGCGGTCTTTAGGCAAACCACATGGACCTCCTGTAATCAAAAGTAAATCCTAGGGGTCAAAAAATAAAATTGTGAAACCACAGGGATGAATAAGATATTGAGTTAACTACTTTTTTAGTACCTCGGTTTCACTTCCCCCCATGTTTGTAAAACAACAAAATCTGATACTTGACCTATGAGAAATAGCAAAATCAATACCTCCATTTTTTCCATCATTCTAAATTGACGGAAATCTACGTCATCAACACGTGTCACTCGGTAAGCCCGACATCTGTCCTGGTTACATGTTGAACTTGATTTCTCCTAACCTTCTTGCCACATCATCCATTCTCATTCCTCATCTTCTTCAAACCCGACCTCCCTACCCATTTACCCCTAAAATCACATGAACCCTAGAATGCTACATAGTTATTTCGTCCGCTACAACCTGAATCGAGCTTAAATCAGACTCGTGTCGCAATATTACTAGATATGACCTGGATTTCTGTCAATTTAGATTGACAAAAAAAATGGAGGTATCGATTTTGCTATTTCTCATAGGTCAGATATCAGATTTTGCTGTTTTGCAAACATATAGGGAAAAAAAAATAAAAAAGTGTAAACTGAGGTATTAATAAAGTAGTTAACCCTAAGATATTTAACCCTTTTTTAAAACGTACAACAATTAGAAATACCAGTGTCAAAAAGACACAAGTACCAAAAAACTTAACAAAAAGACATACTACAAATTCCCAAAAAAGCTAGCAAAAGCTTTCATATACGTATAATCACAAAGATCATTTTGTTTCTTCTCTTGGCATATGGCATGTTAATCTGCTCATGTATCCATCATGTTTCTCGATGTCTTTATTATTGCTGCTAGCTGTCAAAACTCATGTTTGCTTTTTGTCGACTGAGTATGAGCTGATAAATTCTTTAGAACTGTTGATAGATTTTCTTTTTACAAAGACTCACCAAACTTTTCGTATGTTCTTCAATCCTCTGTACTATTGATTAAATGCCATTTTTCGTCTAGAGGGGGTGAAGAAATAGGACTTTGATTATCATTTAGTAGACGTCGGTTTCTATGTCATCTACCAACAACTCTAATTCATATGGTAAATCAATATTTTTTCTTGTTATCATATCCTCAAGTAATTTTTCTACTTGTCCGGCTTGCTCTGGACTTTGAGAAAAATCAATTCAGTAACAAACAACCTTTTACGATCTGTTGCCATGAATTTTTTAAAGGGTGACTCTCTAATTTCTTTAGCTTGATCAGAGAGGATAACTAAGCTTTGAGCCCAATAATCGATGTCTTCTACATAGGCAAGGGCTAGAGAATTTTTCATTCTTTCTTCATTGAACTCTTCTTCTCTTGTGGGTTTTAAGTACCATATCTAATATGGCCAGAAAAAGTTTTCTCTAACTCCCCATCCATCTGAACTTGTTATCCATAAGGTGAAGTATTTTCCCCACTTCAAATTTCTCACTAGATAAGAAAGTAATGTCTTATCATAACAGGAAAAAGGAAAATTCCACCACTGATTCACTGATAGGGGTTGAAAAATCACTTGATTAGCACTATTCCCCATTCAATATCTTCAGCAAACCAATCTTCATAATTAATGAGAATTGTCAACTTCGGAATCCCTTCATGGAGAATGATCTTTTGATGTGTTGACGTGGGTGCCTTGACCCATCAAGCTTTGAGTGGCCCCAAAGTTTTGTCCTACTCTAAGAAGGAAAGGCTTGCTTGTCCTTATGCTACATGGTATCCCAGTCTCACTTGTAGAAGGAAAACAAAAGACCTACGTGTAGTAGGTTATTCCACCGCCTATCACTCCTATATAAGGAGCCTTTATGAAACCTTTGGAGATTAAGCACACAGAGCCGCACTTCAAGAGTTGGTTGCTGGGAGTTAATGCATGTGGCGCAGCTTCTTATGGTTTTTTCCAGCAACGTGGAAAATCAAAGAGAGCCATTCTTCTTGGTTTTTAGTCGTGCTGTACGGAGTATGGGCAGCAAAGAAAACAAGAGAAAAACAGCCGCACAGTGAGGGAGAAAAATAGAAGAGACCAACAGCCATCGTATCCCAGCAAAAGAAGAAGAGTTTGTATTCCTGTCTTTTGTTTTCTCCTTTTGAGAATAATCTATATTGTGTGATAGTGAGATTTGGGTGTATTGGGGTTTTGGGTCTGAGTGATTTTTTTTTTTCTCTACTATATTTTTGTACTCCATATTTCATAGTGAATTTCTTCGTGATCGCCTCCGCCAGTGGACGTACCTCACATTGAGGGAACCACTTAAATCTTGGTATTGTCTTGTGTGTGATTGTTCTCACCTTATTTAGCAGTAATTGTGATCGTGGTTTTTGCACAACAAGTGGTATTAGAGCTTAGGTTCGAGAAATCAAATTGACGGTAGATATGGCGAGTACCAAGTTTGAAGTGGAGAAGTTTAATGGGAAGAATAATTTCTCTCTTTGGCAGAGAAGGAAGAAGGATTTTCTGATTCAGCAAGGAGTTCACAAGGCATTATTGGGAAAGGCGAAGAAACCTGAGAAGATGGAGAATTATGTTTGGAAAGAGATGGATGCGAAGGCTGCTAGTGCGATCCGTCTTAATTTGTCAGATGAAGTCATTCACAATGTGATTGATGAAGAAAAGGCATAATCAATTTGGCAGAAATTGGAGAGTTTGTATATGGCGAAGAATTTGACGAATAAGCTGTACGTGAAGAAGTAGCTATATGGTTTACAGAAGGAGGAAAATATAGATCTGCTAGAGCACCTCAACAAGTTCAACATGTTGAATACACAATTGTTGAATTTTGCAGTGAAGATTGGAGAAGAAGATAAAGCGATACTTCTGTTGGCATCGCTTCTCCCTTCTTATGATTACCTGGTTACAACATTGTTATATGGGAAAGAGACTCTGGCGTTTGAAGAGGTAACAAGATCTCTCTTGTCACATGAGACGCGAAGAAAACCTGTCAATGATCATGCTGATGGGCTTGTGGCACGGTTTGAGCCAAAGCGCGGAAGAGATAAGTTTAAGGGGAAGAATGGCAGAGGTAAGCAGTATCGGTCTATGTCACGATCGGCATAGAGTGGAGAATCTCGGTCAGATGCAAAAGATGTGGAGTGCTATTATTGTCATAAGAAAGGGCACTACAAAAAATTTTGCAGGCTGATGAAACAAGATCTTGAAGATAAGAAGAGACAAGGTTTCGGAGATTCAGTCAATGTGGCCGATGGTGAGTCTGATGACAACGAGGTTAGCGCAGATGTTCTTTTAGTTTCCTCAGGTAAAAATTCTCTCATAGACTCTTGGGTTTTGGATTCTAGTTGTTCATATCATATGTGTCCGAATAGGTAGTGGTTCGACACATTTAAATCCTGTAATGCGGGTACAGTGCTAATGGGCAATGATGCTAGGTGTAAGGCCATTCGACTAGGTACCATAAAAGTCAGGATGTTTGATGGGATTGTCAGGATACTCACTAATGTTAGATATGTTCCCGACCTTAAGAAAAATTTGATCTCATTAGGCACATTAGATTCTTTGGGCTATGGTTATTCAGCCAAAGATGGAGTTATGAAAATAACTAAAGGTGCTATGGTGATAATGAAAGGCAAGAAAATTGGCAATTTGTATAAGTTACTCGGGGACACAGTTACAGGTGGAGCTGCAGTGTCCACCTCAGCAGAACCAAATGATGATAACACAGTTTTGTGGCATATGCGGCTTGGTCATTTAGGCGAGCGTAGTATGTTTGAGCTTCACAAGAGGAATTTGTTAAAAGGTGTGAAGTCATGTAAATTGGGTTTCTGCAAGTACTGTCTATATGGGAAGCAACGAAGAGTCAGCTTTAAGGTGGCATCTCATACTAGCAAAGGTGTTCTCGACTATGTTCACTCAGATGTTTGGGGACCAGTGGCGGTGCCATCAAACGGAGGTGCAAATTATTTTGTCAGTTTTTTTGATGATTTCTCAAGAAAGGCCTGGGTGTATTTTATGAAGCACAAGTCAAAGGTTTTCACCATCTTCAAGCAGTGGAAGGCGCAGGTGGAAAATCAGACTGGAAGAAGAGTAAAGTATCTGAGATCCGACAATGGGTTAGAGTACAAAGACACTGCATTCTTGGAATTTTGCAAAACAGAAGGCATTACTCGTCACTTCACAGTGAGAGGGACTCCACAGCAAAACGGAGTTGTCGAAAGGATGAACAGAACATTGTTGGAAAAGGCGAGATGTATGAGGTTAAGTGAAGGATTGCCAAAGAGTTTCTGGGCTGAGGCAGTTAATTATGCATGCTTCATCACCAACCGATCTCCAGCCGCTGGGATTGACTTCAAGATTCCAGAGGAAGTATGGTCAGGTAAACCGGTTGATTATTCTATGTTAAGAATATTTGGTTGTTCGACATACGTTCATGTGCAGAGTGGAGAACGATCGAAATTAGATTCAAAGTCAAGAAAATGTATTTGTCTTGGTTTGGAATCTGGTGTTAAAGGCTATTGGCTCTGGGATCCAGTCTCAAAGAAGAAGATTGTTAGTAGAGACGTGGTATTTGATGAGGCCTATATGTTAAGAAAGGGTGAGAGTGAAGCATCGACTGAGAGCCAGAATGGGAAACAGGTCGTGGAGGTGGAGCTTGATGAATAGTGTTCACTCAAGGACATATGTGATGACGAAGAATCGTCAAGAGATTCAGAGCACCGAGAAGAGCCTTATTCTTTAGCAAGAGGCAGAGAGAAACGTGATCGAAAAGCACGGGAGAGGTATGGATTTGAGGACATGGTTTCATTTGCTCTGACAGCTGCTAGTGGAGTCTCATCGTCTGTTTAGAATGGCATGTCGACAGAGGTGGAGTTACTACAGAAAGGTAAAGCTTGGGAATCGACAAAATTGCTCAAGGCAAAGAAGGCTAAAGGGTGGAGATGGGTCTACAGAAAGAAAGAGCCAACAGAGAAAGTTGTGTGGCCAAGAGGACTGGCAGAGAAGCATGGTAGTCTGTCTAAACCAGGTCCTATACTCAAGTTCAAGAGGAGCTTGGACTTGAGTGTCACTTGTGGAATGTGATAGCCCTTAAGGGCTTGGGCGGAGGCATCAGAAGGAGATTCGTATTATTGTGACTTGATGGGTTTCAAGTCAAGGTGGAGATTGTTGACGTGGGTGCCTTGACCCATCAAGCTTTGAGTGGGCCCCAAGGTTTTGTCCTTCTCTAAGAAGGAAAGGCTTGCTTGTCCTTATGCTACATGGTATCCAAGTCCCACTTGTAGAAGGAAAACAAAAGACCTACGTGTAGTAGGTTATTCCACCACCTATCACTCCTATATAAGGAGCCTTTATGAAACCTTTGGAGATTAAGCACACAGAGCCGCACTTCAAGAGTTGGCTGCTGGGAGTTAATGCATGTGGCGCAGCTTCTTGTGGTTTTTTCCAGCAACGTGGAAAATCAAAGAGAGCCATTCTTCTTGGTTTTTAGTCGTGCCGTACGGAGGATGGGCAGCAAAGAAAACAAGAGAGAAATAGCCGCATAGTGAGGGAGAAAAATAGAAGAGACCAACCGCCATCGTATCCCAGTAAAAGAAGAAGAGTTTGTATTCCTGTCTTTTGTTTTCTCCTTTTGAGAATAATCTCTATTGTGTGATAGTGAGATTTGGGTGTATTGGGATTTTGGGTCTGAGTGATTTTTTTTTTCTCTACTATATTTTTGTACTCCATCTTTCATAGTGAATTTCTTCGTGATCGCCTCCGCCAGTAGACGTACCTCACATTGAGGGAACCACTTAAATCTTGGTGTTGTTTTGTGTGTGATTGTTCTTACTTTATTTAGCCGTAATTGTGATCGTGGTTTTTGCACAACATGATGACTGCAGGTTAAGAATTTTTTGTTCTTCAAGCTTTTCTTGAACTATTTGAAGAACATCATGTGGAAGTAAGCATTTTGCCTTTTCAAACAAAAAGATTCTTCTGAATTTTTAAAGCTTTGGATCTAAAATCTCAATGTCCATAATATTAATTATACAAAAAAAAAAAAAAAGTATATGAAAACTTTTTTCTTCGTCCCATCTCATATGTTTGAGGAGATTGACATACAGATTTTTGAATTTTCCCACCTTTGTTTTTCAGTCAGATATTTTTTCTGCCAAACAACTCATATGCTTTCTGAATTTCCCCTTTTTGTTTAAAATTTGGGATTTCCAAATGCCATTAAGTTCATTGTACATATCTCTGGAGATTCCAGAATTGTAAAAATCTTTAATATCTGAAAAGTCTTGTTTAGACTGTTCAAACATCGAGTAACCTTGTTTAGATTTTCCTTTATATGATCCCGTCAATTCCATAGAGTTAAAGAAAGCTTGTTTAGCTTCCTCCAGCATATTATACACCTTGTAACAGGCAACAGGCACCTTTGAAACCATTAATTTGGAAATGACACTGCTTCCATGATGTAAAGATTCCTGGTTGGAGACCTTTAAACACAACGTACACCTTTCTTAGGTGCTCATTTGAAGCTTTTAGAGCCTTTTTTGCTATAGTGATCCATTCTCCCTGTTTTGGGAGGGTTTATGGATTCCTGCAAAAAATTTAATTTCTATTAGTTGCTTGTTTAGCAGTTCCTCGGTTTTGGTTTTTGCTAAGATAATCTACAACAAAATTATTAGTACCATTTATAAATTCAACTTCAAAGAAGTATTTCACTATAGCATTGTACCATTTTAATCTTCTTCCTTCAATAATATTTCCTTTAATTGTCATAAAATCTTTAACAACTTTAGTATCTGTTCTGATAGTAAAGTTTTCGATCAAGGGCAACATACATACGAAAACTTTTTATTGAGAACTCAATAACTAAAAGTTCTTTTTTCAAATATGATATAATTCTGTTCATTTGATTTAAATTTTCCAGAGTTATAACCACATACTAATTCTTCTTTTTGGAATTTTTTAAGAATATAGTATTTTTTAGCTCTAATTCCTAAATGACATTGCTGTGTAGGATGTTCGTACTCAATCCATAATTTTTTTGGTAATGCTTTTAAAACACATCCCCAACAGTTATCAGACGCATTTGTTTTAAGGGTAAGTTTATCTCATTTTTTATTTGTTTTACCAATTCTGAATCATTTTTATTCCAATCAAATGTTTTCTTTTTTAGAGAGATTTTTTTTTTTTTTTTTTTTTTTATGAAATTTCTTCCATAATTAAGATTTCCTAAAAAATATTGCAATTGTTTTTTGTCTTCTAATTTTTCAGGAAATTCTCTGACTTTAGATATTACATGTTATTGTAGTTTTAAACACAATTGATTTAAAACTAATCCTAAAAATTCTATACATTCCTTTTCTACCTCGATTTTATTTGGGAAAAGGATTATTCGATTCCTTCGGAATTTTTCACAAATAATTTGAAGGTGGTATATCTTATGTTCTTCTATTGTTTTAAAAAACACAAGAATAGCATCTATGTATACCACATATGTAACACCCCTGTTTCAAGTGGTATGATATTGTCCGCTTTGGGCTAAGCCCGCATAGTTTTATTATTGGGTTTACTCTTAAAAGGCCTCATACTATTTAGAGAGAGTATATTCCATATAAGCACATCATATTTTCCATGCACAGACAATGTGGGACGTCACAATCACCCCCTCTTAGGACTCAGCGTCCTCGCTGGCGAACCCGATGGAGCTTGTACACGCTCCCCCATCTCAGGCTGGGCTATGGCTCTGATACCATATGTAACATACCTGCTCCAAGTGGTATGATATTGTCCTCTTTAGGACAAGCCCGCACGGTTTTATTATTTGGTTTACTCCTAAAAGGCCTCATACCATTTAGAGAGAGTATATTTCATATAAACACATCAACTTTCCATGCACAAGCAATGTAGAACGTCACAACACACAAATATTTAAGGTCTTTAAAAATTTTATCGATCCATATTTGAAATACTTGAGGAGCCTTATTAAGTCCGAAGAGCATAACATTCCAATGGAAATGTCCTCTAGGAGTACTAAAAAGCTAATAAGGCTTTAGACTCTTCCGTCAACTGTATTTGTCAGAATTCTGACTTACAATCAAACTTGCTAAATATCTTAGATCCTTTGGTATGATTAACCAAAACATATTTACGGAAGATAAAAATATCCATCAAATTGTATTGTTCATTAAGCCTCTTATAGTTGATTACCCTACAAGCTTTTCCCGTTTTAATCTCACTATGGTTTCTCACCATAAAAGCTTGGCTTGAATGAGGACCGTTTGTCTCTTCTATCAGCCTTTTATCAAGAAATTCTTTAATTTGGATATCAAATTCATCTATATCTTTTTTGGTATAGATAATGGGTTTAACTCTAATTATGACATTAGGATCTTTTAATTTTAAACTATAGAATCGAGAGCTTTTCGACCATAGTTTTAAAGGATCTTTACTAAAATTTTCTTCAAGAATTTTATAGATCCAATGCGACAAATCTAAAGTACAAATTGTTGGAATATGAGACTCACCACGCCTTGCTGGCGCGAAGTCTGACATGCATTTATACTTGCGTTGTTCAAGTATTGGGATATTAACCAACTCTTTTTTGAGTGTTAATGCAACATATGTCTATAATCATCCCTATGATTTCCTAACCATGAACTAATATATTCTATCTCATCATTATTATATGATGTCATTCTAGACTGCAATTGGTACCTAAAACTTCATGGTGCCTAAACCATATTCCCTAATGCCACAATACACCTAACTGGCAGAAAAATGAGTAATAATAAATATGGGTTTTGAAGCAAATACATGCATATGGGTTTTACTTCAACTAGAAATGTAACTACATATAATAACAATAAGGGAAAAGTACACTTTATCGCCCCAAAGTTTGAGCCGATTTTCAATTCCACCTCTAATGTTTCAATTTTTGCAATGCCCCCCCTCAAAATAAAGTTTAAAATTTTTTCAATTTCGTCTCTCCGTTTGTCGCTACTGTCTTATCTGACGAAACTATGATCATGTGACCCGTAGATTAGATAAGGAATTTGGAAGGAGCCCAGGAAAACGATTGGAGGCAAGATCAATATAAGGAGATTTGGCAACCCAGTGAAATTAACATCAATACGACCATTAAATGAATTGTTATGAAGACCAAGCACCGTAAAAATGGCAGGAGAATGAACTTTGATGAAGAAGATGGGGTTGAGGGCATTTTGGGGAAGAAATCAGAGTGATTGGTGATCACAGTTCCGTCAGATAAGACGGCAGCGACTAATGGAGAGGCGGAATTGAAAAAATTTTAAACTTTGAGGGGTTACATTGCAAAAATTGAAACATTGAGGTCGAATTAAAAATCGGCTCAAACTTTGGGGGTAAAGTGTACTTTTCTCTAATAATAATTAAGAAGATAAGAAACACAATAGAACAAGATAAACTGATATACATATATTTACTGTAAAATACAAATGTACCTTAAGGACTTGTTTACAGACTCTTGCAAGTAGTAATTTACAAAGACTTTGAGGTTTTTTAAAGGTGAAGTGGCTCCAATACCATTTACAGAAAAAACATTAAAAAAGAAAAAGAAAAAGAGAGGACTCAAAAGAGAAAAGTACGTAGGAAGAAGACGATTTTCTTTTACAAAATAAGTGCTAGAATAACTAGATGCCTTATACATCCTTACATCACTCTTTTCTGGAAGAGTGAGTGACTACAAAACACAATAAAATTTCCTAAGAACTTACAACAATTCAGAATATAAGTACCGAGAAGACACAAGTACCAAAAAACTTAACAAAAATACATACTAGAAATTCCCAAAAAGCTAGAAAAAGCTTTCATATATGTATAATCACAAAAGCAATTTTATTTATTCTCTTGGCAGGTCTGCTTCTTTAGCATTCTTAAGAGTATTAAAGCTTATTTTTGCAAATTTTTTCCCAATCATCGTTTTCTTGATGAGGAAAATCTTTTATCCACTTATAAACTCTATTATCTAGAAAATAGAGATTTTTGTCTAAATATTTTGTAGATGTTTGGGGTAGTCTTGTTAATTCATGGATTTATTTTTTCAATGAATTGATAAAGAGGAATGATTGGTATCAATACTTCCCCCATATTTTCTCATTGATAAATCATGAGAGCTTTCTTTCATGTCTACACCCATGGTTTTTATTCTTCTCCTAACTGTGTCTTGTAGATTATGATCATTATTTGAGATAAAATAATTTGGCTTAATGTTAAACCAAACTACTCCATTAACAAGATTAGATTGTCATTGGACTCTATGCACACTGCTACTTAGGCTAAAATTTGTCTCTAATGGCAGTGTCAAAGTTAATCTTGAAAGAACCTACATTAGGACGAGACCAAACTTCTTTAATAGTGAGAGAGGAGGTCTTCCAAGCCGTTGCATGATCCAGTGAGGTCTTTTTAATGGTGTTGGCCAATGTGATGATATCCGGAACTACTCCTTCATGTGCTGCTTTATTCCTAGTGAACCAGAGGAGATCATAGAGAATAGCAGATACAAATGAGAGTCAATTTAGGGAATGCCAAAGGTGGGATGAGGGAGAGTAATACCTTTGATCCAACTCGAGAGGGTAAGGGATGACCAAGCTATTGAGACAAGAGGCCAATAGGAGGATCTCCAAGCAACCCTAGCAAAACTGCACTTGAAGAAGAGATGGGGAAGGGAGTCTTCTTCAGAATTGCAAAGAGGACAAAGAGATTCAGAGGGAGGGATGGAGAAAACAACGTTCAACCTAGCTCTAGAGAGGACGATGTCCCATGCTATTTTCCAAAGAAAGAGATTAAATTATTAAACAACGTTCAACCTAGCTCTAGCATTCAACCTAAGTTTCCATAAATACTTCCAGGTTCTCGACTCAAGAGGGGAGGAAGCTGAGCTTGTTCTAGTACTGCTAGTTAACTTATAATCAGAGGTAGAGGAAAAGACACCATTTGAGGAAGGGGTCCAGAGAAACTCGAATTGAGGAAAAGGGCTAATTTTGATTTTCTGGATTTCCCTAACATTGGAAGGCTCAAACAGGGATAGAAGAAATGGGGTATTCCACGAAGCACTAGGGATGATACGGTTAAAAACCATCAAATTAGGGTGAGTGATAATGCTGAGGGGCAGAGGTGAGGGAGTGAAAGAAGGAAGAGTTGGAATCCAAAGGGAGTTCCAAATAGATAAAGATGAGTTTTTGTGGACTCTGTGGCGGGCACCTTGAGAAAT
>NC_081543.1:22378248-22382635 GCF_901000735.1 Corylus avellana | reverse complement strand
GGAGAGAGAGAGAGAGAGAGAGAGAGAAAGAACCAGTTTAGAGATACTTACCTCTGAGCTGTATCACCCACACTAAGTCATAACTTGTGCGCAGATTTCATCCAAGCTTTGAGATGAGGGCCAGGTTAACATCTTTCATTCTTCTAAACCCTAAACCACCTAAAGCTTTGGGGAGACATAAGGAATCCCAAGATTTGAAGGATAGGTTCCTGGCCTTGTTCCAAGGGATGCCCCACCAAAAGTTCTTGAAAATTCTGTCCAAATTGTTGTAGAGGGTGGAAGGGAGCGAGAAAATGATCATAGCATGAGAAGGAATAGATGTAGCCACTGATTTGATGAGAACTAGCATGCCAGCTTGGGAAAGGGTTTTAGCTCTCCAACCATCAATTTTTTTGTGGACCTTATCAATAATGCTTTGGAAGGCTGCTCTTTTGGAATTACCAAAAAGAATGGGGAGGCCAAGGTCTATGGAATTTTTGGGATTAATGGTGTATGGAAGATTGCTTATGATAGTGTAAGAGGTAGTGGGGTTGGTATTCTTGCTAAACCTAATGGAAGCCTTGCTTTCATTGATGGACTAGCCAGACCAATTAATGACAGTATTTAACCATGTAGGATTTGATGCTGCAGGCTTCCAAGAAAGTAGCTTTGCCGAAAATGAGAAGGTCATCAGCAAAGAGGAGGGTGGTGTATGGCTGGGGAATTTTTGGAAATATGAAGCCCTAACCCTCTGCAGTTCCAAGAAAGAATCTTCCTAAGCCTTTGGGGGACACAACATGGTCCCCTAATTCAATAGAGTTGACATTTCCTGCTTCAACCGATGGTGCAATGGATAAAACCTTCTTCCCTTTGTGGGCAGCTTTGAATATGGATCTATTTGGAAGCTTTGAAGCTGTTCTTGGAGAGAAGTCCATCGAATAAGGAGTGTCCAGCTCTTCTGGTTTTAGAGCTTCTAAGTGAGAGGTACTAGGGCATTTTTTAAAGGGAGCAAGAACTCCAGGGAGACGAGTTCTTTTTCTTAACAGTGAAGCATTCTGGGTGGGAAGGGATTATTATCAGGTAAGAATGGTCTCACTGATTTGGTGTTGCGGAGGGGATAAGGAGAGGTCCTGGAATGTTTTGAGTATTTTTGGGGAGCTTTGTTGGCGGGGGAATTTGATTGGGTGGTTAAAGCTATTTGGGAAAGAGAGGCTTTTGCCAATGGTATTCGGCTTGTGTGTGTGTTGGGGACTAGAGAGGTATGGGCTTGTGTTCAAGCTTGAGGTTTGGGCCCAGTTTTCTTTTGGTTTAGATTTAATGATGTATGACAAAGGGTTAATATGGTTGTGTTTACATTGCTTAAGTTGTTAGGCTAGGAAGGTGAAACCTGGTTTCAAAGGTTGACACACATCGATCTCAACTAATAGTCTGAGGTAGCTTCTGAATGTCATTTTTAGAACCACTGACATCTTCCACCTTGATGAGGGTTCCCAGTCATTTCCCAATGGCAATGGCGATCTTGAGGGACATATTAAGCAAGGGTAGCCCGTGAACTTGGATCCAGAAGGGAGACTTGTTGAAAGTTGACTGACCCATTGTAGCCGTGGGAGACCATCTTTGAAGGGTTAATAAAGAACCATTAACATTCCATGTGATTTGCTTGAAGATTTTGTCAATATGTTCCTGTCTGGTGCACTTAAACAGGAACCTATTTAGGCCAAGAACAGCAAAAGAAAAGGGAAGAGAAAAGTCCCAAGCCTTGATTACAGCTGCATTGACAGACTAGTTGTTGTGCGTTTTTTGAGAGATGATATGCCCAACCAGAGGTAGACATTCATCTAAAACTTGTTCTAGAGAGAGAGTTTCAATCTGAGAGGAAGGGTCCTCACAAGAGAGAGCTTTTGTCTGAGATATTAGAGCATCTAGGTCCATTGGAGAGGAAAACAGAATTGAGAGGAGAGGAAAAGAGGAAGACGAGGTCTTAAAAGGGATCGAGAGTTATAAGGGGAGCTCTTCCAGAAATAGTGAGATTTTTTTTGTTTTTTTTAAGCACACTATCTACTTATCACTAAGGTTATTCGATCCATAAAAAGTGATACTTTCTATTTTATTAGCTAATTCATTCAAAGTTTTTTTAGTCTCTTGTTCAAGGTCTAAATCAATTATTGAACCAACTTTTTTATTATTTGTTGAAACAATGATGAGGCGGAAATAAGTGGAAACAAAAGAGAGAAAATAACACAAGGATTTATGGGTGGTTCAATGTTAGACACCTACGTCCACCATTCGGAATACCCTCTAAGGACTACATTGTACTCATTAACTTGATTTGTCTACCATACAAGGGTCCATATTTATAGGGTAGGGCATAAATACAAGTATAGTAATCAAATGCTCTTGATTTGATTACAATCTCAATATCTGATTACAATCAACCCTTAAATAGAGAATATTTGATATATGTTGGAATATACGAAAAATATTATATATTTTCTATATATTCTAGCATCCCCCCTCAAACTCAAGGTTAGGGGTGGGTAAATACCCGCCCAACCCTCCCCGATCCGCACGGATTTAGTTTTTTTTTTTTTTTTGCGAAAACGGGTTGGAAGAATTCCAACCCGTGCAGGGCGGGGCGGGTTTCAGGTTAAAAAATTTTGGAACTGGGGGACCTGCCCCACCCCGCTTGAGTATAAAATAAAAAACCTAGCCCGAATAATTTCTTCATCCCCTCTCTCTCTCTATTTTACCTCCATTTCTCTCTCTCTCTCTCTCCCTCTCTCTCTCTCTCGTCTGCTATCTCCCTCTCTTGCTCTCTCTCATCTCTCTTGCTCTCTCTCTCTCTCTCTCTCTTCTCTTGCTCATCTTCTCTCTCTTTCTCGTCTCTCTCTCTCTGGTCTGTTCTCTCTCTCTCTCTCGTTAGTGGCTCTCTCTCTCTCCTTCTCTCATCTGCTTCTCTCTCTCGTCTGTGCCACTGCTCCACCTCCGCAGACCACGGGCTGTTGTGCCGCTCCCACCTCCACAGACCATGATCTAGGTTTTTTTTCTCTCTCTAGACCTCTTTCATGAATGGGAACCAAGAGTCAAGACAAAACCACTCAAACCCGCAGCACCCACCCTGCCCCGCAACACCCAAGATCCTGCAGATTTTACTCATTTTAGCTGGGTCTCGAGTCTATATTTTACTACCAACAACATGCGGGTCGGGTAGCGGGTACCCCCAATACTCGCCCCAATCCGACCCGTGCCCAGCCCTACTCAAGGTGGAAGATTTTGGAATCTTGAGTTTGAAATCAAAAACAATGATGACGACAGCAGTCGCGGAGGCCGGGAATGGGCTATAGATGGTGGCGGTTGGCGGGTGGCCAACAATGGTAATTGGTGAATGCAGAAGGGCCGACAACAAGCCAAAATTTTAAAGGGGCCGACAATGGGCCAAACTATAAAAGGGGCCGCAACGGGCCAGGGCTAACAAAGAGCCAAACTTGAAAAGGGCCGACAACGGGCTAGGGCCAACTTTGGCCTAAAAACCAAAAGAAATGAGCCCACTTCGGCAGTTATCAGGCTGGCACACCAAACTTGATTCGCGCATGGCGCGCATGATGTGGTCCACTTGGACCTCTTCTTCTTCAAAAGGGCCAACAACGGACCAGAGCCGACTTGGGCGTTAAAAAAACGAAAATGACCCCACTTGGGCGGTTATCAAGTTGGCGCATTGACTTTGTGTGTGCCGCACGCGATGTGGTCCACTTGGATCGCTTTTTTGTTTTTGTTTTTTTTTTTTTCTTCTTGCTACACTGGTTCTAATATGGTCTGGGTAGGTGTATGGGAGGGCAAGTGCACTTGCGTAGGGAATAATCTTGTGTGACTCGCGCCGGAGGAGAACTATTGTAACGCCTCCAAAACTGACCTTTGCCAGCCTGGCAGGGTTACTGGCAATTACCACAGTTTAACCAACTAGTTGCTAAATAGGGAACTGCCCCTCTAAGCATTATCAGAGTTAATGCATAGGAAGGTGAAATAAATCTGAGAAATCTATAAACATTACAGTAAAAGTATAATCCTTAAAGGTAAAGACATGGAGCAACTAATAATAATATAAGGCAAACCTGATAACTGTATGAAGAATCTTAGGATAAAGCAGTAGTGGCAACCACGCCACTCCTGAGTCCTAGTAACAGGCTCCCTATAAGAGTAATAACAGCGTAAGTTAAAAGACTTAGTAAGTAAACCTTACAATTAGGTATGATATGACTTCATTATTATTAAGCAAAAATAAACGTTCAGTTTTGATAAACATTTAAAAGAGGTGTTGCCTTTGTTAATACACCTTTGAAAATATCGTTTAGTTTGATAAAGGGTAGTGTACTCCCGATGGCAATCGCCCAATTATTTTAATGCAGAAAAA
>NC_081543.1:22376724-22378148 GCF_901000735.1 Corylus avellana | reverse complement strand
AGTTGACATTTCCTGCTTCAACCGATGGTGCAATGGATAAAACCTTCTTCCCTTTGTGGGCAGCTTTGAATATGGATCTATTTGGAAGCTTTGAAGCTGTTCTTGGAGAGAAGTCCATCGAATAAGGAGTGTCCAGCTCTTCTGGTTTTAGAGCTTCTAAGTGAGAGGTACTAGGGCATTTTTTAAAGGGAGCAAGAACTCCAGGGAGACGAGTTCTTTTTCTTAACAGTGAAGCATTCTGGGTGGGAAGGGATTATTATCAGGTAAGAATGGTCTCACTGATTTGGTGTTGCGGAGGGGATAAGGAGAGGTCCTGGAATGTTTTGAGTATTTTTGGGGAGCTTTGTTGGCGGGGGAATTTGATTGGGTGGTTAAAGCTATTTGGGAAAGAGAGGCTTTTGCCAATGGTATTCGGCTTGTGTGTGTGTTGGGGACTAGAGAGGTATGGGCTTGTGTTCAAGCTTGAGGTTTGGGCCCAGTTTTCTTTTGGTTTAGATTTAATGATGTATGACAAAGGGTTAATACGGTTGTGTTTACATTGCTTAAGTTGTTAGGCTAGGAAGGTGAAACCTGGTTTCAAAGGTTGACACACATCGATCTCAACTAATAGTCTGAGGTAGCTTCTGAATGTCATTTTTAGAACCACTGACATCTTCCACCTTGATGAGGGTTCCCAGTCATTTCCCAATGGCAATGGCGATCTTGAGGGACATATTAAGCAAGGGTAGCCCGTGAACTTGGATCCAGAAGGGAGACTTGTTGAAAGTTGACTGACCCATTGTAGCCGTGGGAGACCATCTTTGAAGGGTTAATAAAGAACCATTAACATTCCATGTGATTTGCTTGAAGATTTTGTCAATATGTTCCTGTCTGTTGCACTTAAACAGGAACGTATTTAGGCCAAGAACAGCAAAAGAAAAGGGAAGAGAAAAGTCCCAAGCCTTGATTACAGCTGCATTGCAGCACTACAAGAATTGATTTTGTTTTTGACTAGGGGTTTTTGACGTGTCGTTTTTGACGTTTGTCGACCGTTAAAAGGGTAGGTGTCAAAAAAATGGGGTTTTTGACGTTGCTACAGTGACACGTCAAAAATTTTTTGACGTGCCGAAAATGGCACGTCAAAAAATTTTTTTCTGACGTGTCATTTTCACACGTCAGAAATGTTTTTGACGGGTCATTTTCGACACGTCAGAAACATTTTTGACGTGTCATTTTGACACGTCAAAAATTTGCACGTGTGATTTTTGACGTGCCAAACAGTGACACGTCAACAATGTTTTTTTTTTTTTTTTTTTTAATAATTCATAATACAAAAATGCCTGATTTTCCTGATTTTGGATATTCCTGATTTTCCTGATATTTCAAATATTCCTGATAATACACATAATCTATAATCCATAATCCAACAATAATCTATATATCCA
>NC_081543.1:22375525-22376421 GCF_901000735.1 Corylus avellana | reverse complement strand
TAAATCAAAAAAACGTTCTAACACAAGGCAAAACAAATATACAATAAAACATTTTTGGAGTATCTACTAGAAATTAGTTTCAATTAGTCTCAACAAGCATATAGTGAGATCTAACTATATACAAAACATGGCAACAATGGCGCTCTACTCAACACAATCATCCTCCAACTCCTAATTTGCATTACCTGCGAATGAATTGTGAACCAATAATAATCAATACAAAAATTAAAAATTATTCTATAATATGATGCAAATATACGTAAGTTTTAAAATTGACCACTGTAACTAGGGGTTTGTAACAGTTATTCTAACAGTGAACAATTGTTAGAAAACAAATTAAAACATAGAATTACCTCTCGGGGGCGCAGACCCAGACGTCGACCCGAACATTGCCTCAAGCTGGCGGAAACGAGCCTCAAACATTTCATCTTTCTCTGCTATCTGGGCTTTTTGTACTTCAATCTGCCTCGCCATCTCATCCATTGCACTTTTTTGTGCTGCCCGCTCATCTTCAAGTTCTCTGATTCTATCTGTCATCTGTGAGAACGAGGAGCTCCAAGAATTTTGAGACCGTGTCTGGGACGGTGTATAGTATGAATGTATGCTGCCCCGCACCGGCAGCACATTCGGGCCCAGCTGGCGGACCCTACCAGCATACTCCGGCTTATTTCCATGCGCTTGAGCATACGCGTCATTAGGTGTCCACCGTACCGTCCCTTCTGTCACGGTATCAGTATTTGCCGGGTCAGTAGGCGCCAATTCCATCATCCTCTCCTGTACATTAAAAAATATGTTAGTATCTCGTATAAGGAACGTTAATCATAAATAATTTATCTAAATATCTATGCTTGAGTACTTACACATCTTTCTCTGACCACGTCATTCGGATAGCCACC
>NC_081543.1:22341951-22375425 GCF_901000735.1 Corylus avellana | reverse complement strand
GATCCGCACGGATTTAGTTTTTTTTTTTTTTTTTGCGAAAACGGGTTGGAAGAATTCCAACCCGTGCAAGGCGGGGCGGGTTTCAGGTTAAAAAATTTTGGAACTGGGGGACCTGCCCCGCCCCGCTCCGCCCCGCTTGAGTATAAAATAAAAAACCTAGCCCTAATAATTTCTTCATCCCCTCTCTCTCTCTATTTTACCTCCATTTCTCTCTCTCTCTCTCTCTCTCTCTCTCTCTCTCTCTCTCTCTCGTCTGCTCTCTCCCTCTCTTGTTGCTCTCTCGTCTGCTATCTCCCCCTCTTGCTCTCTCTCATCTCTCTTGCTCTCTCTCTCTCTCTCTCTCTCTCTCTCTCTTCTCTTGCTCATCTTCTCTCTCTTTCTCGTCTCTCTCTCTCTCGTTAGTGGCTCTCTCTCTCTCCTTCTCTCGTCTGCTTCTCTCTCTCGTCTGCGCCGCTGCTCCACCTCCGCAGACCACGGGCTGTTGTGCCGCTCCCACCTCCACAGACCACGGGCTGTTGTGCCGCTCCCACCTCCACAGACCATGATCTAGGTTTTTTTTTCTCTCTCTAGACCTCTTTCATGAATGGGAACCAAGAGTCAAGACAAAACCACTCAAACCCGCAGCACCCACCCTGCCCCGCAACACCCAAGATCCTGCAGATATTACTCATTTTAGCTGGGTCTCGAGTCTATATTTTACTACCAACAACATGCGGGTCGGGTAGCGGGTACCCCCAATACCCGCCCCAATCCGACCCGTGCCCAGCCCTACTCAAGGTGGAAGATTTTGGAATCTTGAGTTTGAAATCAAAAACAATGATGACGACGGCAGTCGCGGAGGCCGGGAATGGGCTATAGATGGTGGCGGTTGGCGGGTGGCCAACAATGGTAATTGGTGAATGCAGAAGGGCCGACAAGAAGCCAAAATTTTAAAGGGGCCGACAATGGGCCAAACTATAAAAGAGGCCGCAACGGGCCAGGGCTAACAAAGAGCCAAACTTGAAAAGGGCCGACAACGGGCTAGGGCCAACTTTGGCCTAAAAACCAAAAGAAATGAGCCCACTTCGGCAGTTATCAGGCTGGCACACCAAACCTGATTCGCGCATGGCGTGCATGATGTGGTCCACTTGGACCTCTTCTTCTTCAAAAGGGCCAACAACGGACCAGAGCCGACTTGGGCGTTAAAAAAACGAAAATGACCCCACTTGGGCGGTTATCAGGTTGGCGCATTGACTTTGTGTGTGCCGCACGCGATGTGGTCCACTTGGATCGCTTTTTTGTTTTTGTTTTTGTTTTTTGTTTTTTTTTTTTCTTCTTGCTACACTGGTTCTAATATGGTCTGGGTAGGTGTATGGGAGGGCAAGTGCACTTGCGTAGGGAATAATCTTGTGTGACTCGCGCAGGAGGAGAACTATTGTAACGCCTCCAAAACTGACCTTTGCTAGCCTGGCAGGGTTACTGGCAATTACCACAGTTTAACCAACTAGTTGCTAAATAGGGAACCGCCCCTCTAAGCATTATCAGAGTTAATGCATAGGAAGGTGAAATAAATCTGAGAAATCTATAAACATTACAGTAAAAGTATAATCCTTAAAGGTAAAGACATGGAGCAACTAATAATAATATAAGGCAAACCTGATAACTGTATGAAGAATCTTAGGGTAAAGCAGTAGTGGCAACCACACCACTCCTGAGTCCTAGTAACAGGCTCCCTATAAGAGTAATAACAGCGTAAGTTAAAAGACTTAGTAAGTAAACCTTACAATTAGGTATGATATGACTTCATTATTATTAAGCAAAAATAAACGTTCAGTTTTGATAAACATTTAAAAGAGGTGTTGCCTTTGTTAATACACCTTTGAAAATATCGTTTAGTTTGATAAAGGGTAGTGTACTCCCGATGGCAATCGCCCAATTATTTTAATGCAGAAAAAATAGTACTTTATAGGTCATAACTCTCGTGCATGGTCTACCCGAGATATTACCCCTTCTCAGCAGGGTTGGCGCTGTCCCGAAGGACCTGTAATACAATGCCAGTGCCCCGACCATTGTACGCTACCGTCCATAACATTAGTGGAACGATTGAGTCCGACATTGGGTGGCTCACACCACTAGTTATGTACGTCCTGTAGTGACCAACCATTAGGCAATGGCTATACTGGTCACGAAAACCATGGATCCAAGGCCCACACACACATTTGACCATAGAATAAAGTCTATATTTTAACCTCATGGCCATTATTCCGCATGTACCAGTGTACCATATCATACAATGCATCTTATCATCTAGTTATTCAACCAGTTATCAAGTTATTACAAAAAGTAGACATGCTCATACTATACGCATGGCTAGTCAACTGACATATCCAACTTTTTAAGGAAAATGTTCGTAAGTGTTTACTTACCTCGTATGCTCACTCGAGTCCTTCTACATCACGAATCCCTGCCATAATGAAACACAACCTATCCTTATAAGCAATACTAGAGAACTCTACGAGGGTCCATCAAAGGTAAAGTGTTGTTAAAACCTTGCGCCACATAATAGGGATTAAGGGGAGCATGGCCTGTTCTCTGGGCGAGTGCTCGTTCCCAAGGATGAGCGTTTGGCCAGGGAGTAAATGCCAGCCCGAAAATCCTAAAATATGTTATAGGTTCCTATTCTAAAGCTATGGGTTGGTACTTCTCCTCCTAGGCTCAAAATAAACACAAGTACCACAAGGAAACACAACACAAAGGATCAAGGAGGTGTTTAAAAGCCTTTTGAAAGCACCTCTTCCTCCTTTTAAGAAATAGGCACATTCAAGTGCAAAACATATTGTCAAGCAACTTCAAAGAAAATAAAGGTGGGTTGAAAGCTTTTTGAAAACGTTCTACGAAAATTGGTATCATAACATTTTCAAAATCGTAACATTAAGAGAGTCAAAACAACACTTGGAACGCTCTAAACTTTTAGATATTACCAACTAAGCTATTGAAAATCAAGAAGCTAGCAACAAAACACAAAGAGGGTATAAGGGGTTACCTCAACAAGCAAGTCTCCCAAGGGTGCTTCTCTCTTCTCCAAGGTTACTCACAATCCTCACACACTCAAGGGACAAAATGACAGGGTTTTCTTAAGGTTCCAAAGGTAGAATTGAAGGCTGGGTTGAATGGGGTGCAGGGTATTTATAGGAGAAAAGACTGAGGGCAAAATGGAAAATAGCAGGAAATGATCGAGAGCTCATTGCACAACAGGGTCGAGCGCTCGTGTGCTATAGCTCGGAGGGGTCAGACTTGCAAGTGGTAAGCGTGGGTAAAAACTAGTGGTCCAAAAATGGTCAACAAGCACTCGTGTTGTCCCCTATCGAGTGCTCGTGTACTATTCACAAAAGGCCAAAAGAGTTCAGAGCACAATTTCACGAGGGTGGCGTGAGGTTCAAACAAATGCTCGGTGTGGTCCCCTGGACGAGTGCTCGTCTAGTGAGGGTGGTCTTGGGCTATTGTTTGCAAAAAGGCCGTAAGGGCTTGGGCCCATTAATGAGGGTCTAGGGTTTATTGTTTTGGGCTAGATTAGAAGCCTATTAACTTTTTGAGTGAGGAGTTAAAACTCTTTTTAAAACGATTAAAAAGTCGGGGTATTACACTCTCCCCCCCTTATAAGAATTTCACCATCAAAATTTTGTTTTAGTAATAAACAAGGTCCTCTCGGCGGAGAGGGTTTTTAAAACAATTTAAAGTTAGAATAGAAGAAAACGGTTTGAAAAGAAACATATGGTTTTAAAAAGATCAGTAAGGTTTAGACATGCATAATTAAATCCAAGGAAAGAAAGAAAAGAAAAGAAAAGAAACAGTCGCATACATACAACATTGCCATCACTAAGCATGGCAAAATATGTACAAATAACTAACCAATCAAAAGCCTATAGAAATCATCCTACGAACAAGGGTGTCTGCGCTTCACTGATCTTCGACTCGGGGTGCCTTGTGTACAAGGGCTCCCTCTTCCTAGGTCGATACTTGGGCTCCAAATGCCGTAATCTCTCACGTTGAGCGGGGGTCTTGTCAAGTGACTGTGAATCTGTGGGAGTGATCCTAGAATGTCATCTGGAAAGCCATCAATAGTTTCCCTAGCATTGAGGTGAGACTACCTACAAACTCCTAAAGTCCATTGAGCGTGCTGTAGATGCGCTCATGATCAAGGTCGTTCGCTGGTGTGTACGAGGAGGCTCCATCAGTTGTGCGTCCTCCTGGTGCCGCCCTTAGTGTTCGTGGCGCTCGTAGTCGATGGTGCTACTAGTCAAAAGGGTGTAAAGGTAGAGAATCCTATCCTATGTGACAATAGTGAGATTCTTGACCGGAAGAACTCAGCTAATCATCACATGGTATACAAGCCAGTTGTCATGCTAAAAGGCATGTAGGCTCGCGTAGAACTCCTGAACTTATTTCGATGGCAGCTAGCCCACGTTTGGCACATCCATCCTCCTTTCTACAATTATATTGTGGTTGTGGTAGAGAGAGTTATGTCGATGCGCCTACTTTGGTAGCCCTAAAGCGATCGCGGTCGTAGCTAAGGCGGGCATTGTCCTCATCCGTGTAGGTGCTGTCCTTGGCGGAAGCATCGGAACTGTGAGCCAAAGACTCATTTAAAATAGCCTCCTCCTCTGCCTCCACCATCTCAAAATCAGGGTCAGAATCGGAATCCTGAGCTCCTTGAAGATGGGCTTAGGTCCTGCGGGATAGGGTCAGGTCGGCGAAGGATGAAGCGGCAGCGTTTACTTTGGTTTGTGTCATCATCCCGCATCGGCTCAAAAACTATCAATTCTAAGTGCAACCTTAATTCATCCAACTACAAAAGTGGTGACCTAGTCTTAGAAATAGAAATCTCCCCCTAACTATTAGGAAAATGCAAGGAGAAATCGGAAAAATATGGGGATGTTTGAAATGGAAACTTAGTGGGGTTGCAAAAGGGTTGGTTCGTAGTTTGAAGGAAAATGTGATACTATTGCTCAATAACAGAGTCTTGAGCATGCAAATGGGTTTCAGATGTCAAGTATGGCTTAAATTTCAAATTGTTCAAAGGGTTAACAAGAACACCCACTAGGAGGAAATGTAGACAATATCGGACTATTAGGGGTGTCTTGGGAATTTTGCATTTAAAGGTTAGCACCGAAATGAGTGGTGCGCCTTAAGGCTGGTTCAATACAACATCATCCTCAAGATGCGAGGATTCCGGGGTGCTTGTGTAATTATAGAAACTAACTTATAACCTGCGCTATGCGCGGGATTCTTCATTATAATTTAATTTTAACATTTAAACACATCATTTTTCATTACAAGTTAAAAATACGTATAAAAATATATCTCACCTCTTTAAATAAAAAAAAATTAAAGCTTTATTCTTATAAGTATATATGATTTAAAATGAATAGTATAAAGAAAAAAATTAACAAGAAGAATACATGGATTATTATATAGTTAACACAATTAATGACGCTAATTAATGACATGTGAATTATATTGAAATATAATTAAAGCAAATAATGATGTCATATAGATATATAGATATAATTAACACAATTAATGACGCTAATTAATGACCGATTTTTTAAGAAAAAACCGGTTATATATATATATATGGAGAATCCTAAACATACTAATATATATATATATTAAATTGACTAAACGTGTTAATACATAATAGTTTGATTTGTATTATTTGTTTCCTTATTTGATTCGGACATTAATAATACTTAATTTATTGAATAATTTATATATGGAAAGCTCTTGAAATATAATTAACGCAATCAATGACGCTAATTAATGATTGGTTTTTTAAGAAAAAGCCGGTTCACCCTTAAAAAACCATAGAATGAAGTCTATATGTTAAGCCCATGGCCCTTATTCTACACGTACCCGTGTACCATGTCATACAATACATCTTGTCATCTAGTTATTAAAGCAGTTACTAAGTTATTACAAAAAGTAGACATGCTCATATCATACGCGTGGTCAGCAACTAACATATCCCACGCTTTTAAGGAAAGTGTTCGTAAGTGTTTGCTTACCTCGTATGCTCGCTCGAGTCCTCCGACATTATGAATCCCTACTATAACGAAAAACGACCTATCGATATAAGCAGTACTAGAGAACTCTACGAGGGTCCATCTAACAAAAAGGGTTGTTAAAACCTTGCGCCACATAACATGGATTAAGGAGTGAGTGGCCTGCTCTTTCGACGAGCGCTCATTCCCTAGGACGATGTTCGGCTAGGGCATAAAGCCTAGCCCGAAAATCCTAAAATGTGTGCTAGGTTTCTATTCTAAAGCTATAGGTTGGTACTTCTCCACATAGGCTCAAAATAAACACAATACCACAAGAAAACACAACACAAAGGATCAAGGAGGTGTTTAAAAGCTTTTTGAAAACACTTCTTCCTCTTTTTAAGAAATAACAACATTTATGTGCAAAACATATTGTCAAGCAACTTTAAAAAAAAATAAAGGTGGGCTGAAAGCTTTTCGAAAATGTTCTAAGAAAATGGGTATCATAACATCTTCAAAATCCTAACATTAAGATAGTAAAAACAACACTTGGAAAACTCAAAACTTATAGATATTACCAACTAAGCTATTGAAATCAATAAGCTAGCAACAAAACACAAAGAGGGTGTAAGGGGTTACCTCAACAAGCAAGTCTCCCAAGGGTGCTTTTCTCTTCTCCAACGTTACTCACAATCCTCACACACACTCAAGGGACAAAGTGACAGGGTTTCTTAAGGTTCCAAAGGCAAAATTGAAGGCCGTGTCGAATGGGATGTGGAGTATTTATAGAAGAAGAGGCTGAGGGCAAAATTGAAAATATCAGGAAAGGATCGAGCGCTCATTGTACTATAGGGTCGAGCGCTTGTGTACTGTAGTTGAGAGGGGGTAGAGTTGAAGGTGGCACGCGCGGGTAAAAACCATCTGTCTAAAAATGGTCAACGAGTGCTTGTGTGGTCCTCAGTCAAGTGCTCGTGTACTGTTCACAAAAGGTGTAACACCCCCAAAATTAGCCTTGGCTAACCTGGTAAGGTTACTAGCAATTACCCCAATTCAACCAACTTGTGGCTAAATGAGGAATCCCCCCTCTAAGCATTATCAGAGTTAATGCATAGGAAGGTGATATAAATATGGGAAAAACTATTGAATCATCATATGGACTAGCATATTCCTCAAAATTAAGACATGGAGCAACTAATAATAATAAGCAAACCTGTCAGTAGCATGAAGATTCTAAAGCAAGATTTGTAGTGGCAACTGTGCCACTCCTAGGTTCTAGTGACAGCATCCTAAAAGGTAATAATAGCGTATGTCTAACAACTTAGTAAGTAAACCTCGCAATTAGGCATGATTGAGCCCATTTAAGCAGAAATAAACGTGCAGTTTTAGTAAACATTTAAAAGAGGTGTTGTCTCCGTTAATACACCATAAAAGTATTGTTTGGTTAATAAAAGTGGGGTTTACTCCCGGGGACAATCGCCTAGGTATTTTAATGTAGGAAAAACTAGTGTTTTATAGGTCATAACTCTCATGTATGGTCTACCCGAGATATTACCCCTTCTCAGCAGGGTTAGCGCTATCCCGGGGGATTTGTAATACAATACCGGTGCCCTAACGATTGTACGCTACCGTCCATAACATTAGCGGCACGACCGAGTCCGACCTCGGGTGGCCCACACCGCTAATGATGTCGGCCCTGTAGTGACCGAGTCATTAGTCAATGACTAGGCTTGGTCACGAAACCATTAGATCCAAAGCCCACATAACACACACACATTTGAGCATAGCATTAAGTCTATATAATAAGCCCAAGGCCATTATACCGCATGTACCGGTATACCATGTCATACGATGCATCGTATTAATCAGTTGATATAGCAGTTACCAAGTTATTATGAAAAGTATATATGCCCATATCATACTCATGGTCAGTCAACTGACATATCCAACATTTTTAAGGAAAGAGTTCGTAAGTGTTTACTTACCTCGTACGCTCGCTTGAATCCTCCGACATTGCTAAATCCTGCTATAAAGCAACACGACTCGTCGTTATGCGCAATTCTAGAGGACCCTTAAGAGTAAAATGCTAAGCCTTATCTAACAAAAGGATTGCTAGACTCTAAAATACATATGAGTGGGGTTTAAGGGGCGATGCTTGGCTTTT
Organism: Corylus avellana; assembly: GCF_901000735.1. Lineage (NCBI taxonomy): Eukaryota > Viridiplantae > Streptophyta > Magnoliopsida > Fagales > Betulaceae > Corylus > Corylus avellana. The sequence continues at coordinate 22,367,244 of NC_081543.1, read as the reverse complement.
TGACTGTACGTCCGGTCAATGAGTTAGGTCATCCGTCTAAAGCTCCAAACTGTGTTTTAAGGCTTCTATAAAATCTATAGGCTACTATATCCCTTTCTAGGCTAAGAGATAAACACATGCAATGCAAAAAAACATGCAATACAAGGAATCAAAGAAGCTTTTGAAACTATTTTGAAAACATTTCTTGTTTTGTAAGGAAAAGAGTAAAGAGCTTTAACAAGACATCTTTTGAAAACTCACAACATTTAAGAAAGCAATAAAAACAGTAGTGAAAGCATATAACGGGCAAGGGGTTACCTCCTAGAGCAACCTTCAAGAAAACACCTCTTCTTCTTCACAAAACACACAACCTCATAAGAACGCACTCACAAAAGGATTCTAGAAGCTTGGGGGCGATTTGAACGGTGAAATGGGTGTTGGTTAGAGGGGTACTTATAGGTGAAGAAAGGTTGAGGGCGCTACCAACTCCTCTGAAAAGTAGCAGACGTCCGATACTATTGGATGCTTCATCCAGTACTATTTACTTTATGGTCTAAAAGGTGCTTCGTACGTCCAGGTATTATCCAGTGGTTTTCCAAAAGTAGCGTACGTTCGGGTGGTCTCTTGGCATACGTCCTTGTACTTTTTGCAGGCATACGTACGGTGGTCCCCCGGTGTACGTCCTCTACTAAAAACAGTAGCGTACATTTGGTAACCCTAGCGTACGTTCAGTCAGAAAGGGTAAGCTCGGGTTTATGCTTCAAAATGCCTAAGGAGTTTTAGGTTATAAGTATGGGCTTAGGTTATTTGTTATAAAACTGGGCTTTTCATAAATCCTTTAACCATTCTTTGTAGAAAATCCTTTAATAATGAATAAAAACTGTTGTTTTTATCGAGGTATTACACTCTTCCCACCTTATAAGAATTTCATCCTCAAAATTTTGTTTTGGTTATAAACAAGATTCTCCTAGTAGACAGGGTTTCCAAAAACAATTAAAAGTTTAAAACGAAACGCTTGGTTTTTGGAAAGATTGGCATGCATAATTAAATCTGCAGAAGTAAGAGAAACAAACGCATACAAGCATAGTAAAACAGTCATACATAGTGCATCAAAATTGCCACCACCAAGGTGGACTTATAGTGTAACCAAGACATACAAAATTGCCACCACCGCAGTGGACTTACAAAAACAGCCGAAAGAAGGCAACCATTATAAAGAAAAGATGCTCTATGAGTGGGATTGTCTCCTAGAGCCGGGCTCCACAGATTCTCAACCAGGTGTGCCCCTCGCACTCAAGCTCCCTCTCCCTCAGTTGATGCTTGGACTGCGGATGCCATAATCCCTGACGTCAAGGGTTCCCATCAAATGGTCTTGAAGCTGCATAAGAATAGCGTCGTCCTCTGCTTGTGTCATGCACAACTCCTGAAGGGATTGCTGCACATCTCGGAGAGTACTCTCCATACGGTCTAGGTGCTCACCCTGACTAGTAGATGAGGATGCTCCATTAGCTTGGGCCGTCCTCGGTGGTTGTTGTGGTCTCTACTCCTGCTCAGCTTCTCGAAGGTGAGCGCTACTCGCATTGAGGAATCGCGAGGTCATAATTCCTTTCGATGGTGGTAGTTCCTTCAAACCTCTAGTAGATACTCCGACGTGCTCGGTGATCCGGGTGACTAAGGCTCCATATGGCAGGGTAGTGATCTAGTCCGTTAACCATACTCCCATCATCGTCGACGTAACCAAGGAACCGAAATCGATGGGGGTCTCGATCAAAAGCACATACAAGCAGCGAGCTCGCTCAATAGTGATCGATGTGAGGTTCACTACCGAAAATATCCAACTAACCATGATGTGGTAGATGCACCAGTCATCGTCGACCTCAAGTCGCCCTTGGGGTCACTCATCTGGAAACCTCATTCTCCCTCCATTTCCATCTGGTGGGCACGACTGTTGGTGAAACGCTCTACCAACTGAGCCCGGGTGGGAAGTCCGTCAACTGGGCAAGGGTACCCTAGGTTGCATACTCGTGCTGCCCTTGTTATTTTGCTGCTGATGAGAGTAGGGGTCACTATGATTGGCTTGCCACTGAGCCAAGTATGAAAAGAGTCGCCGCACCTTATGTGGATATTGGCATAGAACTCGTGGACTAGTTCCTTGACTGCGGGATGGTGATAGACCACCATGTTCGTCCATCCCTGGGTGTCTAGTATCGTCTATACCCTTGGAGCTTTGTTAGCTACGTCAGCCACATTGATTCCTCCCTCAACTATGATATTCCGCCCCTTGTAAGAACCTGGTACCTGTTAAGTGCCAAAATATTCATATTTTAGCCCTTAAACTTATATGTGTTAATTCCTTAGTGTTGTTAGTTTATGCATTTTATTTTCTTTTTGTATTTTCTATGTTTTTGTAGGCCTTTGGAAGAAAAGGAAGCAAATCTAGAAGTATTGGGCTTAAAGAGCAAATTTGGGAAAAGCTGAAGGCTCTGGTAGTGCGATCAATCACAGGAGCCTTCGATCTAGCGCACTACAAGCAAAATGACCATACGAGCTCAAGGCGTGCGCTTGTGCACACACAAGGAGACTCGATCACAGATATACAATCGAGCACACACGAGCTGCGATCGATCCCACCCATGCGCTAGAGAACAGTGAGCTGCGGCCAGAATGCCCTTTCCTTCCATATTAGGGTATTCCAAGTCCCACTTGTAATAGGACTAAACCCTACGAATTTTCTAGGTTTACTAGTGTTTCAAGGACTTCTAAATCCCTATAAATAGACCTCTTAACTTCTAGGAAAAAGGTGTGGAGAAAGAGGCACGAGCTCTGGAAAGGAACTGAAGGCTAGATCAAGAGGAGTTTGGGTTTTTCTTCTCTTCCACCTTTTATTTTGTTATGTAGTTTTGTATTTTAATTGGGGCTAGATTGAAGCCCTAGTAATGTCTATTTAGGATTTTGATGTTGGCGACTTTGCTACAATTAAATTTTGGTGTATTTAACTTGATTAATTCTTGTTTTCTTGAATTCCTCATATGTGTTTGTTTGATCAACATATGCATGTGGTATGGATTAGTTAATTAAATCAATTTGGATGACTGGGTCCTGAGTTTAATAAGAGTAACAAATGAAATCTACACTGGGTTCTTGGGTTAATCAACATGGAAATCCGGGAGTATACACCCATGCCTAGATTCCATATGTTTGTAGATTTCCATAGATTTATGCTTTCTTAAAGAACAACTTAGTATACCCACATGCTAAATCCTTTAAGAAAGAAAAGAGTTAGAGTATACACCCATGCCTAACTCGTTGCTTAGGGAAGAGTATACACCCATGCCCTTAGGTTGACAAACATTAGTTATACCGATATAATTGGTGCATTGGCATATTGTTATCTTTTTAAGCATGATTAGTGGAGGATATCGAAACCCTAATCCTTTTTAGTTTTAGTTTATCTTTTATTTTATTTCTTTATTTTAATTCAATCATGACAATTGAATTTTATCTTTGAATTAAGTAGGAAATTACTTCTAAACATAATTTACCAATCCTCATGGGAATGATCTCGTATTTGACTCCTATACTATCGTTTGTTCTTGTGTACTTGCAAGTAAAACGTACAATTATTTGCCTATTAATTTAGGTGGATATTGGCACAACAAGTTTTTAGCGCCGTTGTCGGGGATTGTGTTAAATTTTTTTTAGAATCATTTTCCATTAGTTTGGTTATTTTAATTTTTAATTTTAATTATGTTTTTATCAAAAAGCAAACATATTTTTTCGTTTTCTATTTACTTCTCTGTTTCAGCTCTGCGGCATCCTGCGTTCTGTTATTGCGATCAAGCGAAGACCTAGTGTGATCGAGCACCCTAACCTGCGATCGAGCTCAATTCTAGAGGACATCCGAACAGTAGTACTGAAGTTGCTGGGACTGCAGGGGCAAATCTTCTTATGCAAGGTCGTAGGTCTCAAGCCTCAACCATCCTTCCACTTAATTCAGAAATTAAGCGAATCATTCGACAAGGGCATAGAGACAACTCTGACACAGAAGAATAAGAAGAAGAAGAAGTTGAGGAAACAATGGAAGAGCTGCTAGAAAACCCGCCACCAGTGCGAAGGCCCATGAAACAGTCTTTCATCTCAAAAAACCTCAACCAGCCATCCTGCATAGCCTATCAACCGGAGGTGGAAGGCAACTACTATATTTTGGACCTCAGAGAGTTCTTTGATCTCTGCAAGCTTTAGCACATTCAAGGCCTAACTCGAGAGAGACTCAGGTTAGCCTTATTCCCTTTTTCCTTGAAAGACAGTGCTAAGTTGTGGTATAATTCCTTGCCCACAGAATCAATTCATACTTGGGAAGAGTTGTCCAATAAGTTTGTAAAAATGTTCTTCCCAACTCAAAAGACAAGGCAGCTTAGAAGGGACCTTCAATCGTTCTAACAAAGAGACGGAGATCTTTTCTTTGAAGCGTGGGACCACTTCAATAAGCTGCTTCTCAAGTGCCCACATCACAACATGCCTCAAGATGATCAGGTACAAGCTTTTTATGAAGGTTTAAATGATATTAACAAGGGTATTGTTGATTCAGCTTGTGCAGGTGTGCTGATGGAAAAGAGCAGTGAGGAAGCCATAGAGCTCTTTGAGACATTGAGTGAACACTCCCAACAATTCTCGTCCAAATGGAGGCAAGGAGTAAAGAGCAAGGTCAAGTATGAAGTGAACCTGAGTGGTGGACCTCCAAATCAGATGGCTGTTGTGGAAAGAAAGCTAGATATGAATGTCAAAGCCATGACTGCTCAGAATAACTCACCTAGTGAACAAGCCGTGCAACTCCAAGTATATGCTTTATGTTCTCACTTTGATCACACTACTGAGACTTGCCACTTGTATTCATCTGCAAATCAAGAGCAAGTAAATTATGTGGGACAGAATAATTATCCCCCCAAGAATAATCCCTACTCCAACACCTATAATCCAAGGTGGCGAAACTAACCCAATTTCTCATGGAGTAACAATTAGAATGCTCTGAACCATCAAGGGCAGTAGAGGAACTACCAACAAGCAAGCAGACCAATGCAAGAATCAAAGTAGAATGACTTGGAGAGTATGGTACGCACCTTGGCAACTACGCAACAGGAATTCATGAATGATCAAAAAGAAATCAATGCAAAAACCGATCAAGCGATGCAAAGAACCGAGCAAGCTATGCAAAGACTGGAAGTACAAATGGGGCAAATGGCTAAGGAGCTTGAAAGAAAATAGGGTGGATTTCCATCCCAAACAATACCCAATCCAGGAGCATCTTCTTAGGGACAGAAAAAAGAAAATAAGAGGAGAACAACAGTCTGGCTGAAGATGTTAAACTTAGGGCTCATGGGAGGCACCCCATAGTTTATCCTTTTTTTTTTTTTCTTCAATTTACTTTTATGTTTGTCTTTAGTTTTTTTTTTGTCCTTTTTATTTTTTTTTTCTTTTGTATTTTATTTTGCAGGGACGAATGTGCTTCAGTTCAAGTTTGGGGGTGTGCTATGAGCCATGCTATTCCAGACAATTTCGTCCATAGCCCTGGTAAATTATTTCCATGTTATAGACACATCGAGGACAATGTGTAATTTAAGTTGGGGGATATGGGAAACACTTTACACACACTTTGTCCCAGTTTTATTTTGTTTTTATTTTATTGTTTGTTAAATACAAAAAGAAAAAAAAAAAGAAAAAAGAAAAAAAGAAAAATATATGCATGTTCATGTTGTCTTAAAATTTTGGTTGATCTTAAAAATTGTGATTTGATTCTCATTGGTGAGTTTAAAATTTTGAACTCATGATCTAAGGATAGAGTTTTTCAGTTTGCTTACTTGCTTAGGACAGTTGAGAATTCACATATTTGATCTAATCTTACACAAGCACATTAGCACATAATTTGTGGGGTATAACATGAAAGTCTGATGTGTGTATTTCTATGTCTTATGTGAAACTGGATGATCTATTAGATGGATACTTTGGCATATAATATATATGTGATAAAAAAAAATAAAAAAGATAATAAAAAAAATGATCATTGATAAGCTTTTCACTAAGTAACTGGACCACTTGCCTCAAAGCATTGAGTGTTTATGTCAAAAGGTGAAGAATTTTGATTTGGTTAATGTCATGGTTAGTTTGGTTTCGTAGCCTTTTTGACTCGAGTTAGTAAGTCCTTAGGGGAGTTTACACCTAATGCCCTAAAACCATCCGATTTGGGAGTCATTGACTTAACACTCGTTACATGGGTCAAATAGAAAGCTTAAGGGAACCAAACATTGCACAGCCTGACCAAAAAAAGAAAAAAGAAGTTATGCCACAATTCTTCACTTTAATGGGATTTCAGTGAACTTTGAGATATTGAGACATTGCACATTGAAAATAATTGAAAAGCTTCATATTTGTGTGCTAACCCACTTTACACTAACTTGAACTTGTGATGCCTTAGCTTGTCTTTAGTAAGTAATTAGACCTTAAAATTCCAATTCATTTTGAAGATGGAGTTTATCCTTTTAAGCTTGCTAATGAATGAATATCATGGTTTTGAGTGATACCTTAATTTTTGAATAACATGAACTCTTGCATGATGTTTGTGGGTAACATTCCTGGAAAACCCTCACGAGACTTCACTCGTCCTCTAGGAAATTCCTAGGGGTTTAAAAGGCTTGTTGCATATGCTAAATGCAATTGTACATCCCACAAAAGATGGATTTATCTTTTTGTTTTCTGTTTTTCCTTTTAGCCTTTAGTATCGTATTGCTAAGGGACTAGCAATATGTAAGTTTGGGGGTGTGTTAAGTGCCAAAATATTTATATTTTAGCCCTTAAACTTATATGTGTTAGTTCCTTAGTGTTGCTAGTTTATGCCATTTTATTTCCTTTTTGTATTTTCTGTGTTTTTTCAGGCCTTTGGAAGAAAAGGAAGCAAATCTAGAAGTATTGGGCTCAAAGAGCAAATTTGGGAAAAGCTGAAAGTTCTGGTAGTGCAATCAATCGCAGGAGACCTTCGATGGAGCGCACTACAAGCAGAATGAGCAGACGAATGCAAGGCGTGCGCTCATGCGCACACAAGGAGACTCAATCGCAAACATGCGATCAAGCGCACACGGGCTGCGATCGATCGCACCCGTGAGCTGGAGAACAGTGAGCTGTGGCCAGATTGTGCTTTCCTTCCATATTAGGGTATTCCAAGTCCCGCTTGTAATAGGACTAAGCCCTACGAATTTTCTAGGTTTACTAGTATTTCAAGGACTTTTAGAGGCCTATAAATAGACTTCTTAACTTCTAGGAAAAAGGTGTGGAGAAAGAGGCACAAGCTCTAAAAAGGAACTGAAGGCTAGATCAAGAGGAGTTTGAGTTTTTCTTCTCTTCCACCTTTTATTTTGCTATGCAGTTTTGTATTTTAATTGGGGCTAGATTGAAGCCCTAGTCATGTCTATTTAGGATTTCAATATTGGCGCCTTTGCTACAATTAAATTTTGGTGTATTTAACTTGATTAATTCCTATTTTCTTGAATTCCTCATATGTGTTTGTCTGATCAACATATGCATGTGGTATGGATTAGTTAATTAAATCAATTTGGATGACCGAGTCTTGGGTTTAATAAGAGCAACAAAAGAAATCCACACCGGGTTCTTGGGTTAATCAACATGGAAAACGGAGAGTATACACCCATGCCCTAGGTTTTGTGTGCTTGTCGATTTTCATAGATTTATGGTTTCTTAAAGATCAACTTAGTATACAAACATGCTAAATCCTTTAAGAAAGAAAAGAGTTAGAGTATACACCCATGCCTAACTCGTTGCTTAGGGAAATCTATAGCTTGAGGAGTATACACCCATGCCCTTAGGTTGGCAAACATTAATTATACCGGTATGATTGGCGCATTGGCATATTGTTATCTTACTGAGCATAATTAGTGATGGATATCGAACCCTAATCATTTTTAGTTTTAGTTTACTTTTTAATCCAATCGTGACAATTGAATTTTATCTTTTAATTAAGTAGGAAATTACTTCTAAACATAATTTACCAATCCTTGTGGGAATGATCCCGTATTTGCTTGCTATACTATTGTTTGATCTTGTGCACTTGCGAGTAAAATGTACAATTATTTTCTGATTAATTTAGGTGGATATTTGCACAATAGTACTGACGCCTGGGCTTATCCATTCTAAAGCAAGTGCGGTCGGCGTCGTCCCTATCAATGCCACTGCTGATCTCCCTCATTGGCCCCTCAGGCTCCGGACTACTGGCTGATGAGATGTTGGGGACAACATTCTCCATCTCAAAATCAGGATCGGACTCGGGTCTTGGGAGTCTTGCCGCACTGGCTTTCGTTCGTGCCATCGTCCTACACCAAGAATTCTATCAATACTATGCTCACATGCAATATCCTACCCCAACTATATGCAAACACATCCTAATGAAACTTCACCTTGGCATGGCAAAAATGCAGGAGATAAAGCAAGGCATGTTTAGTGGCGATTCCAGGATCATTTCCAAATTAAGGGCGAACATGATCAATGGGTTGGATGATTTGGCAATTTAGGTTGGTGCATCGAAAGGGTGGAGTATTCGGATTAATTACTCAATCGCCCTCAAGTACTTAGTGGCCTCAAGATTTGTGAATTACAGGGGTAGTCGATATGCTACAGAGGTCAGGGTGTGGATTCGAGGGAATTTTATATATATATATATATATTGGAAAGTTGTCGAACTCGGGCAAAACACCGAAGTTTGTTTGATTTAGGGTTCATGTCTTGGGATGTTTGGTGCTCCTATAAGCTCAAACCCTTTACAATGGTGATGTGAGTTTACTAAGGCAAGAAATCCTTAGGGTATCCGGGCTAGGGATATTTCGGTAAAGTCCAAGGCTACTACCGAAAAATGGATGATATTGAAAATAGCTAGGTGTACAAATGTGGGCCATTAAACTCAAGGCTTAGTTTGACAAGTGGGCCTGACCCATTGATAGAATTGGGTCATTAGGACAAAAATGATCATTTTAGGAAGGAAGGGTATTTTGGTCATTTCATGGGTTTAGACAAAACATTAAACCCAGACAGTCAGGTTTTCAATCAACAAGGGCCCAATGGGTAGGCTCAATCATTCAACAGCATTAGGTTGTCTCCAAGTTAGGCAAAAATACCCAATTTCAATGGTAGGGGTATTGTCACGCCTCCAGTACTCGTTTAAGGAAATATAATTATTACTATCATTACAATATTAATATTAAACCAAGGAAAGATAGGAAGGCAATAAGTTATAAAACGAGTACTTTAATATGAACATTTATAACATCTTGTATATATATAAGCTGGGAATCCAAAAATAAACATTACAAGCGCTGCAAGGAGGCACAACCAAAAGTGACTATTATAGGGAGGTTATAACCTTCCCATGCGTCAAATGTCCTCCTATATACAAAATATCAAAATTGTTTAGTCTACAGAAAAATTAAAGTCTGCACAGTAATGGCTTGATCCTTGCAACCTACTGGAATCTCAGGCTCTACAACTCTTACGGCTCCGCGAAACAGTAAGTTGACATGTCCCAGTGTTAAGTGCCAAAATATCCATATTTTAGCCCTTAAACGTATGTGTGTTAATTCCTTAAGTGTTGTTAATTTGTGTTAATTTAGTTCTTTTATGTGTTTTCCATGCTTTTGTTGGCTTTTGGAATAGAAGGAAGTAAATCTGGAAGATTTGGGCTCAAAGAGAGAAATTGAAAAAATTTGGAGTTCTTGACAGTGCGATTGAGCGCAGGGAACCTGCGATCAAGCGCACTACCAGAGAAGACAAGTAGCGAATGCAGCCATGTGCGATCGTGCGCATGACAAAAGAGTCTCGATCGCAAACATACGATCGAGCACACCCGGGTTGCGATTGATCGCACCCGTACGCTGGTGACACATCAGAGGCGGCCAGACTGTTGTTCTTTCCATATTAGGGTTTTCCAAGTCCCACTTGTAATAGAATAAAACCCTATGAATTTTCTGGGTTTACTAGTATGACAAAGACTTCTAAAAGCCTATAAATAGACCTCTTAGCTTTTAGGAATAAGTGTGGACAAAGAGGCACAAGCTCTGGAAAGGAACTGAAGGCTAGATCAAGAGGAGTTTGGGTTTTTCTTCTCTTCCACCTTTTATTTTATTGTGTAGCATATATTTTAATTAGGGCTGGATTGAAGCCCTAGTCATGTCGTTTTAAGATTGCAATATTGGTGCATTTGCTACAATTATATTTTGGTGTATTTAACTTGATTAATTCCTGTTATCTTATATTCCACATATGTGTTTGCCTGATCAACATATGCATGTGGTATGGACTAGTTAATTAAATCAATTTGGAAGATCGAGTCCTGGGTTTAATAAGAGTAACAAAAGAAATCCACACCGGGTTCTTGGGTTAATCAACGTGGGAAACCGGGAGTAGACACCCATGCCCTAGGCCTCATGTGATTGTCGATTTCCACAGATTTATGCTTTCTTAAAGAACAACTTAGTATACACCCATGCAAAATCCTTAAAAAAAAGAAAATAATTAGAGTAGACACCCATGCCTAATTCGTTGCTTAGGAAGATCAATAGCTTAAGGAGTAGACACCCATACCCTTAGGTTGGCAAACATTAAATATACTGGAATAATTGGCGCATTAGCATATTGTTATCTTAATTAGTCTAATTAGTGGTTCATCTCAAAACCCTAATCCTTTTTAGTTTTAGTTTATCTTTTACTCTATTTCTTTGTCTTAACTCAATCGTGGCAATTGAGTTTTATCTGTTTAGTTAAATAGGAAATTACTTTTAAACATAATTTACCAATCCTCGTGGGAATGATCTCGTATTTGCCTGCTATACTATCATTTGATGTTGTGCACTTGCGAGTAAAGCGTACCAAGTATTTGCCTATTAATTTAGGAGGGTATTTGGCAAAACACCCAGTCGTAGGGCCATATGACCGGGTCCTCAAGTATAAGGACACCCATTGGAAGCCCCGTCCTTAAAACTATAATGTATAGTGGCATCTGAAAATTTAAAGGGAAAAGGGGTGAATTTGACAACTCAGTAAGTAGCCACAACACTAAAATGCTCTAAAACATGCTATGCAGATTTGATGCCATAATCTTAGTTATGCACAAATAATAAAATAATTGTCAATTAATGCAAGAATAGCAAGTAAGTTACGAGATGTACAAGCACTTCCATTTTACTTTTCTTTCAAAACTACTATTTTACCCTTTAACCCGACACCACAAATTTACCGAGAGCGGTGCACGTTGACATGTCCCACTGGACCTAAATGCTCATCATGTCATCACACGGAAGAGCTACCAGGTTGGGAACTTCCCTAGGTGATGGCCACTTGGCTGGTAGTACACACCTTCTCGTAACCGTCCTTCGGTGTGCTTGCCATGCTACCCTATGTGGTACCGATCGTGACTATAATCGTGTCTCGAGTTAAACATTTATAAATATGAATGCACATGTAACATTTCATATGATCTGTAAGCTCAACTGTAACTGTATACCATGCCAGGAATTTTGAGAGTTCCTTTCATTCTTAATTGCAGTCATGCATAAATCATGAAATACGTAAAATTCTTAAACAATGACATATGAATGAATAAAACTTGTCATTAAAATATGGAAGGTAGTGCAATTGAAAATCATGTAAGTGGATTCTTTATGAAATCCCCAACATTTTTCAAAATATTTATAATAAAATTTGTTGGGGTTTTTGGTGTTGTGTCCTCTTACTTGGATTTGATGTTGAGTTGAGTCGAGTTGTCCTTCTACCTAAATAAATTGCAAAGGTGAACTCTTAGAGGAGTATCTTAAAGTTTTAGTCTAAAATTTTAAATAAAATACCCATATATATCGATATATCTACACATATATCATGGAGAACTACTCTGTGACATTCTGAGATTAAAACAGGCCAAACTGTAGCTTATAAACTGATTTAGGAAATTATTCTAACATAAATATACATATATATCTGTACGGATCCTACATGTAAACATATAAAATCTTATCCAAACAAATATTGCATAGATATCTATATATATAGTCCTTATGTGATATCCAATTTCCAATCCCCAATAATGCTGCATATATATTTATATACACACAAAAACCTTACGTGACTATATATATATATATATATATATATATATATATGTGTGTGTGTGTGTGTGTGTGTGTGTGTGTGTGGTGCTATTCAATTATCCTACAAGTCTTACACATCTATAATCTTTTTTTTTTTTTTTTTTTTTTTTACATGATGTATAAAATCTAATCACAAAAATACTATACATATATACACTGACTTATGTGAACATATATAAAAATTTGACTAAACAAAATATTGCATATATATAATCTTTATAAAATCTATAGAATTAACACTTCAACAACCAGAGTCATTTAAGCCTTTTTACAAATTCCTAAACAACTACTCATATAGGAATCCTAAAACAAATACCCATAAGAAGCAAATAATAAACATATCCTCAAATTTTCAAGAAGACAAAATGATAACAGAGAAAGAGAGCAGCAATTCATTACCACTACTATGTTAAGAGTGAGATTGAAGAAAGTCTTGAAACATTCCTCGTCCTTGTGCTTCTCTACAGTGTGGACGTGAGGAACGATGAAAGCTTTTGGGGTATTTATACAATAACCATGGAGAGTGGAGAGAGAGATATAGTAAAAAATCAAGCTGAAAGACAAGTGTCCAGAGAGATATGGTGAAATCCATGCTGAATGATAGTTGTCTATTACGTGGCTTCAAAATACCTGATTGGTTATGCATGAGATACAATTTTCAATGAATTGAAGGGATAAAGACACGTTGGTCTTGTTCTTTTCTTGGAAGCTAAGAAGGCGAAAAGGCTTTAAATAATAAAAGAATCTAAACCTCTCTCTTTTTTTTCTTTTTTTCTTTTTTTTTTTTTTTTTTTTTAAGGCCTATGTTGAGTTTGGGACAAAATAATAAATAAATTCCTCCTAGATTCTATGAGACTTTAATTGGCTAAAAACTCTCAAGTCCTACTTTAGTGGATCCTCTTGTATATTCATATAGATTTATATATGTAATTATATACTCCCACATGTGTATGTGTATATATATATATAGAGATAAATAATATTAATAGCACTTATAAAAACATGTAATATATACAAAGATGCTTTATAACTCTATTTTAAATCTATAAAATTTATAGGATGTCACATCCTCCCCCCTTATTAGAATTCTATCCTTGGAGTTTGCTTAGACTATATAAATGCACCATACTGCAATAGCAAATGTAGACATAAATAAATCTATTCGCTAATGCATACCTTATATTCTAATAGTTCTCAGCAAACAGAAAGGGGTATTTCTTGCATATATCTTCTTCTAATTCCCACGACGCTTCTTCGATTTCATGATTTCTCCACGAAACCTTTACTAGTGAAATGCTCTTTGAGCGTAGTTTTTGAACCTTGCGATCTAGCAATTTCACCAAAACTTCTTCATATGCCATATCTCCTTGTAACTGCAAAGGTTCATATCAAATTACGTGGGAAGGGTCAGGGATGTATTTTCTCAGCATAGAGACATGGAAGACATTATGTATATTTGAAAGTCCTGAAGGCAAAGCTATACGATAAGCCACAAGACCTACTCTCTCCAGAATTTCAAACGGTTTGATGTAACGGGGGTTCAATTTCCTTTTCTTGATAAATCTAGTGACTCTCTTCATTGGTGCCACTCTAAGAAACACTTTGTCGCCTTCTGCAAATTCCAAGCTTCTTCAACATATATCCGCATAGCTTTTCTGTCGATCTTGAGCTGCTGACAATCTACATCGAATTAAAGCAACTTTATCTATGGTATCCTGCACAATATCGGGTCCTAAAATTCTCTGTTCACCGAGCTCATCCCAATAAAGTGGGGAACGACATTTCCGTCCATACAATGCTTCATATGGAGCCATCCCAATACTTGCTTGATGACTGTTATTGTAAGCGAATTCCACCAAAGGAAGATAGCATGCCTAGCTACCACTGAAATCTAGTACACAGGCTCGTACCACGTCCTCCAATGTTTGGATGGTCCTCTCTGACTGTCTGTTTCTCTGAGGATGGTATGCAGTGCTAAATCGCAATTTAGTCCCCATTGCTTCTTGTAAACTCTTCTAGAATCTTGACGTTAAACGAGGATCTCTATCCAACATTATTGATTCAAGAACCCCATGTAATCAAACAATCTCTTGTAAATACAGTTCTGTCAGCTTCTCCAGTGAGTATTTCACCTTTATTGGAATAAAGGGAGCGGCTTTAGTCAACCTATCCACAATCACCCATATTGCATCGTACCCCGCCTGAGTTTGTGGTAACCCCACTAAAAAGTCCATGGCTATTGCTTCCCATTTCCATACTGGTATCTCTAAAGGTTGCGATGGTCTTGTAGGTCTTTGATGTTCCGCTTTGACTTGTTGACACGTCACGCTCCACCCTACAAATTCAACAACGTCCCGCATCATTCCATTCCACCAAAAATGCTCCTTAAGATCCCGATACATTTTAGTGCCTCCAGGGTGTACTGTATATGGTGAGACGTGTGCTTCCTCCAATATTAGCTTCTTTATCTCCTTAATATTAAGTACACAAACTCTATTCTGGTATCTAAACAAACCATCTGATGTGGTACCAAATCCCAAGACCCATCCTTTGTTGGCTTTCTCCGTAATTCGAATGATCTCTTCATCTTTTTCTTGGGCCACGAGGATATCCTCCAGTAATGTGGATTTAATCTCGAGTTTTGCCATTAATGCATGCACCTCTCCTATCATGATCTCCATATCGAGCCTCTCAATGTTCATCTTTAGATTATAGGGCAAGGCTTTTAAACATGCTATCTCACTTCTTAATTTTCTGCTTAGGGCATCCGTGACCACGTTGGCTTTCCCTGGGTGGTAATTAATTACATAGTCGTAATCCTTTATTAGCTCCAGCCATTGCCTCTGCCTTAAATTCAGTTCCTTCTGCGTGAATAAGTATTTAAGGCTCTTGTGATCTATATAAATTTCGCACTTCACCCCGTAAAGATAATGTCTCCAGATTTTTAATGCAAAAACTACTGCAGCAAGTTCTAGATCATGGGTGAGATAATTCAGCTCATAACTTTTAAGTTGCTAAGAAGCATATGCTACTACCCTATCATTTTGCATGAGGACGCAGCCAAGCCCCTTTCTGGAAGCATCGCTATAAATAACAAATCCACAAGATTCGGATGGAAGCGTTAAGATTGGAGCAATTACCAACCGCCGTTTTAGTTCTTGAAAACTTTGCTCACATTCATCAGTCCACAAGAAATGAGCAATCTTTCTTGTTAAAGCAGTTAGCGGTCCAGACAACTTAGAAAAACCTTCCACAAAACGCCGATAATAGCTAGCCAGACCCAAGAAACTTCTGATTTCATGTACATTGGTGGGTCTCTCCCAATTTACTATTGCTTCAACCTTCTCGGGGTCTACTGAGATGCCATCTTTTGATACTACATGCTCGAGAAAAGTGACTCTATCCAGCCAAAACTCGCACTTTGAGAACTTTGCATACAACTGTTTTTCTCTAAGCCTTTGCAAAACACACCTCAAATGATCTTCATGTTCTTCCAAGCTTTTGGAGTAGATTAAGATATCGTCAATGAACACCACCATGAATTGATTTAAGAAATCATGGAATACCCGATTCATCAGGTCCATGAATGCTGCTGGGGTGTTAGCTAACCCAAATGGCATTACCAAATACTCATAATGGCCATATCGGGTACAGAAAGCCATCTTGGAAATATCTTCCCTCCTTATCCTCAACTGGTGATACCCTGAACGAAAGTAGATCTTTGAGAAAATCAGAGCACCCTGCAGCTGGTAGAACAAATCTTTCATGTAAGGTAGTGGATATCTATTTTTTATGGTGATTTTGTTAAGTTCCCGACAGTCAATACACATCTGGAAAGTACCATCCTTCTTTTTCACAAAGAGTACAGGCGCTCCCCACAGCGATACGCTTGGGTGAATGAATCCTTTGTCTAACAATTCCTATAGGTGGGTCTTCAATTCTTTTAATTCTGCGGGTGCCATCCTGTAGGGTGCCTTGGATATTGGAGTTGCTCCCGGAATTAGATCAATGCAAAATTCTATCTCCCTGTTAGGAGGAAGTCCTGGAAAGTCTTCTAGAAAGACATCAAGAAATTCTTGCACCACGGGTATGCCCTCCATTCTTCTCTCCTCATGAGGCGACTCCTTTAAGTATACTAGGTAGACTTAACATCCCTCTAGTAATAATTGCTTGGCCTGTGTTGCTGAGATTAGTTGTGGAGTAGCGCCCAACTTAGTTCCCACAAATTTGAATTCGGAGTCAGCTGGTAATCTAAAAATCATCTCTTTGTTGTGGTAATCATTGATGGCATGATTGTTTGATAACCAATCCATTCCGAGGATAATATCGAATACTATCAAATTAGCCGTGAGGGTTCTTCCCTCAATCAAAATTGGGCAACCCAAGACTATTTTCCTGCATAACACTGATTTGCCTACCGGGGTAGATACTAGTACTCATACTTCCATTGGTTCTACATTAATACAAAATCTCCTAGCATACTTAGCTGATATAAAAGAATGAATAGCTCCAGAATCGAATAAAACCATAACCTTGCCAATAAAGAGAGGTAGAGTACTTGTGACTACTCCATTCTTCATTTCTGCTTCACCTAGTGTGAGGGCATAAACCCTGGCTTGAGTGGGTAGTCTACGATTATTCCCTGTCCGTAGTGATGCAGCACCTCCTTTTGTCTTTGGGCAATCCCATGCAAAGTGACCGGCTTGACAGCATCAGTAGCACATGTTAGTCCTCGTACGACACAGTCCGTAGTGGGGGCATTGACATTTTGGACAGGGCGCGCCAATGGCTGAACCCGGTCTGTTCCCCATAGGTTTGACTCCCTCATTATTTCTATTCAGTCTTTGTTTCCATCTAGCTTTGTTTCGATTCGGTGGGGGTGTTGCCCTCTTTCATGTTTCCGCCTGTTGTTACAAATATCTACCTAAATTAATAGGCAACCTAAATTAATAGGCAAATAATTGTATGTTTTACCCGCAAATGCACGAGGTCAACATAGTAGTATAGAGTACAAGTACAGGGTCATTCCTACGAGGATTGCTAAATTTGTCTAAAATAAATTCCAAAAGTAAAATAAAACAAATATTGGTTTTGATTTGATAATGATAAAAGCGTAGGGCTTTGATATCCACCACTAATTATATTTAGATAATATATCAGTATGCCAATGTTTTGATCATGTTATGTATATCTAATGTTTGTCAACCTAAGGGCATAGTTGTATACTCCTTAAGCTATTCATTTCCCTAAGCAACGAGTTAGGCATGGGTGTATACTTTAACTCTTTTCTTTCTTAAAGGATCTAGCATGGGTGTATACTAAGTTGTTCTTTAAGAAAGCATATATTCTGTGGAAATTGACAAACACATGAGGCCTAGGACATGGGTGTATACTCCCGGTTCCCCATGTTGATTAACCCAAGAACCCAGTGTGGATTTCTTTTGTTACTTTTATTAAACCTAGGACTCGGTCATCCAAATTGGTTTATAACTAACTAGTCCATACCACATGCATATGTTGATCAAGCACACACATATGAGGAATTCATGAAAGTAGGAATTAATCACCTTAAATATCACAATATGATCATCACAAAGGCACCAATATTGAATATTAACTAAACATAACTAGGGCTTCAATCTAGCCCTACTAAATAAATTAGTTACACATAAGTTTGATGTTAAACATCTTCATAAAAAGAAAGGAAAAGAATAAACCCGAAACTTGAACTTGAAGAGCTCCAATTCTTCTCCTTGGAAATTGTCCTTTCCAGCTTTTTTTTTCCCTATTCTCAAGGTTTAGAGTTCTATATATAGGGCTTCAGAAGTCCTTGTTACACAAGTAAAACCTAGAAAATTCGTCGGGTTTTATTCCTATTACAAGTGGGAGTTGGAAAACCCTAATATGGAAATACTAATAGTCTGGCCACACTCTTGATGTGTCACCTGCACACGGGTGCAATCAATCGCAACCCATGTGTGCTCGATCGCACATGGCCGCTTCTTGCTTTGTCTTCTCTGGTAGTGTGCTCAATCGCAGGGAGCCTGCGATCGATCACACTGTAAGCGGCTCCAACTTTTCCCATTTTCTCTCTTTGAGCCCAAATCTTCCAGATTTACTCCCTTTTCTTCCAAAAGCCTATAAAAGCATGGAAAACACATAAAGGAACTAAAATGGCATGAATTAACTAAAACTAAAGGATTAAAACATGTAAGTTAAGGGCTAAAAATATGAATATTTTAGTACTTAACACCGACATTGCCAAAGCATTTCTCTTCACACTCTCCTCAACTAGGGAGGCCTTGTTGACTAATTCCACCAAATCTCGAATTTCAAAGCATACAACACGATCATGGATTCGTGGGTTGAGACCCTGTTCAAACTTCCTTACTCGATTTTGTTCATCCGCCACCAAGTAGGGAGCAAAGCGAGCCAATTCATTGAAGCGGCCAGCATACTGGGCGACTGTCATATTTCCCTGGGTGAGATCCATGAATTCTCGAGCCTTCGCTTCTCTGAGTATCTTGGGAAAATATTGCTAGAGAAATTCTTTCTGAAATCGCGGCCAAGAGATTGATTCCTCTCTGCCTAGTCCTTGAATTAGTAATACCTTCTTGGCGGTCCACCAGTGCCTGGCGTCACCTGACAGTCGATACGCGGTGTATTGTACTTTTTGTTCTTCCGTGCAACCTGCGAGTCGCAAAATTTCTTCCATGTCAGTCAACCAATTTTTGCACTCCATAGGATCTCATTTCCCATCGAACAGAGGAATGTGGAGTCATTCGAAGCGTTTGAACGAGCAGTCGTGCTCCTCCTCACGGGGTGCTTCTCTCCTAAGATCAATTATGGCCGTGACGAATTGCCTAGCCATAGCTTGAAACATTTGAGCCATATCTGGGGTAGCCTCAGCTTTCAAACCTTGGGATGATCCTTCTCCTCCTTCTGCTATGACTCTGTAACGTGTCAAAAATTAGAGTTTCCTATTTAACTACTTGCAAAAATTTAAATCATAAGCGTAGTGATGCAATCTAACCTAAGCCTGGGTTTCCACATTATTTCCTAGTTAAAAAGCAAGTCAAACTCATAGTTGAGTTGGCTCTCATACCACACTAGTCACGCCCCCGGTTAAGCTGAATAAGGGAAATGCGAACTTAAAAGGACTCGCAACAATTAAGGAAATATAATTATTATTATCATTACAATATTAATATTAAAACAAGGAAATATAGGAAGGCAATACGTTATAAAACGAGTACTTTAATATGAACATTTATAACATCCTGTGTACATATAAGCTGGGAATCCAAAAATAAACATTACAAGCCCTGCTAGGAGGCATAACCAAAAGTGACTATTATAGGGAGGTTATAACCTTCCCAAACATCAAATGTCCTCCTATATACAAAAAATAAAAATTGTGGAGTCTACAAAAAAACAAAATTTTGCACAGTAATGGCTTGATCCTTGCAACCTACTAGAATCCTAGGCTCTACAACTCCTACGGCTCCGCGAAACAGTAAGTCCACGTGTCCCAGTCGTAGGGCCATATGACCAGGCCCTCAAGTATAAGGACACCCACTGGAAGCCCCATCCTTAAAACTATCATGTATAGTGGCATCTGAAAAATTTAAAGGGAAAAGGGGTGAGTTCGACAACTCAGTAAGTAGCCACAACACAAAGATGCTACAAAACATGCTATGCAGATTTTATGCCATAATCTCAGTTATGCACAAATAATAAAATAATTGTCAATTAATGCAAGAATAACAAGTAAGTTACAAGATGTACAAGCACCTCCATTTTACTTTTCTTTCAAAACTACTGTTTTACCCTTTGACCCGACACCACAAATTTACCGAGAGCGGCGCATGTTGACTTGTCCCGCTGGACCTATATGCTCATCCTATCATCACAAGGGAGAGGTACCAGGTTGGGAACTTCCCTAGGTGATGGCCACTTGGCTAGTAGCACACACCTTCTTGTAACCGTCCTTCGGTATGCTTGCCATGCTACCCTATGTGGTACCAATCGTGACTATAATCGTGTCTCGAGTTAAACATTTATAAACATGAATGCACATGTAACATTTCATATGATCTGTAAGCTCAACTGTAACTGTATACTATGCCATGAACTTTGAGAGCTCTTTTCAGTCATAATTACAGTCATGCATAAATCATGAAATACGTAAAATTCTTAAACAATGACATATGAATGAATAAAACTTGTCATTAAAATATGGAAGGAAGTGCAATTGAAAATTATGTAAGTGGATTCTTTATGAAATCCCCAACATTTTTCAAAAGATTTATAATAAAATTTGTTGGGGTTTTTGGTGTTGTGTCTCCTTACTTGGATTTGATGTTGGGTTGAGTCGAGTCGTCCTTCTACCTAAATAAATTGCAAAGGTGAACTTAGAGGAATATCTTAAAGTTTTAGTCTAAAATTTTAAATAAGATACCCATATATATAGATATATCTACACATATATAGTCCTTATGTGATATCCAATTTCCAATCCCCAATAATGCTGCATATATATTTATATACACACAAAAACCTTATGTGCATGTAGGATAATTGAATATATATATATATATATATATATATATATTCAATTATCCTACAAGTCTTATGATGAGTGCCAAATATTGTATATTTGGGCCCTTAACTTATGTTTGTTAAACTCTTAGCTGTGTTAATTTCTGATTTTTTGGTTAGTTTTGGTATTTTAGTGATTTGCAGGTTATTAAGAGAGAAATGCAACTTTAAGGTGATATTTGCAACTCATTTTATTAATTTTGGGGGTTAAGACACTTCATGGAGCATTGGCAGCAAATTGGGATCGAGCGATGATTTGCACCCGACGAGTCCCACTAAAAAGGCCATATCTAGAGTTGTATAGCTTGGCCTGAGGTGATCTTGGTGTCATTAGAAAGCTAACTCAAAGATCTACAAAGTCATTTCCACAAAAGTGGGCTAATTCTGACTGAAAGTGTGCTCGAGCGCACGTTTAGTGCGATCGAGCGCACTCGCGCCCTGTGCAGCAGGAAACTTGTTGCACGAGTGCGATCGAGCGCACCTAGAGTGCGATTGAGCGCACTCGGCCGACCTGGTAGCACTGAAACCCTAAAATTAGCTTATAAATATCATTCCTTTTCATTGTAAACGTACAGAGACTGGCCAGGGGCGCCGTTCTTGGTCGTATTTCGTGTTTTCTAGGTTTTTGTAGCTTGGAACTCGAATTCTTTTGTAAGTTTTTTAATTTTAATGAAGTAATTTAGTTTCTTTATGATTTCTTTTGTCATGAGAGGCTAAATCTTCAACTAAGGTTGAAGATGAAGCCTCGCCATTGATTAGTTTTATATTTTTATGTTTCGTTCATACAAATCCGACCTTAATGTAATGTATGTTCGTTTCAATTCAATTATGTGACAAAATTGTGTTTGATTGTGCCGAAGTTGGATATTCAATGTGTTTCATCCGACAGATATTTTGCATCTTTTGATTTATTTTGGATATCCACTGTCTTTTGTGCAAAGCATGGACACATTAGATCTTTTGAACTAAATTGGATATGCATTGTCATTTGTAAAATGGATGGATTCATTGAATCTTTCAATAGGAACAATAGAACATGCATAGGTTTTAATTGTTTGTCGGAAGTATGAACAAACACATGAGAATGTATGCTTTAATGTGGTGAGGTGGATTCTGAAAACCTTAATGCCCCTTTTATCTTTATAATTTCATTTTGATTTTGTTTTTGTTTTCAATTTCAAATGCACGATAAACTTCGGAACTAGGTTAAAATAGGATTAGTTTAGATAAGAATTAGTTTTCACGACACAATTCCCTGTGGATCAACATCGCACTTGCACACACGCTATATTGCATATGACTCTTGCGCTTGCGAGTATAATTCAATTTGTACATCAAATTTTGGCGCCGTTGCCGGCGAGTTGTTCGTTTTTGTGAAAATTGATTTTTGTTTAAATTGATTTTGTTTTTCTACTAGTTATTTTCTTTTTACAATTTGTTTCTTTTTATTTTTTATTTGTTTCTGTTTATAGTTACTAACAAAAAAAAAAAGAGAAAAAATTGTTTGTTTTTGTTGTTTCTGTTGCAGTTCTTCCGAAGGAACTAGTCCCTGCCAAAGCGCTCCATCGCACATAACTGCGTTCGGGCGCATTCGAGCCTAATGCAGCAAGCGTCCCGCGCGCCTGCGCTCAAGCGCACACCCTGCGCCCATCTACGCTCGATCGCACATCACCTGCGTTCAACCGCACCTCCTTAGACTGCACCAAAACAGGCCAGCACCTTGAATTTTGCTAAACTTATGTTTGGTCCGTTTTGTGAGTTTTTGTCTTAAGTTTTTAATTTTTGGTATTTTTGTTTATTTTATTTTCAAAAAATAAATAAATAAATAAACCCAAAAATAAAAAAATAAAAAATAAAAAACAAAAAATTAAAAAAATTTGGTTAATGTTTCTTGTGGAAGTTTGTTTTGTTTAAAGAGTGAGGATAAACATGAATTTTCCTTTAGGTAATTTTAATGCTACCTCTAGTTGTAGGACACCTGCTCATACCAACTAGTCTCACCATTTTCACCCACATGGACCATGTTCATACTGCTCTAACCCTTATCATAGTTTAGGTAATTGTCCATCCTGGAGACAATTTTCCAATTCAGATGAGCAAATGAACACCAACTTCTCCAATCCGGGGTCTAAATCAAATTTCAATTGCTACACCCCAGACTGGAGCAACCATTCTAATTTCTCATGGCAAGCTAATGCTACAGGAAATTATGCTCCCCAATTTGATGAACTGCACCGTCCTAAATATCTGCAGTTCAACAACCAATCCTCTACCTCTTCACCCTGCAATTATCCTCCACAAGATTTATCATTGGAAAACACCCTCAAAGCGTTCATACAATCTAATGGCCAAACCTTGCAAGAGCTTAAAAATGCCACCATGGTCAACTCCCAAGCCATAAATGAAGTGAAGAATGCAGCCATGGCCAACACTCAAGCAATTGAAAAGTTGGAAGGACAGCTTGGTCATTTAGTTGCTGAACTCACTAGAATAGAGGAAGAAGAGCTTCAAAGTCAATTGATGGCTGAAAGGCACTACATGATTGATGAGGATGATTCCAGCAATCCTGATCATGAGCATGTCCCAGCCACCCTAATTGGGAGAGAGGAAATTGTTAAGGAGACTGCTGATGAGCCAAGTCTGGAGGACCCATTGGGAAAGTGCTGTGCTCAATTTGGATGTGACCTAGACCTTGACAAGTTACTTGAGCAAGCTGATGCTTTATTGGGCTTCACTCCCAAGATGCGAACTGAGAATGGGGAAACCACTGAGATATCATTCCCTAACTCACCCTCATTAGCAGATAAGCCTTTCATTGTGGGTGTTGTGGAAATTTATTTAACTCGCAAGTGCACGAATCAATTGTAGTTAATGGATTGCAAGTGCGAGATCGAACCCATAGGGAATTGTATTCTTGAAAGCAATTTTAAATCTAAATTAATTAAACCCTAGTCTAGTTCCAAATTTTTGAGAGTTTTTTTTTGTTTGAATGAAAAAGCCAAAGCATAAGCAATTTAAAGTGATTGAAATCTTATGACGAAGCACTAAGGTTTCGGAATCCGCACTCACAAATTCATAACAACATAATTTCATGATCTATAATATTCCCCAAAGTTCTCACATATAAATCTTAAGTTTGTTTTACTATTGCTTCAAAGAATTAATCAAAAGATTCTATGTATCCATTCATAACCCAAATCACAAAAGAAATCCAATATTCGATCAAATCATTAACTGTATCCGTAAATCACAAGAAAATATCCAATCTTTATCAAAACATCAATTGTATCCAGAGAATAAATCACAGGGAAAATCCAATTTTTAACAAAGAAAACCAAGCAATCAATTGTATTGAATAATCTTAAATCATCAAGTGTATCCTTGAATCACAAAAGATATCCAAGTGTTATTCAATCCAATTGATTAGAAGTAAAACAATAGAGCAATTAAACCATTAAATTGGGAAATATTACATACATGAAACAAAGTTGTTAATCATAAGTGAGGCTTCATCTTCAACCTTAGTTGAAGGTTTAGCCTCTCATGTTATTGAAAGACAAAACAAAATTGATTGAATTCATAATGTAAAATCGAGTACTTACAAATAAGAATCACAAAGTAGAGATTCAAAAGTTAGGAAAACCTTAAACTCTCTTCTTTCTCCTCTGAAATCTTCAAATTCGTAGCCCCCTCAACTAATCTGATAATTCCCTATTTATAGACCTAAAACTTAGGGTTTTACAAGTTGAAATCGGATACAATTCGTCCAGGTTTGTACCATTTAATTGCGGGGCGATTTTGACATAGTAACTGTACGAATTACGAAAATCCTATTTCATAACAAATTGTAGTATTTTGAGCTAGCTTTCCAATGCCATTTGAATCACTTCAATCAGATAATTGAGCGGAGAGTTATGGTCAAAATACTAAGACGTGTGCAGAATCTGAATTTGAATCCGATCCGAAATCTTATCCAATCTGAACTTTAATCTGATTTAACCTTTCCTTAGATTTCGTTAGACTTAACCACACAATCTAGGTCTTCTCAAAGTATGCTTTCTTCCAAACTTCGCATTTTTTCCTTTAAAGTTGCAGTTTTTCTTCAATGACCTACAAAACACTAAAAACACAAAACTAACACAAAATATTAAATAACGACACAGCTAAAGGATTAACTAATGTAAATAAAGGGGTCCAAATATGCAATATTTGGCACTTATCAAACACCCACAAACTTACATTTTGCTAGTCCCTTAGCAAAACAAAACAAAAAATAAAATGAAAGCAAGAAACATAAATCCTCTTTCGTGGGAGAGACGATTGCATTTAGCATATGCAACAAGCCTTTTAAACCCCTAGGCATCCCTAGTGGACGAGTGAAGTCTCATGAGGGCTTAACATGAATGATACCCACAAACATTGTGCACTATGTTGTTAACAAGAAAGAAGTTTCACATGAACCATGGTTCTTATTCATGAGCAAACTTAAAAAGACAAACACCATCATAATAGTCAAAAG
>NC_081543.1:22335789-22341851 GCF_901000735.1 Corylus avellana | reverse complement strand
AAAGGAAAGAAAGAATTTGTGGAGTGAAGTGCAGAAAATAAACTGGAGGAGAAACTTTACAGCGCTTCCCCCTATCATGCGGATGTGCAACTAATCCTTTCCACCCTTTCTTCTTCAAAACTTCATAGCCCTCTGGAAGGATGTTTCGCCATATTATGTAGACTTGCTTGCTTCGACAGATCTTCTTAGGAAAGTGGTTCCTAGATTTGTGTGCTTGTGTGCACAAGTCCTTGAATATCTTGACATAAGATGGCTCCTGATGTGCCTCAAGAGGGACAGTGATGTAGGCGGTAGCTTCAGTACTCACTTCCATGTCACTGGGTAGGTCAGGATTTGTTGGTGGCTCACTATTCTCATGGTGCTCAACTTGTTCAGGGTGCTCAACTTGCTCCTCTTTCTCTTCCTCCTCTTTGTTATCCACAATTTCCTCACTCTCAAGTGTGATGGTGACCTGGGCATGCTCATGATAAGAATTTTTGGAATCATCCTCATCAATCATGTAGTGCCTTTCAGCCATCAGCTGACTTTGAAGCTCTTCTTCCGCTATTCTGTTGAAGTCAGCAACTAGATGACTGATCTGTCCTTCTATCTTGGTCATGGCCTGCTTAAGTTCTTGTATGTCTCTGTTGTTAGCCATGGTGGAATTCCTCATCTCCTGTACGACTTGATTGGTGAAACCTTTTAGCTCTTGTATATCTTGGGAATTGCTCAGGGTAGTATTCTTCATATCTTGCTTTATCTCTTGTATGTTCTTATCCATTGATTGCATGAATGCTTTCATCATGTCTTCCAGTGATGACTGTGGTGCAGGCACTTGAGTGGTAGACTGATAAACAAGAGGTTGAGCTTGATGATCGAACTGTGGATATTCTGAATGGTGCAATTCATCAAATTGGTGAGCATAATTTCCTGTAGCCTGAGCTGATCCTGAGAAATCATATTGGTTGCTCCAGTCCGGGTTATAACAATTGAAATTTGAATCAAACCCCGGGCTAGAGAAACTGGTGTTCATTTGTTCATATGAAAAGGTAGATCTAGCTGCTCTGATTTGATCTAATTTGTCCCATAAGTCGTTGAGCTCAGTTCGCAGATCTGGACAATTGTTCTCCTCATGATAAGGATTGAAACAAAATGAACATGGTTTATTTGGGAAAAAATTTTGAGGGTAGTTGGTAGGAGCTGGTGTCCTACAACTAGGAGATGCATTAAAATCATTAAAATGAAAATTCATGCTTCCCCTCACTTTTTAGCATGCAGATATCCCACATAAAACATTAACCAATATATTTTTTTTTTTAATTTTAATTTTTTTTTAAATAAAATAAACTACAAGAACAACTAACACAACAAAAAAAAAAATGAAAACTAAAATTTAAAAACTCACAAAAATAAATAAATTTTTGGCAAAGATCTACGGAACTGCTGCTTTTGCTATGAGTGCGCTTGATCGCGCTGATGTGCGGAAGGTGCTGCGGCAGAACTGTAAAACAAGCCAAACAAAACAAAAAACAACAAGAACAATCTTTTTTTTTTTTTTTATTAGTAACACGAATAAAACAAAACAAATTGCAGAAAAATAAAATCCTAATTATAACTAGGAGAAGAATAAAACTAATTTAGAAATAAATTGGTTTCAAAAATTGAACAATTCCCCGGCAACGGCGCAAAAAACTTGTTGTGCAAATTTATTTAACTCGCAAGTGCACGAATCAATTGTAGTTAATGGATTGCAAGTGCGAGATCGAACCCATAGGGAATTGTATTCTTGAAAGCAATTTTAAATCTAAATTAATTAAACCCTAGTCTAGTTCCAAATTTTTGAGAGTTTTTTTTTGTTTGAATGAAAAAGCCAAAGCATAAGCAATTTAAAGTGATTGAAATCTTATGACGAAACACTAAGGTTTCGGAATCCGCACTCACAAATTCATAACAACATAATTTCATGATCTATAATATTCCCCAAAGTTCTCACATATAAATCTTAAGTTTGTTTTACTATTGCTTCAAAGAATTAATCAAAAGATCCTATGTATCCATTCATAACCCAAATCACAAAAGAAATCCTATATTCGATCAAATCATTAACTGTATCCGTAAATCACAAGAAAATATCCAATCTTTATCAAAACATCAATTGTATCCAGAGAATAAATCACAGAGGAAATCCAATTTTTAACAAAGAAAACCAAGCAATCAATTGTATTGAATAATCTTAAATCATCAAGTGTATCCTTGAATCACAAAAGATATCCAAGAGTTATTCAATCCAATTGATTAGAAGTAAAACAATAGAGCAATTAAACCATTAAATTGGGAAATATTACATACATGAAACAAAGTTGCTAATCATAAGTGAGGCTTCATCTTCAACCTTAGTTGAAGGTTATTGAAAGACAAAACAAAATTGATTGAATTCATAATGTAAAATCGAGTACTTACAAATAAGAATCACAAAGTAGAGATTCAAAAGTTAGGAAAACCTTAAACTCTCTTCTTTCTCCTCTGCAATCTTCAAATTCGTAGCCCCCTCAACTAATCTGATAATTCCCTATTTATAGACCTAAAACTTTGGGTTTTACAAGTTGAAATCGGATACAATTCGTCCAGGTTTGTACCATTTAATTGCGGGGCGATTTTGACATAGTAACTGTACGAATTACGAAAATCCTATTTCACAACAAATTGTAGTATTTTGAGCTAGCTTTCCAATTCCATTTGAATCACTTCAATCCGATAATTGAGCGGAGAGTTATGGTCAAAATACTAAGACGTGTGCAGAATCTGAATTTGAATCCGATCCGAAATCTTATCAAATCTGAACTTTAATCTGATTTAACCTTTCCTTAGATTTGGTTAGACTTAACCACACAATCTAGGTCTTCTCAAAGTATGCTTTCTTCCAAACTTCGCATTTTTTCCTTTAAAGCTGCAGTTTTTCTTCAATGACCTACAAAACACTAAAAACACAAAACTAACACAAAATATTAAATAACGACACAGCTAAAGGATTAACTAATGTAAATAAAGGGGTCCAAATATGCAATATTTGGCACTTATCAGTGGGTAACCATGAGGAGAAAGAAAAAGAGGAGCAAGTTGAGCAAATTGAACCCCTGCCAACTTCAAATCTGTCCACTAACAAGGAAGTGAGTACTGAAGCTCACTCCTTTGTCACAATCCCTTTTGAGACACTTCATGAACCCCAAGCTCCAGTTATTCAATGTCTCAAAGAGCCATTTTATGCCAAGACTCTCAAGGATCTTTGCAAACAAACGAGCAGTCCTAGGAACCATCGTCCCAAAAAGATCCTTCGGAGCAAGCAAGTTGGCTACATAAGATGGCGAAACATCCTTCCAGAGGGATATCAAATTCTTAAGAAGAAAGGGTGGAAGGGATTGGTCGGACATCCAAATGATCAGGGAAAGCACTGTAAAATTTCTTCCCCATTTTAATTTCTGCACATTTTCTTTCTTTCTTATTTTTATTTTATTTTGTTTCATTTTCTTTTTGTTTCTATCAGCAATTAATCTTTTGATATTTGTTTCTATGAGGAAATATTGCTGTTAGATTTTGACAGGTGTTTTGGTGTTCAAGTTTAGGGGATGCCCTGGCCTTTGCACACTCAAGTTTCCTCATCCCACGGTATTGTATCTCTTGCCACATTGGGGACAATGTGTCATTTAAGTTTGGGGGTGTGGAAAAACACATTGTCTTTTTGTTTGTTTTTATCTGTTTGTTTTGTTTAAAAAAAAAAAAATATATTCTGTTATGTTGGTGATTGGGCATGAGTTACATCATAACTGTGGTTTGCATGTCATTAGTGTGTTTAACTTTTGAACACTGCATGTCATTAGAAATCTGAGTCATTTGACTCATTTGGTAGATTAGAGAGACTTCACATGTCTAAGTTGAATCACAAGCACACTATCATAAAGTCTGTGAGGTATACGATTTGGATTGATTAGGGTGTGCCTTACGATTTGTAGGATGAAGTGTTGATGAAACCTTGGCTTGAGGATAGATAAAAAAAATAAAAAATAAAAAGGTGTCATCATCAGTTTGAGCTTTTCATTGAGTAACCGGACATCATACCTTACTAAGCATTGATTGTATGGCTAGTTTGACTTCGTATCCTTTTTGACTTGAGTAATTAAGCCTTAAGGATGTTTTACATCTAGTGCCCTAAAACCATTTGGTTTGGGAGTCACTGGCCCAACACTCGTTATATAGGTCAATTAGAAAGCTTAAGGGAGCTGAACATTGCACAGCCTACACAAAAAATAAAAAATAAAAAATATATATATATATATATATATAAAATGCATGTCTTGATCTAAGCCTTTGGTGTTTTCATCTGTGTGAATTCTTATGAATTTTGAGGTACACCAAACTTTGAGAAAAATTGAAGCCTTTTAACTTCGTGTTAGTTTCACTTTGCACCTATTGAAGCTTGTGTTGTCTCAAATTTCCACCTTTGAGTTGAATGATTTGTGGTTGGCTTGATGATTTGATTGTGGTGTTTAGTTTGTTAAACCTGCTCATGATGTGAGAACCATGTGTTTGTGTGAAAATTGTGTTTGTCAATGACATAGCACTGACAATGTTTGTGGGTATCATTCATGTTAAACCCTCATGAGACTTCACTCGTCCACTAGGGATGCCTAGGGGTTTAAAAGGCTTGTTGCATATGCTAAATGCAATCGTCTCTCCCACGACAGCGGACTTATGTTTCTTGTTTTCATTTTTTTTTTTTTTGCTAAGAGACTAGCAAAATGTAAGTTTGGGGGTATTTGATGAGTGCCAAATATTGTATATTTGGGCCCCTTAACTTATGTTTGTTAAACTCTTAGCTGTGTTAATTTCTGATTTTTTGGATACTTTTGGTATTTTAGTGATTTGCAGGCTGTTAAGAGAGAAATGCGGCTTTAAGGTGATACTTGCAACTCATTTTATTAATTCTGGGGCTTAAGACACTTCATGGAGCATTGGCAGCAAATTGGGATCGAGCGATGATTCGCACCCGACGAGTCCCACTAAAAATGCCATATCTAAAGTTGTATAGCTTGGATTGAGGTGATCTTGGTGTCATTGGAAAGCTAACTCAAAGATCTACAAAGTCATGTTTCACAAGAGTGGGCTAATTCCGACTAGAAGTGCACTCCAGCGCACGTTTAGTGCAATCGAGTGCACTCGCGCCCTGTGCAGCAGGAAACTTGTTGCACGCGTGCGATCAAGCGCACCTAGAGTGCGATCGAGCGCACTCGGCCGACTTGGCAGTGCTGAAACCCTAAAATTAGCTTATAAATATCATTCTTTTGCATTGTAGAC
The DNA here is from genome assembly GCF_901000735.1 of Corylus avellana. NCBI lineage: Eukaryota > Viridiplantae > Streptophyta > Magnoliopsida > Fagales > Betulaceae > Corylus > Corylus avellana. The sequence goes on along the minus strand of NC_081543.1, from coordinate 22,336,523 downwards.
ATACGGAGACGCGCCGAGGGCGCCGTTCTTGGTCGTATTTCGTGTTTTCTGGGTTTTTGTAGCTTGGAACTCGATTCTTTTGTAAGTTTTTTAATTTTAATGAAGTAATTTAGTTTCTTTATGATTTCTTTTGTCATGAGAGGCTAAATCTTCAACTAAGGTTGAAGATGAAGCCTCACCATTGATTAGTTTTATATTTTTATGTTTTGTTCGTACAAATCCAACCATATTGTAATGTATGTTCGTTTCAATTCAATTATGTGACAAAATTGTGTTTGATTGTGCCGAAGTTCGATATTCAATGTGTTTCATCCGACAGATACTTTGCATCTTTTGATTTACTTTGGATATCCATTGTCTTTTGTGCAAAGCATGGACACATTGGATCTTTTGAACTAAATTGGATATGCATTGTCATTTGTAAAATGGATGGATTCATTAAATCTTTCAATAGGAACAATAGAACATGGATAGGTTTTAATTGTTTGTCGGAAGTATGAACAAACACATGAGAATGTATGCTTTAATGTGGTGAGGTGGATTCTAAAAACCTTAGTGCCCCTTTTATCTTTTAATAATTTCACTTTGTTTTAGTTTTTGTTTTCAATTTCAAATGCACAACAAACTTCGGAACTAGGTTAAAATAGGATTAGTTTAGATAAGAATTAGTTTTCACGACACAATTACCTGTGGATCGACCTCGCACTTGCACACACGCTATATTGCATATGACT
>NC_081543.1:22292642-22335689 GCF_901000735.1 Corylus avellana | reverse complement strand
ATGAAAGCTTTTGGGGTATTTATACAATAACCAATGAGAGTTGAGAGAGAGAGAGAGATGTAGTAAAAATTCAAGCTGAAAGACAAGTGTCGAGAGAAATACGGTGAAATCCATGCTGAAGGACAGTTGTCTACTACGTGGCTTCAAAATACCTGATTGGCTATGCATGAGATACAATTGTCAAGGAATTGAAGGGATAAAGACACGTTGGTCTTGTTCTTTTCTTGGAAGCTAAGAAGGCAAGACGAGACACAGGGAGGTCAAGAGGGAGCAGGGTGTACATCAAGGGAGCAAAGAGATCGGAACTCTTATGGCTCTAATACCAATAACGGAGGGGGAGGAAGCGTAACTTTGCTGCCTTGATGTACACCCAGCTCTCTCTTGACCTCCCTGTGTCTCGTCTTGCTGTTGACCCTTCTGAGTATTTACTCCCTGTTAACCTTTCTTTGTGTCGAGTTCCTAGTTGTTGAACGGTAGTCCACCACCCCGTCACTACAGTTTGCCAGGTACCTATAAGTCCCATTGAAAGCCTAGGTTGGCGTGTTAGGCCGCGGAGAAGAAACTGTGGGTTAGGCCAAGGGTATGTGTGGATAGTTTTGCGTCTAGGAAGGACATGCTTAGGAAGTTTGCCTTGTGAGTGAGTACCTAGGATGAGATTCTGTAAGCCGATGCCTAGTGAGTGATTTGTGTGTAGTCTGTGTATCAAAATGTGGAAATCTAATTCTTCTGTTAGCTCTAGTTCTAGTTTACCACCTGACGTGGTTAATTTTGAACAATTTTCTGTTGAAGGTGATAATGATTTTAAATTTGATAAATGGAATATCCCCAAGCTTAAGAGTTGTGATGTTTATACTACTTCTTGGTTGAAATCTTCTTTTAAAATTGAATATTCAGTTAAAACTGTTGAACAAACATTTGCTATATCGGGTAATAATCAAACTATTACCTTGTTTAATAAGAAATTTGTTAATGATTCTCTTGCTAAAGGTTACAAATTCTTGCATATTGGTTCTGTTCAAGTTGCAGTCAAGCCTTTGACTCGACTTGGTATCAATGCTTCTGTTTTGTTATGTTTGCGTGATGCTAGATTTGTTGATTTCCGTACCAGTATTCTTGGTATGATTCAGTCTTCTCTGTTTAATGGTCCTGTCCATTTTGATGTTTTCCCTAATATTTCTCTTGCTTTAAATGATGTTCATATTCTTAAAGCTTTAACTTTGAATATTCTTACTTCTGGTTATAATATGGAAGAAGGTAGCAGACCTCTTGCTATCATCTACCGTATTTATTACAAATTGATGAAAACAAATCTAGATCCACAAGCCGTGATCAAGAATCCAGGTGAATCTACTTTGTTAATTCAAAGTTCTACTCAGAATGCTAATATTAAAACCCCAAAAATGATTCGATGGGATGAGATTGACCTCCCCAACGAATGGCTTTTGAAAAATGTTACAAAACCTTCTCGAGTAGTGAATGATGCCACTAATCTTGATTACATCCAACAATACATGGATGGATCTGTTAAAATCAATTTTTCTGATTTAGGACTTTCAAGCAGAATTAAAAGACCTCTTTTGTTTAACGAACGAAGGAATTCTTTTGCTAGTTCTACAACCACAGAAGGGCTCCGACGTCGTGATAAGGATGTGGATGAGTCTCTTTATCCTACGATTAACCCTGATTTGAAACTTAAAGGAATTTCTACCGATTCCCAAGTTTCCCCTGCTTATTACTCTACCATAAATCATCCCCCAACGGATGATGAAGGTGGATCTGTTTCTCCTTCTGCTTCTGATCTTAATGCTCCTCTTCCCACTAATCTTCATCATCAGTGTAATGTTATTACTGCTCCCATTAAAGATTTCTTTTCTGTTATTGATTGGCCAGCTTTGTCCAAGGATTTTAACTCAAAAGAAAATCGTGATATACGGCACGCTTACCGCGCCAAATATTCTAAAAATGAACAAAATCTCATTAAAGTCAAATGGACTGAGATGATGATTGAGTCCCAAAAACATATTTTATTTTTTGATTATCTTCAAAAACATTTCCCTATCGATAATTTTTTGAATGTTGTCAAAAAGAATTTTGTTAAAGAAGATAAATCTGTTGTCAGATCTTCTCATCCTCCTCTTGAAAATACTCTTCTTGAATGTAATAAAGTTATTGTTAAATGTTCCCCTTTCAAAACCCATGATAAGGATCCTATTAATAACGATAGGAAAATTATCGAGCAAAATAATTTTGTTACTCAATCTCTTCATATTATAGGACAACAATTAGACCGTATTGAAGAGAAAATTCCCTCTCCCTCTACTGATTTAAAAATTTCTTCCATTCCTTCTAAGATTGAAAAACCTCTGATTTCCCTTCTTGATTTAAAGAAATCTTCTGGTTTGAAAACTACTTCTCAAGTGAACCTTGAGAAAGTTAACCAAATACTTTCTGAATTGACAGAGTTAAAAACAACTCGTACCAGTACTTATGGACAGAACTTTGCCATTAGAAAAGCTTCTTCTTCTGATTCTGAAATTTCTCATGATTCTACTGATTCTGATATTAAAATTCTTGAAGAAAACTTTGGCAAGATTGACTTGGAGCCAAAACTCCAAAGGATCTTTGACGGATCCAGATCTTTCAATGCCACAAAGAATTTTTATCCAAAACCTACTCCTCCTGATTTACAATTTGAAGAAAGATTTCTCCAATCTCAATTTTCTGTTTCTGCTGATAAATTGTACGAATGGAATATTGATGGTTTGTTTGAGCAAGAACTGCTTAATAAGATGAATCATATGTCTATGGTTGCTAACGCCTATCTTACTAATCACAATAAAAGCCAAGCTGATATTGTGGATTTACTTGCTACTGGTTTTTCTGGTACTCTTAGAAATTGGTAGGATAATTATCTCTCTGAACAGACAAGAAAATAGATCAGGACAGCAGTAAAGTGTAATGAAGAAGGCTTACCCATTCTTAATGAACATGAGAATGTGGGTGAACCTAATGGTGTTAATACCTTGATTTATACAATTATTAAAAATTATGTTGGTACTCCTTCTAATATTACTTCTCGTATTTCTGATTATTTGAATAATCTTCGATGCCCTACTATGTCTGACTATAGATGGTATCAAGATGTTTTTCTTTCCCGTGTTATGGTTAGACCTGACAATCAAAAACCTTATTGGAAAGAAAAGTTTATTGATGGATTGCCTTCATTATTTGCTCACAAAGTAAAAGATGAATTGATTAATTCTAATACTAGTCTCATTGATTACGAAAACTTGACTTATGGAGACTTATTCTCTAATGTCAAGAAACTTGGTATTAAAATGTGTATTGATCAGAAGATGATCAGACAACAGTTAAAGAACACCAAGAAAGCTAAGTATGAAATGGAAAATTTCTGTGAACAGTTCGGATTGCCTCCTATTGCTCCCTCCCGTAAGCATAGGAAGAAATCTAGCAAGATTTTCATGAAATCACCCGCTCCATATTACAATAGTCATAAGAGAAGAAAATTTAATAAACCTAATAAGAATTTTTCAAGAAATCCTAAAAAGAGTAAAGATTCTAAATTTGAAAAATATTTTTCAAAAGATAAATGTTTCAATTGCGGAGAAACAGGACACTATGCTAACAAGTGCCCCAAAAAGATTAAAAAAGAGATTAATGCTTTAGATATTGATGATAAGAATAAAGAAAAAATCTTTAGAATTTTTCAAAACAATGATTTTTCTGACTATTCTTCTGATAATGATTTTCTATCCTCCTCTGATTTTGATTATCACTCTGCTTCTGAAATTTCTGGAAATTGTGTTAAATTTGGTTGTGCTGATTCGTGCTGCAACGCAAAAACTTGTTCGGTTCTGACCAAATCAGAAGAACAAGAAGATCTGCTTCTTACTTTGATTTCAAAAATTGAAAATCCTGAATTGAAAGAAGAATATCTTAAAAAACTTAAAAAACTTATGATAAAAGATTTTGAAAAACCCGTTAACACTAAAATCTCTCTTGAGGATACTTTGAAACGATTTTCAAAACAAAAATCCAAAGTAGTTACCATCTCAGATTTGCAGCATGAGATTGGTAACATCAAGAAAGATATTGTTAACTTGCAAAGTGACTTGCATATTATTAAAACTGAGAACAAAGATTTACAACAAAAGCTTTTGCTTTTAAATCTTAAAAAATGTTTCCCAGAAAATGTTTCTGATAAAAAGACTAAGCATAATGATGAAGCTGAATCCAGCTATAAACCTCTTTCTGATGATGTTAAGGTTGTCAGTATGATTAATAGAAATGTTCCTCCCAAATGGTATTCAAAAATTCATATTACTATTTCTCATGATTATGCTTTCGATGTTATTGCTTTAATTGATTATGGTTCTGATTTAAATTGCATTCAAGAAGGATTTATTCCTAGCAAATATTTTCAAAAATCCACAGAGAAATTGAATTATGCTAGTGGAAACAAGTTGCATATCAAATATGAATTAAATAATGCTCATGTTGTTTGCCAGAATGATGTTCGTTTTCATATCTCTGCTGTTCTTGTTAAAAATATGACTAAAAGAGTAATTCTTGGAATGCCTTTCCTTGCTTTGCTTTATCCATTCTCTGTTGACGAGATTGGTGTTTCAACTGTTAAATTTGGTGTTAATATTCAATTCCAGTTTGCCTCTAAATTTGAAATTGATATTAATAGATTGAGCATAAAGTTTAGAAATCCTGTAGGTTTAGAGTTAGATTGTGATGAGAACCCTATTCCTATTAGGACTTTATACCCCTCTAACAATTGTGTTTTCCCATAATTCATTATTCATCCCAATTCCTAGAACATGGCGCATATTAATATTATCATTTTTGATTTAAAACACTGCATCAAAATATAATTTTGACATTATTTTGTATGTTTTTAAATCTTAAGGTTTTAACCATTTCATTCCTCATGAATTTTTGCAGTGCCACAATGGCTGGCAAAAAGGACAAGGAAAAAGTTGATTCCAAGGCTTTGGCCTTGAAACCAGAGTCTACTGTTGCTACTTCCCTACCTATTTCTTCTATTGCTATTACCAACAGATTTTCTCCCTTCAACCCTGGTTCCCAGGTTTCCTATTCAAGTACCCTTGCTTCTCCTTATGATCCCTTTGCTGATAATTCCCAAAGACCCCGAGGTCCTTTCATTAGGTATGATAAGACGTCTGCCTATGTGAATCTTCCTTATTCCCATAATTTATTTTTTATCGAATTGAATCGTTCATCTTCTTCTAAATCTGCTGGAGATATTGCCCTCTCCTATTTTCCTCCTAATTTTCATTGGATTCCTGAACATCCTCAAAAGAATTTAGCATATTATTCTGGTATTTTGCGTCAAACTGATTCCGTCTTTTTTAAGACTATTTTTTGCAAAATTAATCCTCAGAAATTACTTTTCCATAGTGTCTATTTTAAAAGAGTTATTTCTGAAAAAGAATGGGGAGACCATCCCTCTGCCCCAAAATCCCTTAACGGATTTAACATTCCTTTTACTTATTATGATTATATTGAAGCCTGGTTTAAGTTTATGCTTTACCAAACCTTGAATTTTGATCATTCTTGGTTTATTAATTTTAATAAAAATTTCTGCGGAATTCTCCCTTTTTGGTTCTCCAGATGGTGGATGCAATTTGGCATTCTCCCTGAAGTTCTCCCTCTCAAATTAATTGAAGCTTTCCAGAATTTTAAGGTTACTTACAAAGTTGATGCTTATGGTTCCAAGTTTCCCCCTATGTTACACTTTGTCAAAAAATTTAAAATTCCTTGGATTCTGAAATGGCAATATATCCATACAGAAGACAAGATTCAATGACATTGGTATGTCAAATGGTGGGACAAATGCTCACTAGTTGATTCCATTGTCATTTCCGTTAAAGAATTGGCCTAAGCCCCCAAGGCTCCTACTTTGCCCCAGAATAAATCTCCTCTCTTAGTAACTCCCAGTACTTTCATCACTTCCCCAACGAAAGAAAAGACTAAACCCCCTGGTTCTTCTCCCACTACTTCATCCAGTTCTTCAGAGAAGAAGTCTTCCAAGAAGAAAGAAAAGATTAAAGCTCTCCTTGCTGCTCTTGATGATAATTCTGATGATGACGAGGAAGAAGAAAAATCTGAATCATCGTCTGAAAGTCCTGTTCAGATTCCTCCTCCATATTTTGAAGATTCACAAGATTATTATCCCTACCCAGGGATAGAAGATTTATGATTAATTAGTCCTTAACGGCTAGTTTCTCAGATTCCAGATTGGCTTATAACAGCCTTTTCTCTTCAGACTTCAAGAATGGCCTCATAACGGCTTTTAGTTCTCAGATTTCAGACTGGCTTCATAACGGCTAGTAATTATTCAGATGTGCAGACTGGCTCATAACAGCTGGTTTCAAAACAATTGGTTTCTCCCCTTCTCAAAGAATTTTCTCCGGATTACTATTCACCACTATTTGAAGATCACTATGCTAAAGTACTGTTCACTTTTACTATTCACTTTTGCTGCCAACACACTGTGCAGGATTACTGTTACTATTCATATTTTGTCTGCCGACACTACAGTGCCAATAGTTACTATTCCAGATTGACAACTTTTACTGTTCCAGATTGGCGCCGACTCTACAGTGCGCATGCTTCTACTGTTTACTTTTGACCGCGGACTACACAGTGCTGCGAAATCTACTTTTCACTACTTGCTCCATGATTGTATTTTGTTTTACTACTTGTAATTTGCCTATATAATGGCTCCCCTCTCCCCATTGTAAGGCAGAAGCTTATTACCCATTACTTCAGAAGCTCTCTAGCCCTTCCCCTGCTTTCATATTTCGATTTCTTCTAGTATCCCCTCCTCTTCTATCACTTACTTCAGTAAGTTCTATCACTTACTTTTGTAAGATATTTTATCAATATTACTTTCTAGTTTTGATTCCAACTTCTCAACTATTTTTTAATTTCAAGTTCTTTAAATTTCATTACACTATTGTCATTACCGCCTCATGGCTGGTTTTACTGCTTTGATTTAAATGTTCTTTTGCATAATAATATTAAGAGCACTTATAAAAGCATTTAATATATACAAAGATGCTTTATAACTCTATTTTAAATCTATAAAATTTATAGGATGTCACAGGTATTTTGGTAATTTTGGTTTGGGTGAGAACTTCCAAATCCAATCGGTCAAAAAGGTAGATCGGATCCCCAATTATCGGTTTTAGGTTTCATTTGGTCCATAAGACCCAATGGAGGTCACAAAATCAACAAAATTCGAATTTAGGCAAAAACCCCTAAATTCAAAAGCTAGGATTTAGGTTGATCGAAATTGATCAAATTGGTCAATGGGTTTCGGTTTAATCTCAATAAAAACCGCAAAGGAGTTATAGAACACATCACTTGCAAGTATTAAGGAAGTTCTAGATGGTTCTTTCGTATCTAGGGCAAAAATCCCCAATCCTAATGGTTAAGGATTTAAACGGAAAAAGATGCACAATTGCAAGCATAACTACCCTATATCATGACCCTAGTTCACAACCAGCCAGCTAAATGCAAGAATGGCAAGAAAACAGAAAATCTAATTCAAAACCCTAAAGTTGCGAAAGTTTGAAAAAAGAGCTTGGAAATCTTCATACCTTGTTTTAACCTTTGTAAAAGGGTAGATACCTTTGAAATCCTTGGAAGACTTGGCCGAAAATGCGATTGGGTGTGTTTGGTTCGAGAGAAAATGAGACAAAATTGAAATGAATAAGGTTTAGGGTGTAACGCCCCAAGTTCTAGAGGTAAAGCGACTGAGAGCAATTGTAAAAATAAAAATTTCTCCTACCATATGTTCACCACAAAAACATAACATCATCAGAGTACTGTAAACTCTCATTATAAAATCACAAACACATAATGTGCTAGTATTCAATAATCTCATAAGCAATAAAGTTACACCGTCTATGCTTATCCAAACCCGTCTAATCTATAGAATGAAGTCCTAGACACTTCTACTGCTACTGCTCTTGCTAGTCTATAAAGCAGCGATGGGATCTTTAACAACTAAGAGGCCCACTGGTACCCATGTCCTCAGTACTACGATATATAGAGCAATCTGAAAAAGATGTATAGGGAGAAGGGCTGAGTTTGACAATTCAGTAAGTAACCACAACACCAAGATGCTATAAAACATGCTATACAGATTTCTATGTCAAAATCTCAGTCATGTACAATAACAATTTATTCAGAATAACATAATTAACAAAATAAGCATGATAATTGCAAAATGAGTAAGCACTTCTTTTTACTTTCCTTTCGAAATAACTGTTTTACCCTTTGACTCGACACCACAAATTTACCATGAGCAGCGCACGTTGGCTTGTCCCAAATGACCTATATGCTCATCCTGTCGTCATAGAGGAGAGCTACAAGGTTGGGAACTTCCCTAAGTGAAGGCCATCTGGACGGTAGCACACACCTTCTCGTAATCGTCCCTTAGTGTGCTTGCCATGCTACCCTATGCGGTACCGATCATCACTATAATTGTGTCTCGAGTTAAACATTTATAACCATGAATGCACATATAACAATTCATATAATCTGTAAGCTCATTTGTAACTATATGCTATGCCATGAACTTTGAGAGCTCTTTTCATTCATAATTGCAGTCATGCATAAATCATGAAATAGGGTAACTATAACACGTAAAATTCTTAAACAATGACATATGATTGAATAAAACTTGGCATTAAAATATGAAAGGAAGTGCAATTGAAAATCATGTAAGTGAATTCTTTATAAAATCCCCAACATTTTTCCAAAGATTTATAATAAAATTTGTTGGGGTTTTTGGTATTGTGTCCCCTTACCTGGCATTGCATGCCCTTATTTTGAATCCGTATCCAACTCACAATTCCTACAGCGGAGGTAAAAAGTACCTTAGTCATCAATTCGTTTTCAAGTCTCAATCATGCATCACTTTAGTTGCTAAGGATCTTAACTCTAATCTTTATCCTGCCATCGTCTATCCTTAGCCAAACATTATAGTGACATCAACCCTACCATGCTTGATTTATATGCCTCACATAGAATTCTAATAATCAACTCCACTAAGGCCTTAATCTAACCAATTGCTTTACACTAAAACACCAAGGTTATAATATTCTTATTACTTTAAAATCATCCGACTACAATTAACAACTTTAGAAGTCTATCTAGCCATAATATCGCTCTCTTCCTAAGCCATTTAATTTAGCAACTTACTCCCAATATCAAAAGCTTAGAAACAGTTACAACAATTACTCTAATTATCACAAGACGTATTAGCATCTAAACCCAATAAGCATCAACTTCTATGGATCCCATAATAATTTATGATCAATTAACACTCTAAATATAATTAACTTCTCCAAATAGCAATTCAAGTGTTCATACACTAAAAGCCCCAATTTAATTCCTACTACAAAATTAGGGTTTAGCTTCATACTAAAAGTACCATAAAAGATATGAAAATATTACCTTGGAGAGTTCTCATTTTTTTTTTTTTTTTTTTACTTCTTCATCCTCCTCTTTCTTTCTCTTCTTTCTTTTCTTCTTCTCTCTTTTCTTTCTTTTCTCCTCTCTTTCCTTTATTTTCTTCCTCTTTCTTTCTTCTCTTCTTCCGGTTCTCTCCCTCATCTCACGCTCACTTGAGCTGTGAGCAAATGGGGGAAAATTGATCCCCTTTATAAGATGTAAAAGCTGGCCACATGTGGGACATTTGTCCCACATGCACTCTACCCACCTGCTGTCAAGTAAGCTTGACACCTTAGCTGCCTAGGTGTTCAATGAGAAGGCAATGGAAGCATGCTGGGTAACATGTGTAACCTTAGGTGTCAATCAAGTGGCTTACTATGCATGCTTACATCTTAGCACTTAGGTGTCTTGACATGAACCTATGAAGATGTAGTCATAAAATTTTATAATTAATCCTCAATAAACGTAAACCTTTTGACAACGACATACCCAAAAATCGTGGCTAACAAACATCACTAACCAATCCAATTAATTTCCCAAGTCGCAGGTACTTCAACTACTCGACAGCTTGACCTATTAAACTTGGAAAAAATCATAACTCTTTCAATTTAACTCCAAATGACACGAACTTTTGCTTGAAATTTTTCTCATTCAAAGGCACACAACATATCCAAAAATCATAGCAACTCATAACTGTTTGGTACCTCAAAAGTCCCTCGAAATTCGATGCCTCTGTTTGACTGAAATTCCTGTTTTGACACTTGCATCTTCTAAAAATCATAACTCCTTCTACAAGCATCCAAAAATCATGAAACCACTTTTAAAATCTTCCTTTCTCATCATTCTATAAGGTCTTAAAACAGTTTTATTTAAGGTCACTCATTGAATTTTCAGCGTCCAAAACAATGTGACTTTTCTTTCAATAACCCACTAAAATTCTATCTAGCAATTTTCCATCATCTTTCACATTAAGTCTATTTATCTAACTTCATATAAATCTTAATAAAAGTGAAAATCCTCCTTATCATTGATATTAAGATCACCTTTCTTCTAGGTATAAATTTCAGGGTATTACATAGGGTACGTTCGGCCGTTTCTAAAAGAGGCGCTGAAGAATTAGGGTTTCTGGGCATACGTTCGATCACGGAAGCGTACATACAGCCAATTTTTTTTTTTTTTTTTTAAGAGACAAAAGGTCTAAGTAGGTTTCGGTATGCAAACAAAACTCAAGGTATGAGAAAAAGTTCATTTTCTTTCGAAATACCTTTTTTTTTTTTAAAAGACATGGATACAAAACACATTTCTAAGCACGGTACATAATCCAACTACCTAGTGCCCTACTCAATCAAAAGCTACCCAACTCCTAGGTCTAGCACTCTCCGCCGGATTCTTCTATAGGATCTTCTTCATCCTTGACTAGTGCCTCGTAATCCTTATCGATGCTAGAGAGGAAGCCGGTCTTCTGGCGGTCAGATCCAGCAAGTAGGGCACCTGCCTTTAGCAGCCGAATCTCTTCACATTCCATCTCAGCGTACTCATTTGCTATCTGAGTTAGATGGGTGTGCATCTCCCACTTCATTTCCACGCTAAGGTAAGGGTTGCATCTACCGGGAACAGGAGGAAAGTCTCGTACTGTTGACACACTGCGGTGTTTCCACTTTGCTGTAGCCGGGCCATCCTTGAAATCTACTTGAGCTCCTCCCTCTGAAATCTTCTTCCAAGATGGGGACTTCGACCTTCGAAAGGGGCAAGTGGAAACCTTGGGCTTGGGGTAAGAAGGCTTGTACCCGAGCGCATACGGCCCGTGCTGGCCACTCTCAAACAGTTGCCCAACGTCGGCACCCATCGCGCAATTGAGTGTGAAGCAGGATCAAGTGCCTCTAACGCAAACAGGCGATCCCACTCAACTCTTAAACTAAGCAATCAAAAAGGCTGTTACTATAGCCCGCACCACAATCAAACAACAATCAGAGACTCTAGGTCAATCCTATGCTCCATTCATTAAGATCATGGCTAAGGCGTTACGTCCTATTCTTAGATTAGCAGTTCTAGTTGGTAAGACCATATGCTCTGATACCATAATGTAACGCCCCCAAAATTAGCCTTGGCTAACCTGGCAAGGTTATTGGCAATTACCTCAGTTCAACCAACTTGTGGCTAAATGAGGAATCACCCCTCTAAGCATTATCAGAGTTAATGCATAGGAAGGTAATATAAATTTGAGAAAAACTATTGAATCATCATATGGACAAGCATATTTCTCAAAATTAAGACATGGAGCAACTAATAATAATAAGCAAACCTGTCAACAGCATGAAGATTCTAAAGCAAAATCTGCAGTGGCAACCGTACCACTCCTGAGTTCTAGTGACAACTTCCTAAAAGATAATAACAGCGTAAGTCTAACGACTTAATAAGTAAACCTCACAATTAGGCATGATTGAGCCCATTTAAGCAAAAATAAACGTACAGTTTTAGTAAACATTTAAAAGAGGTATTGTCTCTGTTAATACACCATAAAAGTATTTTTTTAGTTAATAAAAGTGGGGTGTACTCCCGGCGGCAATCGCCTAAGTATTTTAATGCAGGAAAAACTAGTATTTTATAGGTCATAACTCTCATGTATAGTCTACCCGAGATATTACCCCTTTTCAGTAGGGTTAGCGCTGTTCCGAGAGACCTGTAATACAATGCCAGTGCCCCAGCCATTGTACGCTACCGTACATAACATTAGTGGCACGACCAAGTCCGACCTCGAATGGCCCACACTACTAATGATGTCCATCCTATAGTGACCGAGTCATTAGGGAATGATTGCGCTTGGTCACGAAACCATTGGATCCAAAGCCCACATAACACACACAATTGACCATAGCATTAAGTCTATATAGTAAGCCCATGGCCATTATACCGCACGTACCTGTGTACCATATCATACAATGCATCTTATTAATCAGTTGATAAAGTAGTTACCAAGTTATTATGAAAGGTAGACATGCTCATATCATACTCGTGGTCAGTCAACTGACATATCCCACGTTTTTAAGGAAAGAGTTCATAAGTGTTTACTTACCTCATACACTCGCTTGAATCCTCCGACATTGCTAAATCCTGCTATAACGCAACACAACACGTCGTTATGTGTAGTTCTAAAGGACCCTTACGAGTAAAATGCTAAGCCTTATCTAACAAAAGGATTGCTAGACTCTAAAATACACATGAGTGGGGCTTAAGGGCTGGTGCCTGGCTTTTTGACCGTACGTCCGGGCTCGAGGGCGTACGTCCAGTCAGTGAGTTAGGTCTTCCATCTAAAGCTCCAAACTATGTTGTAAGGGTTCTATAAAATCTATAGGCTACTATATCCCCTTCTAGGCTAAGAGATAAACACATGCAACGCAAGAAAACATGCAATACAAGGAATCAAAGAAGCTTTCCAAACTATTTTGAAAACATTTCTTGTTTTGTAAGGAAAAGAGTAAAGAGCTTAACATAACATCTTTTGAAAACTCACAACATTTAAGAAAGCAATAAAAATAGTAGTGAAAGCATATAACGGGCAAGGGGTTACCTCCTAGAGCAACCTCCAAGAAAACACCTCTTCTAATTCACAAAACACACAACCTCACAAGAACACACTCACAAAAGGATTCTGGAAGCTTGGGGGCGATTTGAACGGTGAAATGGGCGTGGGTTAGAGGGGTATTTATAGGTGAAGAAAGTCTAAGGGCATTACCAACTCCTCTGAAAAGTAGCGGACGTCCAGTACTATTTACTTGACTGTCTAAAGGGTGCTTTGGTGGTTTTCTAAAAAGTAGCGTACGTTTGGGTGGTCCCTAGGCGTACATCCTTGTACTTTTTGCAGAAGTACATACGGTGGTCCCCCCGCGTACGTCCTCTACTAAAAAAAGTAGCATATGTCAGATAACCCTAGCGTACGTTCAGTCAAAAAGGGTTAAGCTCGGGTTTGTGCTTCAAAATGCCTAAGGAGTTTTAGGTTATAGGTATGGGCTTAGGTTCTATGTTATAAAACCGGGCTTTTCATAAATCCTTTAACCATTCTTTGTAGAAAATCCTTTAATAATGAATAAAAACTATTGTTTTATCGGGGTATTACAAAAGGCCAAAAGAGTTCAGAGTAAGATTTCCTGAGGGTGGCATGAGGTTCGGACAAGTGCTCGGTGTGGTCCCCTAGATGAAGATCGGAAGCCGCTAATCTGGAACGGCGTTGGTTTCTCTAAAACTGGCCGGCGGCGGCAACATAAGAGATCCGGCAACAGAGCATGAAGAAAAGTCGCAGGAGATTGCAGTGACGCGTGGAGGCACGTGGACGCTTTGATGACGGCGTGATTGACAGATCTGGCATCTTCGGCAGTGGATATGTGGAGTGGCGCAGCAATCAATCTGGTCGGACGTTGGTAGCGGCGCGTGTATGGCGGTGGAGGCATGTGAATTCCAAACGCACAATGACAAGTGGCGCGTGGGAGCACGCGGAGTACATGTTGGCAGATTTTTGGATGGCTACTGGACGGGCGGCAACAAATCTGTGGGATGGTATGAGTCTCGATACAATTGGAGGACTTTAGTGGCGTGTGGCTGAACGGGCATAAATTGTGGGTAGCGCGTGGTGGTCGATGGCGATGCATGGAGGAGACTAACACTTTGATGTTGTAGAACAATGAGATTGTTGGAGAGAACACCCAAAAACATCAATGACGTTTATTGAAGGCCATAAGAAAGTGGTTCTGATACCATGTTAAAATACTGATGATCTGTAAAGAATTTACGACTGGTTCGGTGTTAGAGCATCTCCAACAGCGATGGCTATTTTAGCCACTCAAAATACAACTTTTACTATTTTTAGCTACTACATTTTCACAATGAACTCTAGCAGACTATCTATTTTACTCTTTACTTTATTTAAATATTATTTTTCAATCTGTTCTTTATTATTTTTTCCCACTTCTGTCTCTCTCCCTCACCACGCACAACAACACCTCTCAAATTCACCCCACCATTGAACCAGGATTGCAAAGATTATCCATTAACAACAAATCCATTTATGCTGTCAATTTTGGGGTGTGCTTTTTAGATGGTTGGATGGGTGTCGATTTGGTTTGATGGGCAAGGATTTGGAGTGTGATTTTCAAATGGATGTCAATTTGGTTGGATGGGTAAGGATTTTGGGGTGTGATTTTCGGATTTAATTGAAGGAGAGTGAACCAGTGAGTTCATGTGTGGTGGAGGAAGAAGATGACTGAACCAGTGATCGAGAAGGAGAGACCAAAGTAGAAGAGAGGCAGTGAAGAAGGGAGAGAGAAAGGAAAAAGAAAATAATTAAAAAAATCCCACAAGTTGCTATCGTAGCAAATTGTTGAAAAAATTTCATTTTGAAAGGCCTAATGGAGCATGAAAATGGCACATATTAGTTAAATTTAACTTAAAAGTCCTGCTAGAAATGCTCTTGAAATGCTCTTAGACACTTACGTCCACTATTCATAATACTCATAAGGTAGACATTACAATGAACTCTTAAATAAAAAATATTTGATGTCAAACTAATTATGAAATATAGGAAAATACATTTTTTTTGTATATTCTAACATTATCTATTTTATCTATCATGATTTCAATAGACATTAACTTAGCCTCAACATAATTAGGATTAATTATTTGGTTTTTTTTTTCTAATTTTTAAAATCATGAGTGAATAGGCATTAAATGGACAAAAATGGAAACGTGCCAGCAGAACAGGATCTAATGCAGAGACATTGCCGTGTCCGCATCATCCAATTTTGTCCTGACAAAGTAACTCCCACAACGACCTTTACCATAAAAGTCCTATCACATCTCTACAATCTAAAGCCAAACGGCAAACTATCAATTAATGTCAGAAAGCCAAGGTTAATGCCTCTGTACTAAGTTACTAACACCTGCCGTCGTTAGAGTATAGTCCCTATCACGAATTAAGATCTGGACACGCAATTATAATAGACCCTCACAGGACTACCCCTTGTAACAACGCCTTGGAGAAATACTAAATACACTTTTACTCCTACTCCCCACACTCAAATCATAAAATTCAATAATAATTCATCAAAAATCTAACGGTTAAAAAAGTATAAAAGCGGAAATATGTATAACATTTCTCCAATTCCGAATCCTCTATGCCATCTTGACCGTCGATAACTCTTCAACACTAGGTTATCAACATCACCACAACCATCAACCCGAATGTCATGGGCAGATGAAGTGACCAGTAAATCACTGTAAAACACACTTGATGTGTGAAATCATGCACCATATATAAGCTATATGATGAATTGTAACTTTTGTCTAAGGTATCAAGAAAGGGGTGATTAATACAGGAAACTGCAAATAGAAATTTTAATTTAAATAAATCAGCTGATTTATCTATAAGCGTATATACAGTCAAGAATAAAAAAGGGCAGGTTAAATAGGAGAAAACTAAGGGTCCAGAAGCAAATTCCAATCACGCTCAGGGCTTGTTTCCGCTCTTGTACATGTTGTCAATGACATTCTGTGCAACAAAAATATCCAAGTCAGTAGTTTCACAACAAAGATCTTCTATTGTAGATAAAATATATATATATATATATATATATATATATATATAAACAATTCTTAATAGTGAATTGGCACATTGACATCGATTAAATTAGATAATCATAATTGGATTTTGGCTAAAAAATCAGTCCTCAAGTGAATAGGAAGTTCACACAATGTATGTCAGAGAACAAAAAGGAGAGACCTTATAATATTTAAGCAACTGGGGCCTCTTCTTCTTATAGGTTGGAGTGATAAGGTCGCGTTCCATGTCAAACGGCTCGGGATCAAAGTGAATAGCTCTAATAAACTCAAAACCTTTCAACTGCCAAGAACAAAAGGGTAAGAACACAAAAGAGCTTAGTCATCATAAGTCAGAAATCTATTCATTGACCAGGTTCTCAAAGAAAACAAGCTAGCAACCTTTTTTTCTTTAGCAATCTTTGCGAGCTCCCCAAGAATGTACTCCTTTGCCCTAGGATTTTCACACAGAGAATTGAAATCCCCAGTGACTCTGTTTTCTTCAGCCCAATGCTCAAGTGCTTGCTTGTTGGGGTTCACAACAGCGACAAGGAAGGACTCAAAGCTGTTTCCATACACCCATATCTAAAATTGAAAGGGTAATTACAGTGTCAAACTAGCATGAGATTTTTCTGCGTCGATCAAAGCTGCAATAATAAACTGAGCCATCCCATGTAAACTAAACTAAACCTTTGAAATCATATGTCCTTCATAAGAAAAGAATAACCATACGATTAAGTTGATAGAAGAATTTTGTCACCTCTTCTGAACTGTCTCCACAGAAGAGGTGACCATATTGAGCCTGCTAGCATTATATCATACTTCTACGCAGGTTAAGACACAGAGATCTTGCAGGTAGACATGTATGTGTGATGTGGATCAATGTAGCATTGACATGGCATCACAAGTAAAACATCATATGAACATGCTGACACTGCATATTCTCCATAGTTATAACCATTTTTGCTGTGTTCAAAAGCGGCTGTGCTACTTAGATTCGTGCAGGTGTGAAGGGCCATAGCCACAAATGACAATATGTGTAGAAGTATCCATGCTACCTACTGTGTAATAGAAGAAAGAGAAAGAGGAAAACAAAAGCATATGCATCCAGTGAAACCAAAATATAGTTTGTTACTGAGAGGCATACCGAATCTATAGCAGTTACAAGAGAATAAATGTTCTCCAAGTTTTCAACAGCAACATATTCTCCTTGAGAAAGCTTGAATATATTCTTCTTTCGGTCAATGATTTTCAAGCTTCCATCTTGCTGCCACTCACCGACATCCCCTGATGCAAAGATCATCATCAGCAAGGTTAAGTGAGAAGTCAATTAATAATTAGGACTAAATTTAAATCAAACAAGACCATGATATGGCAAACCTGTATGGAACCACCCATCAATCATGACCTCTTTGGTGAGGTCTTCACGTTTGTAGTACCCTGAAAACAATGTCTTTCCTCTTATACATACTTCTCCCCGGGGTGTGTCTGAAAGGGCATCATATCCCATTTCAGGAACAGATTCTAGGCAGACATCCACATTGGGCACCGGAGGGCCTACTGTACCAAGCATTGCCAGTTCATTTGGTAGTGAGACGAATGTCCCCGCACAAGTTTCGGTCAGACCTACATTAACATTGACACAGAATAACATGATCCATGCTCATCATGTAATAGCAACACATAGGCATTCAATGCAAGCCCAAAAAGAAAAAGAAGGCATCTAGTAAGCAGTAACTTCTGAAGATTGGCATACCATATCCTTGTATAACATGAGCACATGCCACCACTCGCAGGAATTCTTCTACATGAGTGGAAAGAGGTGCTGCTCCAGACAGAATAAGGCGAACCCTACCCCCCAACCCTTGCTTCACCTGCGGATGTCACAAAAAACCAATGAGATACAAAAAGTAAAGAGGGTGTAGATACGGCCAGTGTTAATAATGTCTAAAGGGAGGAGCATGGGAAGACAAAAATGTATATTTCCACCACCTGACTAAAGACAATTTTATCACAAATTTGAGATGCCTCTTCATGTTTACTCCCCTTCCGCATGTTATGCAACTTGCTGCAGCAATCAAAATATATTGAAAAAGGCCATAATCAGATTAATAAACAATATCAAAGTGATCACCAGGCATTAAAAGCACTAAATACAACTCAAATGAACTCGATATACCAACTAAATGTAGTTGGCTAAATTTAGCTGTCGGCTCAAAGAAAGTGACAATCCATGCATAACAATAAAATAGATGATAATATTAGCAGAAGTAATGATTGTCACAAAATGGAATTTAACATGTAGAATGTATTAAGAGAAGACGATTGGTGAATGATCTCTTGGGGGTGTGGGGGGGAATATTAATTGATAAATTTATTTTACTAGGAATAACATTATTTATCCACAAGAACGCAAGTGTAACATATTTTTTATTGATCTCACGTAAATTCAATGGAGTCAAATGTATGTTGCCTTATATCTGAATAAACAAAGATATTTACAAGCAAACCTCATTTTTTTTCTTATTTACACAAGGTAATTGGAGAATTTGAATAGAACTTACTATGAGTATGCAAAATTGAACACTGTCTTTTTCAAAAAGCCTCCTGAGGAAATCTTCTGATTCAAACCTGAAAGTTGGCAGAGCAGTTATGATACCTTATAGTTGGAGATGCAAATTTTCTAATGCATTTTTTTCACAGTAAAAATGAAAGAATTAGAAGGTAAAAGGTGCAATTCAGTGCCCCGGCTAAAATGATGCACACAGCAAAAGGGCATTTTCCTTACTGAAATGTTAAATCTCTTGATAACTTCCCACATGGACAAAAAGACACAGATAAATCAAACTCATTAGCACGCTTAGCCAAACGAGAAAGTTCACCTGTGTAAATTCTATCTAACACACGGGGGACAGCACAGAAAATAGTTGGTTTTAGCTCCGCAATGTCCTCGAGCAATAGTTTGACATCCTGCAGAAATAAAAATAAGCAAGTATGATATTGAACTTTCATAGAGTGAGAAAATAATTAGCAATCACACTCACCCCACGCCAGAACCCTATTGAGGCACCACATAAAATAAATAGCTCCTCAATCACCCGATCAAAGATGTGCGCCAGAGGAAGATATGAAAGATATACATCCTTCTCTTCAAGCTATTAATAAGAAAAAGAAAATATATGTGAGAAGTCAGTATTTTACGATAAAAGGACTAATCAAATTAGATGACCATATGGATGGGTCAGTGTCTCGTGTCAAGAACAAATGAAGTTCTACTTGCTACATTTTTAGACGATTGTTTTTATTCATGTTTACCTAAAAGAAAAGTTAAAATGAGAAGGAAATCACCGTTTCTTTAACACTATCTAGCAGGCATTTCACCCCAGATAAAAGATCAATAATGCTATCATTGGATATCATTACACCCTTGGGATCACCAGTAGTTCCACTGGTATACATTATAGTACACACGTCACTTTTCTTTTTCACTGGAAGATCAAATTGTTTACCATCACCCTGCCAGGAACAGGCATCCAAAACTTGTGTCAGAACTAGTAACCATATACAAATAACAAGGGCATAGAAAAAATATCATTTTCCCCAGGTTCATGAATAACAATGACCATTAGAGAAATAAGTCAAACAATTTTACATTCAAAAATATATAGACATATAACAAAACTATTCATAGAACATGCCACTTCCAGCTTGAATCTTTGCCTTGAATGTTATAATTCATTTTTTTCCCAGTAATTATAACACGACCAACAGTGTTGTAGTAAAATATAGATAAGTCATACAAACAATGTTCTCCATAATATGATCATTTATGGAAAACATTCACCATTATACAAGAACGGCGCATTTTCTTGAATCTAAATTCACAACTATTAACAAAACAACAAAACAAAAGAAGCATAAAAGTCAAATAAAAAAGCCTACCAGTTGCAAAAACTCATCCCATGAATATATTGCTAATCCAAATTTCTCAACTTCCTCCTTTTGTTCAGGTGTAACCTTGCCAAAGCTCACAAGTGCTATATAGTAAAAATATATATAATTATCTCTTATTGCAATATGCATAAATAAAGGAATCTAGACGACAAGCCTCACTTACTTTTGAGGTACTTTGTTGTGTTGGGAAATGTTTTCAACACCTGAAAGGGCAATGTATAAGCAAGGAAAAAAAAATCTTAACATATAAAAATGGTACAAAAAAACTCCCAAAATGCCACAAATGTTCACTATTACAGCGATCATAGCCTAAAAGGTGACCTATTCAAGTAACAATCAACTGTAGAATGACTGCAGTATCCTACTGAGATCCACCCATAATAACTTTAGTCAAAACACAAAGTAAACATAAACAAGTGTACCTCAGAAATTTTTTTCTCTTCAGCAAAAGCAATTGAAACCTCTGCATGGTTTATAACAAATTCAATAGCACCAGCACCTAATCAACAAATCAGAAGAGATCAAACAGTCGTCAACACTATATTTAAGGTGATGCTTCAGATTTAGGTTAATGCATATACATAGTTCAGCTTTGGAAAGGATGTTAAACGCCTTATACATAACAGACGATCAGCCACATAATAAAAATACTTAGTACCCAGAGAAAGTACATGGGCCTGTGTTTTAGTTAAGTTAATTGCATATTAATGTAGAACCATGCTGTAGAAGTGGATATGCATACCTAAAGTGTCATATAAAAAGAAGGTTTTCCACAATCAGAAGCGCACATGAGCATTACAAAGGGCTACATTAGGTTTTCAGTGTTAATCAAAATCTCAAGAGAAAAAAAAAAGCCATTAGGAGTGAGGAAATCTACTCCACTAGCATGTTTTCTGTCATGACTGACAAGAGGGGTGGGGTGGGAAATCAAAGAAAAAAAAAGGGACCTCCATGCTTATTATCCACTCTGGGCAATTCGCACCGTAAATACCACATTTTGCTCCCTACAATCCAGCAATAAATAAAGTTAAGACAAATAAGTGGATGATTCTTCAAACAAAGTATTGGGCAAAAGGTAAAATTGCACTGATACAAGCTAGTAAACTTACTTCCCCAAAACCACAACTTCGCATTGCATTTCCCACTTTAATCACCAAGTCATATACTTCTTTATAAGTTTTCCACACATATTTACCAGGCTGCAAAGACATGAGCCACACATTAGAGTATAGCTCAAAGTCGAAACAGGTCGTCTAACAGCAAAGGTAACCACTGAGAGTCAAACCCACATAAACTATTTCCAAGATCTATTTACCTTCCCATTCACAATTTCACGACGACCAAGCATCGGATTCGCAGGACATCTCTCCACAGTCATGCTGTAAAAAGTACACGAAAAATTGCGAGGGACTATCATTTCTCTAAAAGAATGGAAATCATTTCTCTTTCAATTTTTCAGAACTAACAGCATTTGTTGCAGTCTCTTATGGGAAAAAAAATGAAACTAAATAAATACTTGTCAAGGGCCATAAGCATGCATAAAACTAAGCAAGGTTCTGAAACAAGCAAAATTCAGAACTATTTATCTTCAAGAAAATTAAGCGCTTTGGAAAATATTCACAAAAGCTAAAGCACATGCACAAACAAACAGCTAATTTTTAGCTCTTTTTTTAATTTCCAACACTTTGATCCGGTTTTACTACAAATTAAAGTCGCTGAAATCCTTAATTTCACAATTTAAAAAAAAAAAAGTTTATTCATCAAAAAGTCATCAAAAAATAGAAAAGTTCATCGAATATGCAATTGAAATACTCAAAATTTTCCCAGAAGAACCATTGATGTGCTAAATTTTGAACCATTAGATTCTGATAATAGTGCCTAAAAATTCGCAAAAGCACCTACTCTTCAACGTCAAAATTCGAATAAATCCAACTCGAAAACAGAATTCTAAGGCATACTGAAACTGGAAAGAAAAAAGAAATCAACTCTTTCCGTTTTAGATTCGTCCTAACTCTTTTCCTATTTCAAAACCACAAACAACAAAGAGAAACACAGAGAGAAACTCAAAAAGTTTTTTTTTTTTTTTCCGGTCTCCTGGCTTTCTCAGCGACCAAACAAAGACATAAGAATCCGTACCGGAACACATCCCAGCAACTTTCCATTCCTCCAATCGGCTCCGGAAACCCTCCCTTCGCGAAAAGGCTCCGGTAAACCGGTCCGGTCGAAGGCCTCCCGTCCTTGGCCTCCTTCGCCTTCTCCACCTCCACTAGGAACTTCTTCGGCGACATTCTCAACTCTCTCTCTCTCTCTCGGTGAATCTGATCGATCGCCTTCCGACAAATCTGAATGCTTTATATTGATCAAGAGAAAGAGCAATAGCAAGAAAAATTAAGCAATTAGGTAGCTGTGGGTGGCCAGCCGCAGTAGCGAAAGTGGTAAATACGATTTCTTTTTTATTTTTTATTTTATTTATTCTTCTGTTTAGATTGTTTTTATGAGGCTAACGCTCCTGACTGACTTGTCGACGGAAAGCGACAGCCAGCATGTTTTAACAAGGGAAGTGATTCCGTTTGGTCAACAGCAATGTTGAATTTGAAATCTTGACGGACCTGGGAAGATCTAGATCAGGTTTGAATTGTCGTCCGCCGTCTGATTTGAGTCTTGGGTTTAGATCTGTGATGGGACGGTCAATTACTAAGAGGGATTATAATAGTTACAGATATTATGGATGAGAAAACTTCACAAGCGACTCAGGAATATCCACGCATTTTGAAAAAATTCCACAAAGTTTAAAAAATTTCATTTTTATTCCTCTTACTTTCGATTTGATGGAATCTACTTTTTTATTAGGATATGACTTTAAATCTTAATATATGCTATAAAAAACACCAAAATACCCTCTAATTTTCATTTTCTAAATATTTTTAAAATTTTCTAACTTTTTTTAATGACTTATTTTTTAAAATTTTTAATTTGAAATTTTATAAAAGTTTAGGAATTTAAAGATCATTTCATATTTTTTACTGTTTGTTTTAACGTTTGATGAGAGATTGCATCAGATTAAAAGTTAAGTGAGTAAAATTAAAAGTTTTTAAACTTTGAATGAGTCATATCAAAACACGTTAAAGTTCATAAAAGTTTTGCGGTAATTTCACTTTACACCTTTGAATTACCACGCGATTTGACATACCCCCGAACTTTAAAACCTTTCAATTTGGACCCCTGAACTTTCAATTGCAATCAATTTGAGCCCCTCCGTCAAATTGAATTGTTAACCTCAAACAGAATCGTCCTCATGTGACCTGCACGCGATTATTTTACCTTGTTCATACCCGTTATACCCTCATTCTCATCTTCACCCTCACCCTTACTACCCTATATGTCCAACACGACCCACATGAAGATGAAGACCCACTCGAAGCTAAAGACCCACTACCAAGCTAAAGAACAAAAGTGAAAGCTGAGGAACTAGCTTCCACCCATTCGAAGCCGAAGAACGAAAGTCTCACCAACACATGTTGGGATGTCTGAAAGGGCATAAGCGAGACTTAGTACCGGGGAGGTGACGATGGTGAAAGATGGAGAACTCCGAAGGTGAGGTAAGCGAATGAGGATTGAGCTATCCAATTTGCAAATGTGGGAGCAAAGTAGTGATCAAAACAACTTGCACAACTAAAAATAATAGCAAAGGCTTTTATGCCTATGTAAATTATTTGGTAACATGTGTTTGAGAATTTAATTTTTCACAGAAATTTAATTTTTCTCATTATGCCTAAATCCTTTAGTAATAAGTTAAAGCCTAATTTGTGTGATTATGCATAATGAAAAAAATTATAGTTGCAATTTTTTTAAATGGGTTGAACCAGAAATTTGTATGTGCGATGATCGAATGATGTTGATGTTGATGGACATAAAAAAATAATAATAATAATAATAATTAATTAATTAATTTCTTTTTTTCAAGGATGGTCCAACCATTTAAATCAGCTCATAGAAGTAATTCAACCACCCAATTCCAAAAAATTTGGTGGCAAAACCATTCCAAATTAAAGTTGGCAATTTTTAACATGACTCACGAATTTAGTACGAATTTAACGAAATTAGTTGGTTAGCGTTAAAAAGTCTAACATGTTTAATTAAACGCGTCAGATTATGGTTGACATCAATAATCTTATATTTATACTTCGACAGACAAGCAACATAAAGGGCTAACAACTTTTGATACAACTCACGAATCTGACATGAAATTCGTTTGTTAGAATTGATGAATTTGACATGTTTAATTAAATGAATTAGAATAGTGTTAACCTATATAGTCGTTGTTGGGTAATGGATCGGCCAGTATAACCACAATGATGCACCTATGTTAACCTATGTTGCCCGTTAAAAGTACCTCCATGGTGCACCTCAAACATCATAAAATGTATACCCATCACGTATCCTGCAACATTCATTACATTGAAAGGTTTGAATGTGCAATACAATACCCCAAAATAAAACACTAAAAACTAATATAATGAGAAAGTTGTAAATGTTCAATACAATACCCCTATTTAGGTGTAAAAGCAGATGACACAAACATTAATACAATACACCTATTTAGGTGTAAAAGCATATGACACAAACATTTATCAAAAAATGACACTCAACATATTTAATTATTGGAACATAATGCATATTGGTCCAATACACTAGCAGCAAAGGACTACATTACCCCTATACTCAGACCTGCCAATATGCATTTACATTTGTGCCTTTTAAAGTCAGCAACCAAACATGAAAAGTACAATGAAAAGTAATGGAAGGGACCACTTTATTCAATGTATAAAATTCATACTGCTAATCACGTGTCAAACGCAAGCACCAACTAGGGGACCACACTTAGATCAGAAAAACAAAAACAAAATTAAGGGGCCATACTTTAGCAATAAACAAAGACTACCAATGACAAGATGACCAAATATATGACAACTTTTAACAAAATTATCAGAAAACAACTTTCAAAAAAGACGAGAAGATGACCCACTTCAAATAAATAATACCATAAACTAAATACTCCACAAAATCCCTTCCACAAGCATTACATGCAAAACCCCCCAAATATCTAATACAAATAGTTGATCAAACACAACTTTCAGAAAATATCAAATACAAAGCATAAAATATAAATTTAGGGATAGCTAAACTTACTTGATTATTGTAATACCCCGAAATATATACCTAGAAGAAAGTTGATCTTAATATCAAGGATAAAGACGATTTGCAATTTTATTAAGATTTATATGAAGTTAGGTAAATAGGCTTAATATGAAAGATGATGGAAAATTGCTAGTTAGAATTTTAGTAGGTTATTGAAAGAAAAGTCACATTGTATTGGATGGCGAAAATTCAATGAGTGACCTTAAATAAAACTATTTTAAGACCTTATAGAATGACGAGAAAGGAAGATTTAAAAAGTAGTTTCATGATTTTTGGACGCTTGTAGAAGGAGCTATGATTTTTAGAAGATGCAAGTGTCAAAACAGGAATTTCAATCAAACAGAGGCAACGAATTTCGAGGGGCTTTTGAGGTACCAAACAGTTATGGGTTGCTATGATCTTTGGATATGTTGTGCGTCTTTGAATGAGGAAAATTTCAAGCCAAATTTTGTGTCATTTGGATTTAAATTGAAAAATTTATAATTTCTCCAAGTTTAATAGGTCAAGCTGTCGAATACTCAAAGTACCTGTGATTTGGGAATTGTTTGGATGGGTTGATGAACCTGGTAGACCACGATTTTTAGGTATGTGGTAGTCAGAAGGATTATATTTATTGAGGATTAATTTTATATATATATAAAAGTAGGATTTTTTTTTAACCAATTAGAGGCCTTCTAGAAATCTAATAGATACTTAATTGTTTACTTAAAATTCCCTAATCACCTTAGCCCCAAGAAATGAACCCAAACCGACGTGTCATTGTTCATCCCTTTCCTTGACACTTGTATTTCATGCCAGCCCAATCAGCTATTTTGAAGCCACCTACTCTACACATGTCCTTCAGCATGGTTTCACAATTTCTCTCTCGACACTTGTCTTGTGATGATGACTGCATGTGGCAAACATTTCGGACTTCACGCCACGCCACTGCCCACGCCCACGCCACGGCCATGCCACCGCCGCTCCTCCACTGCCGGCCTCTCTCTCTCGCCGCTCCTCCACTCCTCAGTCCTCAGATTCCTCACGCAGCCCCATGCCACACCACCGCCGCTCCTCATCTCCTCTACTGCCGCGCTCTCTCTCTTCCGCCGATGTCGCATCCAGTATGTATGTCTCTCTTCAGTCTCTTGTTCTTTTAAGTCTCATGCTCTGATTTTGTGGGATTTGCTTGGCTTGGTAGATGGTTGTTGTTTGCACATGATTTTGTGGAATTTGCTTGGTATGTGGTTGTTGTTAGAAGACTCTCTCTCACCGGTCACTCTCTCTCAGAAGACATTTTCTTTCCTCTCAAACTCTCTCTCTCACCGGTCACTCTCTCTCAGAAGACGTTTTTTTTCTCTCAAACTCTCTCTCTCGGACCAGATGAACTGCTTGCAGTTCATCTGAACGAAATCTTGTTGTTCACCTCAGTTGTCAACAAATAATTGTGCAGGTTTACATCACTTGGTCTTATCTCAAGGTTCCTTTAATTCTTTCAGTCCTTTGTCTTTGTGGCTTAAATGAATTGTTAATTTGTTAGTTTGTTAGATATATATTTTTTATTCATCAATATATTTTTTGTTATATTTTTGTGGCTTAAATGCATTGTTAATTTGTTAATTTGTAGTCTTGCAAATTGCAAGTTTCAATGTTGCAGAGGGAGTGGGCGTGGAGTGTGAACTTAGTGGCCAAGTGTCCCAAGTGTGAAGTGTCAAGTGAGTGTGTGTTAGTGGCTTAGTGAATTAGAAAAAAAATTAAATTAAATAATGGCCTAGACTGCTTAGTTAATAGTTATTAGTTGGTGTGGGTTGTATCTGTATGGCTTAGTTGTTAAAGATTAAAACTAACATTTTGACTTAAAACTAATTTTTAAGATTTCATGATATTAAAATTTGGATTATTTTTATTATTGTAGGCTGCAACATTGTTTTGGCTTGTCTTAGAATCTCAATATTATTGTTGTTGGGAGCTTTAGGAGAAACAATTCATACAATTTTTCTTGAACCACATAGATTGTGCTTAGTTTATATTGCTAATAATTTATGCTATTGTGTGTTAATGCCATAAGATTAAGATTTTGAATAAGTATTTACTGTATTTTGATGTAGAAAAATTATACAAGTTTTGTTTTTAGCTTTCATTGTTGTTTTTAGCCTAAAATTGCTAAACACAATTTGACAACAAATAATGTGTTTGATGAATGACAAAGAATGAATGCTTACTTAATTCTAGTTTTGTGGTAGCGTTACTAAATCTAGTTTGATTCTTACTTGAAGCCTTGAACTTATTTTTAACTAACTTACTAACGATTATGTGTGTACGTGATTAACGAAGATTCGGTTGTATTCGATGATGATGTGGTTGAAATAAATACAATAGAAGATCCTTCTGTTCATACGAATCAGATGACGAACAAAAGGGTCCAGAAGAAGCGTAAGAAGACCTCAGCAGTTTGAACCCATTTTGATGAAGTTCCTTCTAAAGATCCAAATGACCCAAGGATATGAGCAAAATGCAAGTTTTGTGATCATAAATATATAGCTAACAGTTCACATGGAACTGGAAATCTACAGAAGCATATGAAGGTTTGTGGGAGGAAAAATAATAATGATATTTAGCAATTGCTTCTATCTAGAGATCAAGGAACTCTGTCAGTAAGTCCTCAAAATTTTGTCCTAAAAGATATAAAGAATTGTTGGTTGCTACGATTATTAAGCATGACTTGCCATTTTCATATGTTGAATATGATGGTGTAAGAGAGATGCATAGATACTTGCGTAGTGATGTACCATTAATCTCTAGAAATACTGCTAAGGCTGAATTGGTTAAGATGCATATGTTGAAAAAACAAAAGGTTAAGTCTTTGTTAATTGTTTGTCCTAGGAGGATTAGTTTTACATCTGATTTGTGGACTTCTTTGAAAACTGATGGGTATATTTGCCTTACTGCACATTTTATTGACAAAAATTGGGTATCATCTAAAATGGTGATAAGCTTTTCATTTATGCCCCCACCACATAATGGTGAATCTTTGGCTGACAAGATAGATAGTTTGGTACAAGAGTGGGGAATTGATAAAAATGTTTTCTCTATAACATTAGATAATGCTTCTACTAATGATGGCTGTGTTGAGAAACGGAAACAAACATTAAACATGAGAAAAGCCCTTCTTTGTGAAGGTGAGTTGTTTCATATGCGTTGTTGTGCCCATATTCTTAATTTGATTGTGTAAGATGGATTGAAAGAGATCACTGATGCTATTCAAAATATTCGAGATAGTGTTAAGTATTTTAGAGGATCACAAGTGAGAAAACAAAGTTTTCTTCATGCTGTCAATCAAATGTCATTGGACAATAACAAGGGGTTAAGACAAGATGTGCCAACCAGATGGAATTCGACATATCTTATGCTTGAGAGTGCTATTCACTATAGGCGTGCTTTTGCTTATTTGGAGATGACTGATAAAAACTATAAGTTTTGTCCTAGTTCACTTGAGTGAGAAAGGGTGATTGATATTAGTACTTTCTTAAGCTGCTTTTATCGTGTTACATGTGCTTTTTCTGGTACCAAATATCCCACAGCCAATTTATACTTTCCTGTAGTTGCATTGATTTATGTGAACTTGAGGCAAGAAGTTGCGAGCGAAGATGGGTATAAGAGATTAATGGCAAATCAAATGCTCACCAAATTTGAGAAATATTGGTCAGAATTTAGTGTAGCGTTGGCCATTACAGTTGTCTTGGATCCTCGTTACAAGCTTCGGCTTGTAAAATACTACTATATGAAGATTTATGGAGCTGATTCTGAAGAGTATAATAATGTTTATAACAAGTTAATCAAACTTTTTATGGAGTATAGTACTCTTACAACTTCAAGCTCCACAGTCGTTCGGCTACAAGAAGACCCAGATTGAGAAAAGGTGAATAATATTATAAGTTTTTTAGCTCATTAGTAACTTACTAACTTAGTATATTATATATATACTCATAACCACTTACTAATTTTATGTTTATATTCTCTCTGTTCATGTAGGAATTTCTAGCATTTGATGGAGTCGATTCTGATGCACAAAAGACTCAATTAGAACTTTATTTGGACGAGCCCAAGTATGTGGAAAAGAATACGACATTTGACATTCTTTCATTTTGGAAAGGAAATGAATTTCGTTATCCTGAAGTAGCTACTATGACTCGTGATATTTTGAGTATTCCTATTTCGACTGTTGCTTCAGAATCCACTTTTAGTGTTGGTGGACGTGTGATTGATCAGTATAGGAGTTCACTTAAACCTGATATTGTTGAGGCGTTAATTTGCACTAGAGATTGGTTATATGGACAGTAAGGTAATATTAGTTATTTGCATATTAAATTTTTTTTTCATTTACTTGTATTTTTTATCTTACTTTAATGACATTAATTTCTCTTATCTTTTGATATAGAACAAGCTTTAATGACAGTAGATAATGAAGAAGAGGATGTTCTGATATTAGATAGTATCAATTCCTGTGAGATTCCAAGTTCATTTGGAGCATGTTAAAATGAGCATATTTGTGGATCATTCAACTATTCAAGAGTGGATAACAAGTGGCAAAAATGAGAACCTAATTTGTATTTGTAAATTTGTAATGATGTAGTTTTTTTTTTTTTTTTTTTGTTATTTGATTAGACAATTATGTCTATTAACTTATAACTATTAAGTGATTTGGTGTGGCTAGCTTGCTAGGAGTTTAATTTCAAGAGATAATTGCTAAAAATATTATTATTTTTTTTAAAAAAAAAAAAAAAATCATTTTTAAATTAAACGGGTAAACGGGTCGTGTCGACTCAGCATGGCCCGTTATTTTAAACGGGTCTCACGGGTCATGTCAGTTGACCCGTGAAAAAACCCGTGTCATGTCGGGGGTCCGACCCGTTTATTAAACGGGTCGTGTTTGGGTATTGCCTAAACGGGTCATTGGTACATGCGGGTTGTAAACAGGTCGACCCGCGGACCCGCTTTGCCAGCCCTATTAATTTCCTAGCTTTTTCATCTCCGCTATTAGTGCTCTACCAAACGCAATTCTCTTCACTACTTTTACGATGGTGACAATTCTTCTTTATGACTGATAACTCATCCGTCATCGGTCTATGGCTTGCTCCCATAAATAAACCACAAGAAAACAAGCAGCTTATATCAATATTTTTGAGGCATAAATAAACAGCTATCAAAAATAATTGTTTTTAACAGAGAATCCAAGGGTTCCCAAGAAAACAAACTGCTACAAAATTTTTTTTTTTTTTTATTATCAAACAACTTTATTCATTTTTTTCTCATAAAAAATAAATAAATTTTATTTCACCTTTATATCACATCAATCACATTTTACTAGGGAAAACTTCACTGAAACTTTTATAAAATTCTAAATTTACTCTTAATTTCAAATTGAAAATTAAAAAAATAAAATGAAAATTGAAAAGTAATTTTGTCTCTTTAGTAGTTTCCGTTAGAGTTTAACGGCAAAAATTGATGGAGGTAGGTCGATTGCATCAAATTGAAAGTTTAGGAGGTGAAATTAAGAGTTTTTCAAATTTAAAGGGGTCTTCTCAAAACGCGTACTAGCTAGTTCAAAGTTATTACTATTCACATAACAAAGTATTTACCAAACACACCAAGTATTAGGTTATCTTCCTTTAATTTAAGTATATATTAAGGGAGTAATTTAATACTTATAAAGCACATTTCATGACGCTAATCTTTCTCTAGTGCAGTTATCGTAACAAATTTCTCCACTTTAAAAAAAGAAAAGAAAAGAAACTTGTGAGACATAAATAATGCATTAACAACATTATCTTTGTGGGTATTAACAAGAGATGTTATTCTCAGGATCATATCATTATCTGATAATGACGTTTAAATATTCTAAGGCAATCCAATTACATATTAATAAATTGTAGATCTAATATTATTGTGTCAGCAACTACAAAAATAAATAAGTAGAAAAAGTCGGAGATACGATCTTTGAAAAATGATTTAAGTTAGTATGGAGTGGATAGAATATTAAAGCGATGATCTCGCATGATGGTGACTATACCCTACAAAAATAGTTGACCGTTGATTTATTTCATAAAAACTTAATCAACATGATATTTTAGGATTTGCTCTTCTGGCCAAATCCGGTAAGCCAAATCTATATAGATAAAGTTCTTTTTCAAACTGAGTTAGATGAATTTTTTTCAACCTACTCTATAAAAGTGACATGTATCATTTTTCTAATTCAAAATGAACGTATGATGGAAAAATTTATGCATGTCGGACTTTCAAAAGAGTAAGCATGATGGACTTTTCAAAAATTTCTAGATGTGGAGACTTTCCATCAATATGAATAATGACTTTAAATAAGTAATTACTAGTACCATAATTAGAGGCATTAGTTTGATACTATTTATTAATTTTTTACCTTATTAGAGCCTTAAAATATATATATATTTTTTAAATATATATTTATTTCATAATTATTAGTTGGTGGCCTTATTTAATGATAATACTAGGTGTTTTATTTGTCCTAAGTGAATATTATTTTCTAAAACTCTAGTGAGAAAAATAAGAGCCATTTTATTTTTTGCTTTTTTTAGAAAATAATATTCACCTAAGAACATGAGAACACTAAAAAAGAACACTTAGCATTTTTCTTATAGCCAAGGTGGTAGCAAACAGGCTAAAAAAGATGTTGCCACACATTATATCTCCTTTTCAGAGTGCCTTCATTATTGACAATGTTCTCGTGGCTTTTGAGGCCTACACACTATGAATGGGAGGATGAAAGGGAAAAATGGATTTATGGTGCTTAAGCTGAACATGAGCAAGGCATGCAATAGAGTGGAGGGGCAGTTTTTAGAGAGGATAGTGCAGAAATTGGGGTTTGCTACGAAATGGATCCACTTGACTATGACATGTGTCCGCATGGTTTCCTACTCCATTTTGATTAATGGACAACCTCATTGGCATATCATCCCCTCGCGGGGAATGATATCAAGAAGCCGAATGTTGAAGGAACACCTCAAAAGTGGGCAAAACCCCCGGAAGGCTGGATTAAGGTGAACTGGGATGCATCCCTTGATAAGCAAAGAGTCAAGATGGGCATCAGGGTTGTTGCGAGGGACTATGCAGGCCACGTTGTAGCTACCCTTAGTGATTCCATGCACATCGGAAATGACTCAGCATAGGTAGAGGCTTTGGCAGCTTGGCAAGCTGTGGAATTTAGTATCCAACTAGGGTTGAGGAAGGTGCTTTTCGAGGGGGATGCTCTTGAGGTTGTCCAGGCAATAAGAAATGAAGAACTTCAAAGGGGTAGATATGGTCATGTGGTGCAAGATATAAAACAGAGTCGGCAAAGGATTCAAGAGTGGAGGATAGTTCATACCCCAAGGGAGACAAATGAAGTGCCCATTGGCTGGCTAAGCTATCTTTAGTTTTTGAGAATAAACATAGCTGGATAGAGAATTATCCTCATTGTATTCACTATTGTGTTTTCGCTGAGCAAGTCCCGGTTTAAGTAATGAATATTCAAACATTCCTTTCAAACAAAAAAAAAAGAAGCATTCTCCTTATTTAATTGAGGTCCCTAGTTGCATAGGGCTTGAGCTGCCCCTGAGATTACGTAATATCATACTATTAGGGGGGATGTTTTGGAGATAGTTCAAGTGCTATGTAAAGATGAGAGTTGTTGGGGGGTAGATATAGGTAATTGATGAATGATGCAAAACATCTTCTTAATTGCTTCTCTTGGAGGGTGTGCCACCTCAACAAACTGCGACTAGCCAAACTGGCCTTATCTCAAAGTGCCGATCAGTTTTGGAGAGAGGATTTTTCAATTTGTATTCGTAAGATTATACTCGCAGAGAAAGATAATTTTTGAGTAGTGAAAATCTCATAAATCTATTGTTAAAAAAAAAAAAATTAAAAAAAACCTTGAAAATTGAAAACAAAATCTTTAACAAACATGATCTTGTAACCCTTCATATCTATTCCATATTTGTAGTGTCTGCTTTGCCCTTTGTCTTATTTTTGGCAATTTGCTATAAAATTCACAAGCCAATGATCTTGACCTTAGGGCACATCCAAATATGATGAGAAATGCTATTGGTACCAAATCTTTTACCAAAAGATTTGGTACCAAAATGATGTGAAGCATATTCATTGGTACCCGTAGTATTTTTCTTTATTAATTATTTTGATTCTCTCCAATGGATAAGCTTCACGTCATCTTGGTATTCATCTCTTGGTAAAAAATTTAGTACCCTTAACATTTCTCTTTTCGAGAACTGATTAACGTTAATATTTTTTCCATCTCATCCTACAAATTTAATATATCAACCATTAAATTTGTGGACTCATTTGGACCCCACTCAAATTCAATAGTGGATTCATCCATTCATTATAGAGATAGTTAAAAGATTGTTGAAAAATGAAAGAATTTTATCATTTATCTTATCTTCTTAATATGATACATGATAATGCTATACACTTTTATTTTTATATTTTGAAGTGTATATTTCGTAAAGGAAAATGCTACACTTACCAAATTTTTTTCTCAAAAGTTGGTTCATAAATGATGTGTCACCATCCCATAAAATATATTATTTTTGGAAAATGTGTCACCATCTTATGAGATGGGTGACATATCACTTGGGAACCAATTTTGGAGAGAAAATTTGGTGAAGTATAGCATTTATCTTTCATAAAAATTATCATTTGATTCAAAATTTAATAGTGATTTATTTAAACTTTAATGATAATTTTTAATGTCACATCAAAAAATAAATATTTGAGTGTGTAACATTTCTCACCAAATATTATTGTGCTACCCGTGAGATGGGAAAAGCCACCAACAGGGAAGATGAAGATAAACTGGAATGCTGCTGTGGATAAGAACAAATAGTTGATGTGTGTGGGGATAATAGTTAGAGATCATGAAGGGAACATGCTAGCCTCGTTGTGCACTACTAAACCCTACATCTCTAACTCGGCTGTGGCGGCCTAAAAGATTGCATAATTAAGTAGAGATTGGGGTTTTCAAAATATCATAATGGAAGGAGATGTGCTGAAGATAGTTCTTGCCTTGCCTAGAGACTAGAGTTGCTGAAGTAGATATGGGCATGTGTTGAATGATGCAAAAATCTTGTTGAATAGCCTTCGGTCATGGTTGGTGGGACATGTTAAAAAAACTGCAAACGAAGCAGCGCATAAGCTTGCAAAGTTAGCTATTTCCTAATCCTTAGATTAGGTTTGGTTGAAGATTTTCCTAATTTTATTGGTGATATTTTCCTAATTTGATGGGTTGTGGCAGTAAAATGATTGGGTCTTGCTAAAGGTCTTCATGTTAGTTTTGGCTGTTTGTAACCAATAACTAACCGTAGAAGTTGTTGCCAAATCCATCTTTGTTGCCCCAACTATTACCAAACTAATACTTATTCTATTTAAATGAGACGCAAATTTTCTTTAAACTGGTTTAAAAATTTCTTCCAACCTAATTTAGTAAGTGTCAAATGTCATATCTCACATGTTTTTTTTTAAAAATATTTTTAGAGTCATTTATTTCCATTCTAGTAATCTATGAACCCAAACATCAATTTTTGATAAATTCAAATATGTTAAATGACACTTGTCACTTATTAAAATAAATCGAAGGAAATTTCTGTCCATTTAACTCTCATTGGGTTAAAAACATTCCAATGTTGACTAGTATAAGGAAAGGAATAGGGCCCTTTCAATTTTGGATGAAATAGAGAAATTTTTTTTTTAATGTATTTATATTTTGTTTTATTGCATTTAACCGTTCACACTATCATTTAAAAAAAATTTAGAATGATGTGACAATATATTTAGCATGTGAAAACATATATACCATTAGATTTGTTAAAAAAATATAAATTATAAATTAATTCATCTCCATTTTACTTTAAATAAAAAAAGAAAAGAAAAGAAAAACTGTCCTCATAAATGCAACCTCTTGAAATTGTCTAAGAGTTCAAGAGATGGACTGAGTAATGAACTCGAGAGGAGTCGATCCTTTAAAATAGAAAAGTAAAATTGTCATTTTACATTTTTTGAAAAAAATTTACCCTTCTATTTTAAAAAGAGTGTCCCCTCTCCTGTTCATAAATCCAAATTCTCAAGAGATATCTTGTAATAGGCATTGGTTTTTTTTTTTTTTTTTTCCTTATTTGTTGATTACAATTGGTTTGTTAATTGCTGAGGACATATATCATCACCTAAAATTAACTGGTAGTAAATTAGTAATGCCAACCTTTTCTATATGAATTACCTTTTTGTGCAGCTTCAATTTAACAGAATGTGTGTCAAATCAATTTTAAAGGAATCAAGGGTCTAAGATTGCAGGTCTAGTGGGCATAAAATATCACATACTTGCACGGCATATGCATGAGTCCCTTTAAATGCTCCACCGGCCCCCTCTCTCTAGCTACCATCATTACCCTTCCAATGGGGTGGATCGTGAAATAAAGATGAGTGTTGACTCTGATATAAATTTGGAGAAACTTTTAGATATTTTTGTTAAATTTTTACCGGTTTCAACTCTTTAAAGTTTAAAAACGTATCGAATTTTTAATATTTTTCAATTATCTCATTTAGTTAGGATTTTTTGTTATTTTTGTCAAAATACCTAAAATATTCTTATTTTTTTAATTTTTAATTTTATTTTTTATAATAAAAGATAGGAATATTTTAAAAATTTTGACAAGATTTAATAAAAAATTTTAACCGAAGGAGATACTTGAAATAAATTGAAAGTTAGATATTTTTAATTCAAAATTTTTAATTTTCAAAAGTATTTTCAAAACACATGAAAGTTTGATGGCGTTTTGTAAAGTTTCCCCTATAAAATTCTTATAAATTGGTGGTAGGAATGTCTCAAATCTTGCCTCAATGCTGTATTGCCACTTTTTTTTTTTTTTACTCATAAATGTTGTATTGGTTGTTATAGTAGGTTGGGGTTAGCCATAACCTTAACTTTCTCCTTCAATCTATTTTTTAAAAGTTTAATTTATTTTTAAAACATGTGTGAATAAAGTAAAAAGAAATCATGTAAAAAAACACATGTTATATATATGGAGACATAATACTTTATAAGAAATTTTCTTATATTTATTGGACGTTTTTTTTTTTTCATAGGGTCATAATGTTTTATCAACTGTTATTGTAAGTAACAGGTTAGACAAACGAGTTAGAATTTTCTCCAATACAAATTGTTATATTGAATGGTATTTTTGTCATCTCAAAAAGTGAAAAAATAAAAATATTTTTTAAATATAACTATAAATATTCTCCCGTTATCGAAGATGATCCTATTTCATGCATACCCCCATGAGTGTTTTTTTTTTTTTTTTTGGCAGCTCTATACCCCCAGTGAGTTATTAGCAAAATAAAGGAAATGCAGTTGGGTCAACCGTTTGAAAATTAGGGACCAGGTCCAATGTTGTTTTTAAATTACTATTTTTTGGTGAGACGTAATGTTTGTATAAAGTGTAGTTGGGTCAACGGTTTGACAATTGAGGACCAGGTCCAATGTTGTTTTTAAATTACTATTTTTTGGTGAGAGTCGTACTGTTGTATTAATTGTACCCGCCGTTGTATTAATTTTCTGCCAACTCTTATTAATTTCGTCCATTTTCTTGAATAACATTTGGTCCCTCATTCACTCTAAGTTTCAAAGTCCAACCCCAATCCAATTGGCATGACATAAGAAATAGAAAACCATTTAGCTAGGAGTTGCGGTGGGTTAGGATTCAAACCAGAATAATAATAATAATAATAATAATAATAATAATAAAACAAGAAAAATGGTCAAAGGAGAAATGTAAGGATTTTTTTTTTTGTTTTTTATTAGGAATTTTTTTGGTATTTATTCAATTCAAAGCTGATTAAAAAATAAATAAATAAAGTTTTATTTTTATTTATTTTGCCTAGTAAGTCGTAAGGCTACCATTCATTATTCACCTCCTCATTCTTGGACCACAATCCCATCCTTTTCAATACGGTTGGCAAGACGACTACTCTTTCGAAAACGTTTTTAATTTCCACCAGTCATGTTCATGTGGCCCACATTTTATGGAACCTTTCTAATTTCCTTCTCTAACGTCTCAGAAAATAATAATTAACTTGTAATTATTATTATTTTTATTTTTTCAAATTTCACTACGTTACAAGACAAAGGGATCAAGAACTCTCGATAGTGACCACCCATGGCAATAGTTTAATGGTCTTAAGGAAATTCCAATGAGATTCAGTCATGTATTAGGAAGTGGATTCGAATCTCCTCAATGGAGAATTACTCACATAAGCGGATAAGCCAAATTGGTATTAGTCGCCTTAGGAATTCATTGATGTTCTGGTGGGACTGGGTGAGGCTATGGCTCAATTGGTTTTGAATGAGCGCTTGCGGTTCTTATCATTTAGGGCCCTCATGAACAATTTTTAGCAGGTAGATGTTACCATAGTAACGTCCTGATAGAGTAGCTACAGTTGGTCGCCCCCTCCTATATATATATATATATATATATATATATATATATAAAACTCTTGATAATGATCTCAAAGTCGCACCACATCTCTCCGCCGAGATGCAGGTCCAGTCTAAAGCTTAGGCCTGGGCGCAGGTCGGGGCGGGTACTGCCCATTTCTATCGCCCGCTCTACAATATGCGGCTTTGAATATTTGAACCCGCATACAAAAGCCATTATCCACGCAGGGCGGGTGAGGAAGGTGCAGGTTTGCGGTGAGGGTTTAGGTATTATGTTAATGGGCTTTTTTTGGGTTTTTTTTAATTAGTTGATTGGGCTTTTAATTAATGGGCTTTTAATGGTAGATTGGGTTTTTTTTAATTAGTTGATTGGGTTGAGTCTGAAAGCCTTTTTTTTTTTTTTTTTTCATTTGTCATATAAATAATGGGCTTTTTTATTTGTTTTGTGAATCAAATATGCAAAACAAAAATAATCAAAATGCAAAAATCCAACTACTAGTTCAAGGATGCTACAATTACAAAAAATAAACCCAACTACAAAACCCAAAAAAAAAAAAAAAAACCAAAAAACCAAAAACAATTTAAAGGCCATAAACACATAAAATTTAAGAGACAGAGAAAATAAAAGTTCAGCAGCCAACAAATAAAATTAAGGCTAGTAGCCAACAAAAAAAATGCTTCAACAGCAGTAGCCACCAAGGTCCAAGCAGAATGCAACTTCAAGTTGCTAAGACACTAATCATCCTCAAGTAAAATGCTGTTGTTCTTCAAAATTACTTCTACAAAGAATGAAACAAAAACAAAAAAACATTACAATATCAATTGAAACCGATAAATAAAATTTGTAAATAGCAAAATATATTAAGTAAACTAAAATGATCAAAACGCTAACCTGAATCGATCTTATAACTTTCAGCATCATCAACCATATTTAAGTCATAACTTAGGGGTGTTGATCTTAACCATTTTTGTGAACATATCAATGCTTCAACTATTTTTGGGGCCAGTGAACTGCGAAAAGGATCCAACACACATCCTTTGGTGCTAAAAGCTGACTCTGAAGCAACTGTTGTAATGGAAATGACCAACACATCTCATGCTATTTTGGCAACTATTGAGAATTTGGTTGAGTTCACTGATAAGTGCCAAATATTGCATATTTGGACTCCTTTATTTACAGTAGTTAATCCTTTAGTTGTGTTGTTATTTAATGTTTTGTGTTTTTAGTATTTTGTAGGTCGTTGAAGAAAATCTACAGCTTTAAAGGGAAAAATGCAAAGTTTGGAAGAAAGCATACTTTGAGAAGACCTAGATGATGTGGTTAAATTTAACCAAATCCAAGAAAAGGTTAAATCGGATTAAAGATTAGATTGGATTAAATTTCAAATTGGATTAAATTTCAAATTTGATTCAAATTCAGATTCTGCACATGTCTTAGTATTTTGACCATAACTTTCCACTCAACTATCGGATCGAGGTAATTCAAGTGGCATTGGAAAGCTAACTCAAAATAATACAGTTCATTGTGAAATAGGGTTTTCCTAATTCGGACAATTACAATGCCAAAATTGCTCCAAAAAAAAAGACACAAATCAAGACGAATCCTATTTCGATTTCAGACTTCTATTTGGACTGGGGGACAGACCTCCGAATTATCTAGGTTGACTAGGGCTTCTAGGACTCTCCTAAGCCTCTAAATAAACTTTTTTGCATTCAAGAAAAGATACACAATACCAGAGAGCAAGATTCTACAGTTTTTCTCATTAGTTAAGTTTAGGTTTAGATTTTAGTTTTATTTATGCGGAGTTAAATTCTCAACTAAGGTTGGGGATGAAGCCTCACCAATGAAGAACAACGTTACTTTTATGTAAGTTTTTATTATTCTAATTTTATTGAGCTTAATGTCAATTGTTTCACTTCTTTTCAATGTGAGGAATAATTCTTGGATATCTTGTTGTGATTCAATGATACACTTGATGATTTAAGATAATTTCAAATAATTGATTGCTTAGTTTTATATGCCTAAAAATTGGATATCCCTTGTGATTTGTTCTACGGATACATCTGATGATTTAATTGATATTGGATTCCTTTTGTGATTTGTGTAATGAATGGATATATGAGATGATTTTGATTAATTGTTTAAAGCCTAGTAAAACATATCTAAGATTTTAATTGTGAGAACTTCAGATTAATATTGATAAACATGGAAGTATGTTGTTATGATTAGGTGAGTGTGAATTCCCAAACCTTAGTATTTTATCTCTTAGTTTATTTTAATTAGTTTATGTTTCATCTTTTAATTTTCAAAACTCCAAATTCAAAACCCTTTTGGAACTAGGTTAGGATTTAATTAGTTTAGATATAAATTGCTCTTTCAAAAACACAATTCCTTGTGGGTTTGACATCGCACTTGCAAAACATTATATTGCAAACGATTCGTGCACTTGCGAGTATTAAAATTTGCACAGCATTCACCTTCCACCAATTTAAAATATCGAAATTCGCATTCGCTTTCTCAACATCCTCCATCAAATATCGATCCATTTCCGATTTGCTTTCAATATCACTTTTAGAAGTTAGGTACTTGTGAAACCTATTCATGAAGCAAAGGTTAGCATTCTCATTTTCTTCTATTGTTATTGAGGAACCTTGAGACAATTCACTACCATGTTGAACTTGAGATGCACTATCTCCGAAGCTGCAGTGATCATATAATTTGTTAAGGATGCACCTCAATTTTTTCATCATTTCAATACATCTATCGACACCAAGAACATCTTTGAACCAATATTCTAATGCCCCTAATTTGGTTCGTGGATCAAGTATAACCGCAACAAACATCATCAAGTTAACCTTATCATTGTTATCAAGATCCCCCCAATATTTGTTGTACTTCGTCATTATCTTCTCCGCCATAGCACTCAATACATAATCACCATTATCAATATACTCTTGTAAATGCATTTGAATGCCACAAATTTCTTGAAAGTACATATTAGATGTACAATACAAAGACCCTGAAATTCGCATTGTGGCATCGTAAAAAAGTTTGAGAAATTTGAGAAAAGTCCTAATTCGATTCCAATCAGTAGAAGTAGGAGGTCCCAAACCATTTTTCTTATTCTTTTCTTCAGTCAACGTAGGCTTAAAGTTTTTATCAAACTCTTCCATAAGTTGGAAAGCAGCTCGACATTTTTCAGCACCTTCCAACATAAAAAATGTAGAGTTTCATCTAGTTGGAACATCAAGACACAACAAACCCTTGAAAAAAAGTTGTTCTCTTTCAATACAAACCTTATACTTCTCAAATCTTGCAGGTGAAGACTTCACATACTTCACCGCACTTCTAACCCTCACAATGGAGTCATCAACCTCTTGCAAACCATCAGTCACAATAAGATTTAGTATGTATGCACAACACCTCATATGCATAAACTGACTCTCTAATATGGCGCCCTCCTTACTACGAATTCTCCTCTTCACGTATTCCAAAGCAGCATCATTGGCAATAGCATTGTCAACTGTGATAGTGAAAATGTTACGAACACCCCACTCAAGCATACACAACAAAATCTTCTCCTCAATGGTATCGCCTTTGTGATTAGGAATTAAACAAAAGTTTAAAATTCTTGTGTAAGTTTCAATCACTATCAATAAAATGGGAGGTGATTACCATGTAATTAAGGTTCTGCACCGAAGTCCACGTATCAGTGGTAATGCAAGCCCAAACACTATTTGAGATGAACATTGCCCTCAACTTTTCCTTCTCAGACATGAAGAGCTCAACACAATCCTTCATCATAGTATAACGAGAAGGAATTCCAAACCTAGGCTCAAGTGTCTTCATCAAATCCTGAAACTCTTCACCTTCCACAAACCTAAATGGCAACTCATCCTTAATTATCATCTTAGCAATTACTTCCCTTATTTTCATAGCATTGTATTTTGTAATCACCAAATTACGAACAGATCCTTCTCCCACTGCCATTTGTCCTTCCCTTTTAACCTCAAAACTTAACTTTGATTGTGACTTATTATCTTTATCACAACTA
Source organism: Corylus avellana (assembly GCF_901000735.1). Taxonomy (NCBI): domain Eukaryota; kingdom Viridiplantae; phylum Streptophyta; class Magnoliopsida; order Fagales; family Betulaceae; genus Corylus; species Corylus avellana. The sequence continues at coordinate 22,293,884 of NC_081543.1, read as the reverse complement.
CCGAGATATTTTTTTGCAAGAATTCCTCAAATGCACAAGCATGGATGAAGTACCTAGCCTTCTAGTGTGACAACTAAACAATTTATTACAATACTTGCATTGTGATTTAGGATCCTCAGGATCACCCCCCTCTACCTTGGTAAAATGTTCCCAAACCATTGATGTTTGCTCAGATTTTTTAGGTTTTGGTGGGAGAGCTGAACTAGGGTTTTGAGTGCTAACATTATCACTATGAGTAGATGAAGCAGAACTAGAACCAATACCATTAGTTGAATGACCATCCATGAGTCTACAATAAGTGGTAAAAAAAAAAAAAACAAATTAATATTGCATAATCATCTCATTTTTCAACATGAAATTGCAGGACAAAAAATAGTAAAATCATCTCCAGGAGCAACAAGAGCCTTTCAACTTAGACAATTACCTTTCACAGAGAAGGTCCACGAAGAGATTGAGTCCTGATGGTACAAAAATGGTCCAAAAATGAGCATGAGCATGGTTGCAAGGGCATGGAAATCAAACAATACAGAACAAAAAATCAAACATTAACAAAAAATCACTACTTCAACATTAAAATCATTACTTCAACAAAAGCCCAAATTTAAATGCAATCCTTAACAAGAATCTAGAACAAAAAAATCATTAAAAACAAAAAACACTAACTGTGAGAGCCAAGATAAAGAAACAAAAAACCCTATCTGTGAGAGCCAAGATAAAGAAACAAAAAACCCTATTTGTGAGAGCCAAGAGAGAGAGAGAGAAACCTGGGAGCGGACTACGGTGGTCAGTGCTCAGGGAGAGGCGAGAGAGAGAGAGGAGCGGCGATAGTGAGAGAGGAGCAGCAAGAGTGAGAGTCTGAGAGAGTGAGAGCAAAGAGAGCGGCAATGCCGGCAAGAGTGAGAGTGAGAGTCGAGAGACGGAGAGAGGATGGAGGGGAAGGGGATGGAGGTGCGGCTGTGTGGGTCGCTGGGTTCGGCTAATGAGAATTAGAAAGAAAGATTGTAGGGTTTTTTTTTGTTTTTTTTAATTTTTTAGTGTATATTATATGAGTAATGATCTACGCTACGCGGCGTGCGTGAATAGTAACGCACGCCACTGACGTGGCTGCTGACGTGGCACATGCCACGTCGTAGCCTCTGGTTTTTTTTTTTTTTTTTTTTTAAAATATATATATATATCAAAACAGAGGCACGACTTCGACAGCATTTCCCCCCACCCAAAAAATTTCCCCCCAAACCCATT
>NC_081543.1:22268023-22292529 GCF_901000735.1 Corylus avellana | reverse complement strand
CTCCACCCCATTCTCCCTCCACCGAAAACTCTCTCCACCGACGCCGGCGCATGCTCCGGCTCCGTGGTCCCACTGAAACCGGCGCCGTGATCTCCTCTCCCCCACCGTCGACCGACCCCTTTCCTTTCTCCATTTTTCCTCCCCAACCCCTTTTCTCCACCGTGCGTCCTCTCCTCTCCCCAACGTCACCGGCATTTTTGTTAGTGGAAACACTTTGATGGCTATCTGATCTGAAATGGTTTGTCCCGTTTGCTTAATTATGTGTGATCTCTTTTAGCTAGGTAGAAGCTACAATATTTAAATTTCTTTGTTGGGTACGTTTTGGAGGAAGGGAGCTTTTATCCATTTGATGACTGAAATTCACGACTGTTTTCTGACCAATAAAATGTTATTTGTGCTGCAGGAATAAGGGGATATTTTTTGTACCCATTGATTTAAAGAGGCCTCTGTCCGATCAAGGTCCTTTCGACGTTGTTTTGCATAAGGTTAGTGATGATTTCTTTTGGAACTCCGCTTGTTGTTTAACTTTGTGAAGTTTCTTTGATTGTTGAGCTTTTCTTGTAGTTTTGTTGGTTGTCTATGGTGTTTTGACTATAAGCTGGTGACCAGTCTATTGCCTTGCCTTTTTTCTTTTAATGTGGATAATACTTATTTAATTTCTCCGATTTTCTCTTGTTGCGCTTGTTTTGGTGAGTTTGATTTCTCGTCCTCTCTCTTTGAGCTTGTTCTGGAAAATGGGGGAAGAGAAATGGTGAGCGTGAAGTAATATTATCATCTTTTTGGGTCTTTAGGAATTGAAAAGCTGATTTGAGTGGAGATTATTTCTGGGTGCTGAGATTTCAAACAAATTTTTAAGCACTTTCACTCTCAATTCCTTTAGTTTTCTCTTATATTTCTCTTCAGGGGCTATTCAACTTGTTGTAATTTTTAATTTAATTTAATTTATTTAAGATTATTGGTGCATTATTCAACTTGCTGTAGGTTTTGTGCATACATGTAGAATTTTCTGGTGTAATATTGTTAATGCTGATTTTGTGTTTTTGGGCTTGTTTTTCTTGTTTTTGTGCTTTGAATCAAGCTTGTTTATAATTGCTTCAAAAAAGAGAAATTGCAAAAGGTCACTCTATTATCAGTTCTAGCATATTTGGTTTCTTTTTGTCATCCTTTCCAAGAATCACATGGAGAATGTTTAGAGAGTTCTACACCGGTTGGTGTGGGATTAGTTGTGGGTTTGGATGCTAATTGGGCACATCTACCTACTAGCTTAAGTTTTTGGGTCCGATGATTTAGCACTGTCTCAATGTTTAGATACCTTGTACTCTCTACTTATTTATTGCAAATTTTAAGTAGTTCGGATGGTCAAGGGAGGACTTGCAATGGTCTAAGCTCATTTCGTAATGGGCTCATGGGTTGTTGAAGATACGAGGTTTTGTAGAGATGCTTGGGTTGGGTTATTACAAATTGATGTCTCATGGTGACTGGTCTTTATTGCATTTCTTGTTTGGTTGCTGAGAAATTGAAGGAAAAGAAAAGGCTTGTTTAGTGACTTTATCGAAAATCAAAATATTTGTGTAGGTTTTTAAAGTTTCTGCAATTTGAAATTCGTCGTAACAGTCAAAAGTTTGATTGTAAGAACTAATATTCTGTTAAGGATGCTTTGAAAATTTCCTGCCAAATTCAGCATGTGGATTTTCTTTGGTGTTGCAGGAACTATATATAGCTCATCACTTTTCCCCAATCGAGCACCAGTTGGAAGGGTTTTGCTTTTGAACTACATTGGAGGGGCTACAAATCCTGGAATTTTGTCCAAGGTATGACAGTTAGAGATGATTCACTTCATGGTTTTAGCGGTATTGCGGTGGTATGGATGGTTTATATTGGTCAAAAAAACAAACTGATTTTTTTCGTTAACTGTTAGGTGAGGGCATTCACCAATGACCGAATTTTGCAATTCAACTTATTTATCAAAAAAAGATAATTTGAAAGAAAAAAAAAAGAAAAGAAAAAGGAAGATTTTTTCTTTTTTCTTTTTCTTCCTTTTTTATTTTTTATATTACCTTAGTTCAAATATATGCTTAGATATTGCATGCGAAGATCAATGATTGGTCTAACTTTCAGTGGCATCATCTTTACAATCATGGAGCAATCATATTAGGTGTTTCCAAAGTGTTTTAGATTAATGCCTAATCGTGGGGTAGGAGTGAGTGAGGGAGCAAGCCTATGTGCCCATTTTTATCCCATATTGAGAAATTGTTAATGAACATGCATTGAGAGAGTAATGCAAATGTAACCATTTTTTTCTAGGCTGGGAAATAGACAATGATTTTGTGCTATTTGTAAATCTGAGTTATAATCATTGTAGCTTGCTTTGGATGCTCAAAATCATTAAAGAATACACAAACAAAAACAAAAAAGATGGTAGAAAATTTTGAACGTTTGTGTATTGTTAATGCTTACTGAAGCATGAAACACTTCTAAATATGATACATGATTCAATAGAAATGTGGTGCGTCATGTACATTCCATCATAATTGTTTACTTTTGATCAAAATTGGAGGCAGCCCCTTGAATTTATTTCCTTACCCCCCAGTAAGGAAATAAAGTGTTTTAATGTTTTATTCGTTTGACATTTATGGATGCAAATTTGTTTGCAGGTTGGCCAAACAAGGTGTTGTATTAGATTTTTCTAGTGTACCTTCTTTGGTTACTCTATCAACTAAGACGATTATATATAGATATTATTAAGGATATAAGTGATCTTCTCATAAAAGGCATAAGTTGAAGGTTTCTTTTTTTGAAACAACTTGATGGGGATAGGGGAAGAGAGCAAGCCTCCTAATCCTTCCAAACCATCTTCTTCAGCTCAGGTATCCTTGTCTTTTTCTTAACACCCTAATTATATTCTTTTACATTTTATTATTATTATTTTCAGGTGTTTTAAAGTATTGTCATTTACTTTTTCAGGAAATACCAACAACGCATTATTTTGATTGGTCGAGCTCCTTGCAGGTTCGTGATAAGAATATGTTTAGTTTAGTTTTTTTTAAAGAACCAAAAAAATCATTATGACTATGAATTTTTTTCATTATTTATATGGATTAATTTCGGATACCCAGTGTTTCTTGATTATGCTTATTATTATCTTGGAGCTACGCAGGCCCCATTTTTTGCCTCAACAGTTGCTTCTACAACTCCCAACCCCTATCTATCAAGAAGCCAGGTGAATTATAGCTATGCTTTGGATCATGTAGATGCATACATTATGTATAGGATATAAGGTTCTTATTTTCTTTCTTGGTGATGTTTCAGCATCTGTTGATCCCACCATATGGGATGCCAGTTCCACCATATGGGATGCCAGTTCCATACCCTGGTTTATTGCCTCCATGGGGAGTTTATACTCATCCTAATATGACCACGGTAATCCTAGTCACTTATATATATTACAATGCAAACACGTGCTGCAATATGACCATGGTAATCCTAGTCACTTATATATATTACAATGCAAACACGTGCTGCACGTGTGACACGATTAAGCACATCGCTGCTGCGTATAAATATTGTAAAGTTTATGAATTTGTCATCTAAGTTTTTTCCTATATCTTCTGTAGACTCCAAACCCACTACATGTCAATATAGAGTTGGAAGGGAAGGGCCCCTATGGAAATGATCGAGTTTGCACTAAAAAATCCATGGGAACTCCTGGAAGCGCATGCAATGACAGTGCTTCACATTGTTTGTCTTCCCCTCTTGCTAATAGTGTTGATAGTGATAATGAGGGTACATTAGATGCAATTGAAAAGAATAATGAGAAACAGGTACATTATATCATCAATCAATAGGGTTTGGTTTCTCAATTGATCAGTTTGGTGTTTTACGTATGCATACGCCGTAATGATTGAAATATTTATTTATAGCATTAACTTTACATTGCTCTGTTGATATGTTGTTCTTTATTTGTTGTCTTATGAAAACGTGCCAATCAATGTAGGATTCTTATGGAAGTAAGAAAAGAAGGTTTCACCATATGGTTGCAGATGGTATATTTTTCAATTTCAACCTAAATGATTCCTGCTTATGTGTGACCATCTATATTTTCATCCTCTCTTGGTTGTGATGATTTTGTACTCACTATAACTTCCGCAGGAGCCAATACACAAAGTCACACTGTTGGGGCCATTGGTGAAGCTTTAGTGCCTCCTGCCTCATTACCACTTGTGATGGGATCTGAATCTGTAATGCCTGAGCAATTGATGCAGGTATTAATGTTAGAGGTTCCCCCCACCCTCCCAATTTAATAATCGTTTCACATCCCTATTCTCAATGTAAAGTATTTATATGTTGCTTCTAATGAAAATGCTACACTTACTAAAATTTCTCCATAAAATTCCTTTCCCAAATGATGTTTTAACATTTCATAAGATCTATTATTTTGGGAAATGTTTGACCATCTTATGGGATGGTGACATATCACTTGGAAACCAATTTTAGGGGAAACTTTTGGTAAGTGTAGTATTTCTCTGCTTTTAAAGGAGAGAATATATTACATGTTAAAAGTTGGCAATGGGGTTGTTATGAACCTAACAATTCTCTGCTTACATAGATTCCAAATGACGACGAGCCATTCCTTGAAGTTGCCCCTCAAATTGGTTAGTTAGTCTTTACACTCTTTTATTAATATCATTGAGTTTCTTTCTTATAGTAAATTTTATTCATTAGTTGTTGATTGTCATTTAGTAAATGTTGTGATTCCAATCTTGTTCCGATATGTTGATTGGGTAACTGTATTTTTTTTTTTTTGTCATCTAGATGAAAATGAAGTTGTCTGTGATTTAGAGTTGGTAGACAAGGATGACAATGATGTGCAATCCAATAAGAAAGAAGCAGAACCGGAGGGAGGAATGAAGTTTAGTTCTGAAAAAGAACTAATACTATATTATAGGCGGTATGCTCAGCAATCGGGGTTTGGGGTGACATCTAAAGGAGGTAAAAATAATCCAGACGGGAGTCATAAGTACGTCACCCTCACATGTGCTCGTTATGGCAAGAAGCAAACTGATGCAATTAATATTCACAAGCCTAATCCGACAACGAAAACTGGGTGTAAGGCCAAGATCAATGCATCGTTCAGGGATGGAGCATGGTGTTTGACTACTGTTAATGTGAACCACAATCATTCTTTAAGCCCTAGTAAAACAAGATTTTTTCGATGCTATAGGAGGATGGATGATAATGTGAAAAGAAGGCTCGAATTAAACGATATAGCTGGGATAGGTGTGAGTAAGAACTTTAACTCTCTTGTTGTTGAAGGTGGAGGGTATGAGAATCTGTCATTCATGGAGAGAGATTGTCGAAATTTTATTAACAAGGCAAGACATCTTCGGCTTGGCAAAGGAGGTGCTGGAGTACTTTACGACTACTTTACTAGAATGCGAGAAATGAATGATGGCTTCTACGCTGTGATGGATTTGGACGACGACTCTAGGCTAAGGAATGTGTTCTGGGCTGATGCACGAAGCAGGGCTGCATATAAGTATTTTGGGGATGTGGTTACATTTGACACGACGTATTTGACCAATATATACAAAATGCCATTTGCTCCTTTCGTGGGAGTGAATCATCATGGTCAGTCAATACTTTTCGGGGCCGGATTACTATCAAGCGAGGATACGACCACATTTGTTTGGTTGTTTGAAACATGGTTGAAATGCATGAACGGCCAAGCTCCAGTTGCAATAATAACAGATCAGGATAAGGCTATGAAAAGTGCAATTGCAAAAGTTTTTCCTAGAGCCCGACATAGATTTTGTTTATGGCACATTATGAAAAAATTCCCAGAGAAGCTAGGATCACATGCTCAATACAAGTGTGGCTTGAAGAGTGCCATACAAAGTGCAATCTACGACTCTCAAACTTGTGTTGAATTTGATAACAGTTGGCAAGGTGTACTGGAAAAGTATAATCTTCGGGATAATGCATGGTTGTGTTGGTTATATAGTGAGCGGGCTCATTGGATACCAGCGTATTTAAAAGATACATTTTGGGCCGGAATGCAAACTACACAAAGAAGTGAAAGTATGAATGCATTTTTTGATAATTATGTGAACTCCAGAAGCACGCTGAAGGAATTTGTTGACCAATTTGACAATGCTTTGAGGAGAAAGGTTGAGAATGAGAAAGTAGCTGATTTCAATTCTTTTAATGCCACCATTCCCTGTGTATCTCATTTTTCTATTGAGAAGAAATTTCAAGAACTTTATACCAATGCAAAGTTCAAAGAAGTTCGTCAGGAGTTTAGTTGCTTGATGTATTGCAATTGCTCTCTTATTAAAAGTGAAGGTGCAATTTCTACCTACGAAGTATCTGATGAGGTAACAGTTGATGATTACACAAAAGAGCGGAATTTTTGTGTTTACTTTAATGGAGATGAATGTGAAGTTAAATGCACTTGTGGGTTGTTTGAATGTAGAGGAATCTTGTGTAGGCATGCCCTTGCTGTACTGACATTAAAGAAAGTGAAATCTTTGCCCACAAAATATTTTCTTGACCGATGGAGAAAGGATTTGAAGCGCGCATATACTCTTATTGAGAGTAGTTATAATGTCTTCAGTTGCAACCCTGATGCCCAAAGATATGATTGCTTGTTGAAAAAATGTAGTGAATTAGCAACGCTTACATCAACCAGTGAGGACTATTACATGGATGCCATGCATTGTATAGACATGTTGCTAGCGAAATACAAGTGCTCAAGGTATGAACCCAGTCCACCCTCCCATGATATTCCATGCGCATCTTCCAAAAGTAATGAAGGCATTGATGGTGTAGTAGTGAAAAGTACCAAGGTTCTTAGTCCTATAGCGGTTAAATGTAAAGGCAAGCCACCATTCAAAAGAATGGTGTCTACAGTTGAAAAAGTCGTGACAAAAACAAAAAAGAAACATCAGAGTCACAACAATGCCAACCAGAAGGGGAGAAAAAATCAGGTTGCTTATTTTTCTTCCTTTTATGAGTGTTTCACTTATTCTTACTAAACGCGTGATCGCATACAAACATTTCAAGCATATCGTAACACATTTGGTATCTTTTTTAAATTGAAGGCTTGCCAAGAAATTCAAGAAAGGGAATTTAACACAAATGAAGCTCCATTGGCTTCAATAACTGACACTCAATATGATCGCATAATTGGAACGCAGGAAACTGCTTTTATTAAGGTAAACACACTTGAAGCTCCCTGCTATTGTCAACTTACATTGTTCATTGTCATTCTCCTTTTTCCTTTTTCTTTTCTATTTTAATTTTATTCTTTAATAACTTATAACGGTTTTTTTGTTTTGCTAACTTACTAAGTTGATTTGCTGCAGGATACGGGTTTCAATCTATTTGAATAGGCGATTGAGCATGATGTTTTGTTTTTTTGAAAGCATTGCTCTTTTTTGTTCAGCTAATGCTTTAGTACATGTTACAAGAATTTTTTGGAAGCAGTGATGTTTTTTGGCTGATGGTGGTGTATAGTTTTTGCAAGTGTGGAATGGTGGGTGCATGGTTTTTGTAAGCGCTGAACATGTGGAATGGTCTACAGTATGAATTTTGGTTTCCGCTTGTGGATTTCTGCTTACATCAGGTATTCCAAATAATTGACACAAGGGCCAACATCTGCATAATTCTCTCACTTTGTAATTATGGGTTAAATAACCTTGAACCCATAGTTTTAAGTTTTCTGAACTTTGTATATTTATTCCCCTTCTCATGAATCATCATGCTCCGACTTGCCTTGTACTTGACATGGAAGGGTTTCTGAACTCAAGCAGGCCAAAAAATAGCTTTATTTTCTCCTTTGTATGCCTGAAATCTATTATTTGGGAAGATGGGAACGAAAATGCAGTTGATTTTTCCTTTTGAGGGCAGAACTTGATTAAGTCAACCAATTACATTTACTTTAAGCTTGGAAATGCTTATTTTATTACTTCTATTGCTGTGCAGCAACTGCTGCGAAAGTTAAACACTTCATTTTGCTTACCTCATTGGGAACAAACAAGGTTGGCTTTCCTGCTGCTATTCTAAAGTAAGTCTAGAAGTTTCCTCGTCACAATTTGCAGTATGTTGCTTATAGTTCAGTTTTCAACAAAAGACAAGTACTCTATGTATACTTCTTCATTAGTTTTCTTTTATTGATTGTCCTTCTCTTCTGCTTCTATAGTTTGTTTTGGGAGGTTCTGATTTGGAAAAGGAAGGCAGAAGAAGCACTGCTAGCCAGTGGACTTCCCTACACTGTGAGTGTTAATAGTATTAATTGCAGATAAGTTTGACAAATATGGGGATTTGTGGTGTCTGGTTACTCATTTAACAGTCTTTTTTCAGATAGTGAGACTTGGAGGCATGGAACGGCCCACTGATGCTTACAAGGAAACCCATAATATTGCCCTCTCACAGGAAGATACTTTATTTGGTGGCCAGGTGTCAAACCTTCAGGTATTCTTCCTGTACATTTTCCCCAAGTTGGCAATAATATTTCAGCCATGAGCACAACTCCTAAAAATGTTTTCTTTTTGACCGATTATGTATTGTATCATTCAATTCATTCAGTATTCAACAAGGCCCTGTTTATGTGACTGGAAAATGATTTAAAGCTCTCTGAATGTTGTCCTGCCACTCAATAAAAGCTGTAAAGGTGATAGCTAAGTTGCTGCATGCTCTCAGTTTCAAGGTTGAAACATTTTATAATTTCAGTAGAATCATAACGTGTGACCAGTCATCTTATCGGCAATTAAGGTCAAATGTAAATAGATATGGAAAAATATGGAATAATTTATCAATAGATAGTAAATTATGTTTAGTTTACTTGGCTGATTGGGATATAATTGAAAGTCCATATTCTTTGTGATTTTGTTCTTTTTTTTTTTCTCAAAGATTCCCCCTTTGTTTTTTTCCTTTCCCAAGTATACTTGCTAAGGAATTAAAGAGAGAATTGGAAATGATGCTTTGGATCATAGGTTTCGTTTTTTCTTTTCCAAATTTGATTTGTGTTGCTAGGGAATGTTTTATATGTTGATTGCTTTCTTAAAGTTGAAAAACTTTACTCAGCTTATATTGCATGTTGTACCCAGAAGGAAGAAAACTTTTCAATTATATTGACAAAATAGTGAAACTGAAAGATCAAATGCTAAAGAGACATCTAATTTTTATGTACTTAACTTCATTTCCAAACCAAAAGAACTTATTGTAAGTGTGAATTTGTGATTTTTTCTCACATAGTGCTTATCCGTTTATGCTTAGATGCAAATTGTAACTATGCTGGATGTGCATTCTTACTACCTGCGATTCATTCACTGCAGTGATTTATCTCTCTGAATGGTGTCTTGTCATCTTTTACTTGCATTTCTATCTGCAAAACTAATTGTAGACATCCATATCTATATTTGGTGAAAGAAACTTGTCATAATCCCATCAACAACAGAAGCAACTTCAATTGATGCAGGTAGCAGAGCTCATGGCAGTCATGGCCAAAAACTGCAGCCTTTCATACTGTAAAGTAGTGGAGGTAATTGCAGAGACATCTGCACCATTGACTCCGATGGAGGAACTTCTTGCAAAGATACCATCTCAACGTGCTGACATTTACTCTCGAAAGGTACTTTGACTTGTATTCCATGGACATCAAACATGCTTGAAATGAGTGGCTTAAGCTACTGAAGCAAAAATTTGAAAATTTGACTACTAGGGGTAATCTAAGCGGAATGTGTTTCATCATTTAGCTCTATCTACAGCTGTTTACTTACCTAAAATAATAAAATTCATTTACACTGGAGCCTAAACCTGATCTCTATGTTCCTTAATTGATTTTGTTCTGATTGTTATTGAGCTTTCAACTTTCTCATTATCGAACTCTTGTCTTCTAATGGTCTAGACTTTCTGCAACTCTTGTTTTCAAACTGTTTGAAAAGGAGAGCATATTGAATATCCTGGAGCAGAAATGGCTCCTCTCTTGTAGCCTCTCCTCCATATCCTGTCAGGAGATGATAAATCCTTTACATGGGGCTAAAGCCATGCTAAGATGGTGGTATAGAAATCTTAATGGATGGGGTTGGTCAGAGGTCCTGCTCTTAATTATGACCTATGGCTAGCTTAAGCTTAAAATAAGTGGTGATTTAACATAATATCAGAGGAGAGATCATTGGTTCAAACCATGTCTTTATAATTCACCTCTCATTTCAAATAAATATTCAATGTGTTGGACTTTACTTGTTAATGTAGAATTTGAGCCCACACTTGAGGAGTGTTAGAATATTAATTAAATGATTAAATTAACCATTTCTTATTAGCTTAAGATTTTAGGATAAATGGTAATTTAATAGCTAGGAGGTAGGGTGAATCATTGGTACCTTATCATGACTTCAATTATGAAAGATCAATCAATTGATTTTCCTATCTCATTGGATAGCTCACGAAATATTGCCAACTACTTTAGGAGCCAAAAAAAAATTACTTCCTTTTGGTGTTATCAGGATCCAGGTGCTGCAGCTGGGCCTGATTTAGCACCATCTAAGACTGTCAAATCCAAGGAAGCAAGCCCTACCATTGAGAAGGAGCCTTCCAGTGCAAAAGCGATGGCGAGGCAACCCTCTCTCCTTATTTTGTGTAAGCAGATATTCATCCTGCCGATTATATGTTGCATAAGCCATTTCTGATACTTTTCTGTTGAATCATAGATATTGGACAGTTTCTTTATGAGCTGATTTGATTTTGCTAGTTATGAGGATTTAAAGCCACCTAGCTCTCCATCTCCACTATCAAGTGGTTCCAAAGGAACTCCTTACCGTGCATCAACACCAGTAGAAGTAGTATCAACTACTTCTATGGAGATTGCTTTTATCATAAAGTAGATCTGCTATTATAATCTCCACTTTTAAGAATGAAGTATAAAATTTGGTAGTACAACTCTTTTTCTATGTTCAATCTAAATAGTAAAGGCTACGTTAAGTTTGGCAAAAAAAGTATGCTACGGGATTGCAGCCTACCAACAAGAATCAATTAAAAAAATGAAAACAAAGACGAAACAAATCCCTCCTGTAAGCAAATTAGTAACTGCTTCTGTAATTTTCAAAAGGCTTCTGTATGCAGCATATAGACGAATCTAGTGGTTGTGATGACCCTCAGTAATTCATGATTATGAAGATACCTATTTGATCCCTTCAAAACAACATAGGTGTTATGGTGGTTTACTCCTCAGTGGTTCTCATGTGGTTCTCATCTATTTTCACCCTTCAAATAAGGTGTTCTGCTACATTATTCCCATCTGCCTAAAGGTTGAAGTCAGAGTCAACATGACAAGCTGTCGAACTGATTAAGTTTGTGTCAAGAATATAAATGCTGTTTTATTTTCTTATCAGCCATTCTGAACAGCCTTGCTCTCTTTGCTTTGTTATGACCTTTTAGTGTTTATTTTTTTCACAACTAATTTTTTTTTCTTCTTTTTTAATGATTCCCACACAAAATGCGCACACTTTGTTTTCAGATATGATGACTTTAAGCCCCCTACATCCCCATCTCCTAATGCACCTACCACGTCACTCCTCCCAACATCTGATGCGGATGGTGGATTCAACATGGCTACGTTGTCAGTGAACAACATAGCTCAATCTCCAAAAGCAGATAAACCAGGGGGTAATCAGCACCATACTGGACCGAAGCCAAGACCACTTTCACCTTTTACTATGTGAGTCTTTCCTGGGATTCATCTTTGTTTCTTTTTGTTAGACATGTTTTCATGAAGGTTATCTAGAGGGGAATCTTTTCCAAAGAAGCACAAATAAACTCTAAATCCAGGATATTAGTGTTCAGCATGGAAAAATGACGATAGGACTTGGCATATTACAATACCCACTTTCAAACCAAAAACCATTATGAGAATCCAAGTTCTTATTTCTTTCCTCCAAATTTTCTCAGCAACCAAATGACCCCAAAATAGAATTACCATAAACAAAGACGAATAAAGTTAAAGCAATGGGTATCCAAGACCAACCCAAAAGACAAAAAGGATGGAAATTGGATTTGGATTTTAATGGCTTACACATCACGCATTGCTCTAGAGTTTATGTTTTTTTATGTTCCTGGTGGATCTGTAATTTTTTTGGAGTATTGGATCATTTGAAAGAGTTTCTTGATGTGACATGAATTCGCTTTTCGATACTGAGTCTTTTCTCTTACTAAATTTTTAGATGCTTCTTTTTAGCAGCCTCCTATGATGGGTGGTGACATCTTTTACTTTTTGCAGATTAAGAGTCTTCTAGGGACAAAGGTTGAGTGGCTCTACTATATTCTTCAGGCATTCAACTCTGGTGATTTAGTTCGTTATCAGGAACTATGTCATGTGCACAATGCTGCTCTGAGGGCTCAACCAGCATTAGTTGAGAATGAGAAAAAGTTGGTGGAAAAGATAAATATTCTTTGCTTGATGGAAATTATTTTCAGGTTTAGCATTTGTGCTATTTTTTTTTTTCTTTCTTTTTTGGGTTCTACCTTTGATTTGTGCCAGAGCAAAGTCTTTTCCGATACAATTGGCATAATTGATTAACTACTACATGTTTCCTTGCAGTCGGTCATCTGATGATCGAACTATACCTTTGAGTATCATTGTAGAGCGCACAAAACTTTCTATCGAGGAGGTGGAGCATCTTCTTATGAAGAGCCTTTCTGTAAGTCCCCATGCCCTTGAAATATTAATGAAGAGTAATTGATCTTTAAATGCTTTGTGAATGTTTACTACCTTTGCGACTTTCCTACTTGGCATGTTTCTTGCAACATCAGTTCTTTTGTTTAATCACTTTTAACATTATATGTTTCTCATTAAATTATCTAGGGATTGCAAAAAAACTTATTCACACCATTTGCATCAAAGAAGAAAACTTTGTTCCCTCACCAACTACATAATTTTTGTGGAACAACTTTTGATTGAATACAAACCACTGAGAGAATTTTATTGCAGGTTCATCTGATTGAGGGCCTAATTGATCAAGTTGAGGGAACAGTGCATGTATCCTGGATGCAGCCAAGAGTATTGGGGATTCCACAGATCACATCCTTGCGCGATCGTCTGGACAATTGTAACAATTCATTAATAGAAAATGGAAAAAAATTGGAAAGGCGACCCAAAAAAAAAAAACAAAATTAAAAGAGACTCGTCTTTTAAGTCGCATGGGCAGTATGGCCAGCTGTATGCTTCCTTTCTTATTGCCTATTTTTGTTGAATCCTCTTCCTGAAAGGAGCAGCCTCTTGTGCTTCATGAAGTCATCGATTCCATAGTGGCATCCCTAGAGACTAATGAAAAACGGTTGTTTTACGCTTTTGAGTGGTTTATTAGACTATGTATTTGAAATTTTTCTTACACACAATCAGATGTGATTCTCTTATTGTTGTTAGAGTGCATTTCCTTTCGTGATTATCATTTTATTCTTCTTTTATATATTGCTATGTTTGAACCAGGTGAAGGTCTTCTTGTTCAGATTCCCTTTATTCATTTTTTAAAAAAAAATAAAGAAAGAAAGAAAGTAGTGGGTGTGCTTAATAAATTGTTTGAATAGTGTTTTCGGTTGTGTTTTGAAAGGAGTAGACTGCTGGTCACAACTTCTGCAGAAGTTGAAGGTCTGCTGGTGTTGTTGAGAATCTTTGGTTGTATAGATTTCTTTTGCTGGTGGATTTTTTTTTTTTTTTTTTTTGAGTCTGAGAGTGTAATTGATATAGTTGCTTTATAGATACTGCTGTTTTGTGCAAGTAGTTATATGGTAAAGGCCATTTTGGTTGTAAGAGTCTGTTTTTTGAGTCTGTAAGGTGTTGTATAGCTGAGTTATCAGGAGGCTTCTTGTTTCCTGGAGTTCTAGCTGATTTGCAAGAGTGTGTTGTTTTTTTGTTGGTTAATGAAAATTTCATTCATTCAGACTTTGAAATTTAAAGCACAAATCTGTCTAGTTTATATGCATATGATCTCAAACTGTTTATGAGTAAATCAATCATTGACAAGAAGTACCCCTACACCATTCACTGTGAAAAAAAAGCCAAAAAAATATTGAATTCCATCTTACTCTTTTAAGATACGTGTATTAGCATTTGCATAAACCACATAAAAGATTAAGTCAACGAAAGGAATATAATGGATGATCCAAATTATATGCAAAACTTAGAAATTTCTTCAAGATATCGATAACAAAAAGATAATTGCATATACTTACATGCACTGCTTCTATTACTTCTATACATAATTTCTGCGTTCTAATTTTTAATTTTTTTTAAAAATTCTGAAGTTCCAAAATCTTTGTTATGTTTTCCTCCGATCAATTGAACAATTATAAAAGCTCTCTGCAATCAAAAGGGCTCTGACCATGGAAAATTCAGCAAGTCAGTAATTCACATTACAAATTATAGATGATCAATCAAAATTTGCAATGGATCACTCAATTTCAAATTGAAAAAGAAAAAGCGCTAAACCCCAGAAGCTGATAAAGTGTAATACACACTAATTAATGTTCAGGGTGAGAATACTTCAAGAAAACAGAGAGAACAATCAAATGGGTCAAAGAAACAATATGGAAGAACTGCAAAAGGAATAAAACAGAAAAATTTGAAGAAGTGGATCATGGTGATTTACCAGTGGGAGTGATGGTAAATCACCCACTACTTTCTTTGATACTATGAAATTTCATAGAGCATGCCCAAAGACCTTGCTGCAGCTGCATGAAAAGATCATATATGTGGATGAAGTCATGATAAAGATAAAAGGCAATTTTGGGTTGTGTAGAAGATGCTATTTAATGACTTCTGTTGGTGTTCTTCAAAAGTATAGTTTTAGATTGGAGTACTTGTGATCCAGTTTATACTGGAGTATTTATTGTAATTGTTTTGTTTTGTTATGAAAGATAGAATTGACAAAATAGCCTGCACATTCTCCTTAATTATAATGCCATCCTTTTAAGAGGACAAGAAAAAGCTCAATCCTTATGTCCTACAAGTTGTAATGAAGTAAAAGATTGGTCTGTCAATCTCACTAAATCAATGGACTTAATGCCTCAGGCATTCATGCAAGCCATCAAAAATCCCATCACATAAAAGCAATATGCAACAAATCGATTAGAAGTGAGGGAAGGTTCAAAATGTATACACTACACAAATTTATGGAATGGTCGAATTTCTAAATTTTTTTGCTCCGAAAGCTATATGAAAAGGCTCAATTCTTAACATCATTTTATCAACACTAGTATTGTTGTACCCAGCTTCACCCCATACTTCATACTAAAGAAGTTGTAATTCCATGGACCATTATCCAGAATCTACAAAGAAAACTCATTCTACAAATATCTTTGATTCCTGAAACTGCATACTTGAGCACCCTTTATAGCATTCGATATCTTCTCTTCTTTATTCTCCATGCTCTCTTTGTGCTTTCCCCATAGCACTGAGTAAAGCCCCACAACAATCAACACATAAGCACATGCTGCACATCAACCTGCATAGGACAAAAAATAAAAAATAAAACTCAGCAGCAGCACTCAATCTGAAGCCAATCACACATCCCCAATATCAAATAGCACAAAAACTAACATAAAGTTCCTCATTTTAGCTCACACGCATTTCGAAAACTCACAAGAAAGTGAAAAAACCATGAATCCTTGCATGCCTGACTTTCACAAATAAAAATTTCACATATTCATCATTCATAATTCCTCACTCTAGCTCATACCCAGAAACAAGCTCCCACTCTAGACTATGTGAGTCAATTGTGTCAACCGTGCATGCATTACATGATTGCAAGGTTTATCATAATTTACTTAATGTTGGAGCATATATTTGTCTACTACTTTGTCTCATGTGCCAAATGGTGATTTCTCCCTACATTGGTAGCCATGACCATGACTGGCCAGGGAATGGATCCTTCTATCGTGACATGGACTCTGGGGGAGAATGTGGCGTGTTGGCTGAAACTATGTTTTATGTCCCTGCTCTTGTTTTTAAGCTACTGTGGCCAAGAGTGTTGATGTCTGCTGGTGTTGTGACAGCTGCTATGCATCTTTGGAGCTTCATGAACTGAAGCTGATACAGGGAAGCACTCACAGAACCAGTCCACATTCTTCCATAGCTGCGTTTCTGCTTTTTGGTTAGTTTGTTTGTAAGCTTTTGGTTTTGTTTGCTCATACTATTGATAATCTGGTGTTCTGATTGATTGTGACTATTTGAGATGGAATAATTTTGGTGATCCAACTGTACTGAAAGTCTTTTGTGAGCTTAGATTAAAAGGAATTTAGTAGTCTGAATTGACTCAAGTATATTACAAGTTCTAAGGAAATTCTGATACAAGAGAGTATGAAATGCTTGAGCCCTGTAACCAGCCTTCAAGGCTGAGAACAAAGTCGACACACTGATAATCATTCAAGCTACACTTTCTTTTATTTGACAAGTCTCCTCCAAAAAAAATTTCTTGATAAGTAACAACATAAACTTGAAAATCTTCATAATTACAGTACACACATTCTTTAGTCACCTTTCTTTTTTTTTTTGGGTCTCATTATCCTTCATTTGGTTTCCAATCAAATGTGAGGAAATGATGCAAGTTCACATTGATCTTCCCCTTGGTAATTTCGGTCATCCATTTTTCTATCATAAAAATGAATTAAGAATCAAAGACCACTTTCGAAATCCTTTTTTGGGTAATTTTTTATATCCTTATGTATTCCACGTCTCATCAATCAAAAGGGAGTTTCTGGATTTTTCTATCCCTTTTTGCGGTAATTACGACACTTCCTTTGCTGATGATCTATCTGAATGTTGATTTTATGAAAATAAAGTGATGTAATAATTATATGTGATTTTTGCTAAGTAGTTAGGAACTCTAGGAAAGGCCTATACTATATTAGCACATGAGGCATATTATAGATGAAAAGTAATTTACAAAAACAGAGTACAATGGAGCATTGCATTGAAGAGATCGAGAGGAAGGAGATTGAGATTCTTCTAGGTTGTGGGTAAATGCTGTTTACTCTAATAGAAGCTATGTATAAGTATTTGAATTGAAGAATTTGAAGGGCATTCTTTGGTTGTTTTGATTTAGTTAAATGATTTCCAATAGCTTTCCAATAGAGCTTTTACATTATAATTTTTTTTTTTTAAAAAAAAGAAAACTGCACCATAGGCTAGTATTCATAACATGTCGTGGAGAAGAAAGCTATTCTGCAAGAAAACTTGATTTAAGGCTATATTGACATACCAGTTCACAAAATCGTTTGAAGCTACCAGGCTCCTCAGGCAAAACCGTTGCAAGCACAGCCTCCTGTTGCCGACCAACATTAGCTAGTTCAGTCACCACTCTCAGTTTATCGAAATTCATGTTCGCTCCACTAGTTATAGCTACAACATTTTCCCCCTTGAGGCCATAATATTTGCAGTATGCTTCAGCTCCAGCAAGGGAAAGAGCACCTGCTGGTTCTAAAATGCTCCTTTTCTCCTCAAACATGTCCTATAACATGCAATAAGATTACAAATCCTTTTTTTATAAGTAATATTGTATATCAAAAAGAGCAGAGGGGCGCAACCCTAGTACAAAGGGAATATACAAGAGAACGCCTAAGACGAAACAGAAAAGAGAACAAAGAAATCAGAAAAGCAAATCCTAAGAGTTGAACTGCCTTGTATCTTTTTGAGGGTTTAAGCTCTCTATTAAAATGTAGAACACAGAGTTTCATCTACCACACTATCTTACACGGTTACAAACTTCAATGCATAACCATTATTTAGAAACAAAGAAGCTTGTACACAATCTAAAACAAGAAAGTAGCCTCACCTTTATTGAAGCGTCATGGCTTACAAGGACTACACCATCTACCAATTCCTTGCATATGCGGAAAGGTTCTTCACCAACTTCTTTGACAGCAACACCATCTGCAAAACCTCCAACCTGGTATAATATCACTCGTTGACCGTGATGTAAAGATAATGCCATTGCATTTGCATCAGAGGGCTCCACCCCAATAATCTTTACCTGTATCAAATAGCACAAAAACTAACATAAAGTTCCTCATTTTAGCTCACACCCATTTCGAAAACTCACAAGAAAGTGAAGAAACCATGATTCCTTACTCAGCTAAAATGTCCAAAACATAGAATATAGAACCAGTTCAAGTAAATCGTAATACTATGAACATGAATTCATAGTTGCTACTTTCAGTGCCTACTTGGTAAAATGATGCTTAAAAAGAAGAATATTACAGAAAAAAGGCACTTTGGGGATGCATTACTATTACCTTGAATATTGAAGCCCAATAGTAGTCATAACGGCACCAAAACTTACTTCTCTCAAGGGGGTAAAACACATGCTTGGCTTTATAATTGAACAGTCCAAGTTCACAGGCCTTAGCGGACCTAAGATCCACACCTTCAAGCAAATTATACTTTATTACAGCTCACATGATGCTTAGAATTTTGAAATGAGATGAAATACTTGATCAAATGAAACTTACACAGAGCAAAAGTGTAACAAGTAATGACATTCTCAAAACAATAAAATGAAACAAAATGGACATAAACTATATCGCATGTGTTTACCTAATCAGAGTTCATATTTTCAGAACAGATTGATTATGGTAAATTTAAATGCATTAACTGAAATTCTGTTTTTCAATATTATCTTTGATCCTCTTCAAGAAGGTGAAAAATCACTTATCTCTCATTAATCAAAATTAGTGCTGCAAATATCAAAAAGTTCATATGTATAGTGTCACAGTTTCCACATCCAATCCTAAGATCTAATCTTAGATCTACGGGATGGAGACAATGGAATTAAAAAGTAGTGCTGTATAGATCAAAAAGTTCAAATGTGAAGTATCACAGTTCCCATGTCCAATCCTTAAGGTCTCATCTTAGATCTACATGCTGAAAAATCAGTTTAAGATAAGCCATGACATGTGAAATGTCCAATAAAATTAGTTGCAAAGCATCAGCGGTTTGAGAAAATGGAGCAAGTGCATCAATCATCAAGAAGAAAGAATGAGGTAGTCGCAAACACAAGAATGGTTTAAAGAGAATAAAAAAAATAACAGGAAACATACAACAGACATAAAGTTCATCTGCTACACTTTACTTCGTAAGACAGCAGATGACCACCACATCAAAAGTGTACTGAAACTTTAAGAGTTGCATAAGAAACCACAACAAAGAACAACAAACGTCCTACAACTATAGTTGTTTTTCAAGATTAACAATTTGACATAGTTTCCATAGCTAATTCCAAATAGACGGCTTGTGTTAACCTTCCCAAAAACCCAACTTAACACAGTATGATATATGGTGGAGAACCTCCTCTCAGTCATCAGAAATGGGTTCAACAAAACCACGACAGAACTTTATATCACTGTAACAGCAGTGCAACTGTATCATGCTTTGTTTCAAAAACATGTAACTGAACTCTTTCCCTATTTCTCATTATCTGACAAGTTCACCGATGTTTCAACTTTTGCTGACATTGTCAAAAACATAGTTTAATAGTTCTCATAATTCAGCACACTATTAAAAGTAATATTTTCACATATGGGCCTTCAGCTGTTCAGCACTACCAGCAAAACCTATGTTTGGTTCGCGAGAAAATTAAGGGAAATTAAATGGTTCATAATTACATCCCATCAAACCAGATGTAAGTCAAATCAGGCACAAATTACATTTTCTTTTGCTAACATGCATTTTCTAAGCATTCAAAGCACCAAAACCACAAAAAAAAAAAAAAGAGTACATTTTTAGAAGCTCACTAATGGAGACTATCTTGCATTGAGAGGGCACGGAAATTGGGCTGCTAATTTGTGAATTCGCGGCGAAAACTGCTACAAAGCCAACCAGAAACAACATGGAAAAGAAGATAATGATAGGGAAGAGAAGGGCCAGCCAAGACTAACCAAAGCTTAAAGCCATGCACATTTTGGCATAGGTCACTCAACGTCCAAACCAAATTACATATGATTGAAAGCTTTTGTTCCTCATGCACATATATGACACATGGCAATGATTCCAATCTACTAAATTGATTACATTTTGAAGTAAGATCAGCTTCTTATATAGGCTAAAGAGGTCATAGTTGAATTCATTTCAATTTCACCTATTCAACAAAGGTATGTATGAATTGGTAGTTTGGTACTCACAGCGGAAAAGCAGAAGGGTGTTGCAGAACCAAAGGTCAAGAGAGGAGAAGCCAATGATTTCCCTAGCATAAAGAGAAAAAATAACAAAAACTAAAAAAAGTTAGAATGAGACAGTGAATGATTATAGCTATCTGCAAAGAACTATTTAGCATTCAGAGCCCAAGACATTTAACTTCGCATCTGACCTTTAGTTAATTATAAAAAATAAAAAATAAAAACTAAATTCTCATACATATCCACTATCAATCTTTTGGTCAAAAAACTTCCTTTAGATTTTCACAGCCTAACTAATTTAAGTTCAAAGATGTTGCACAACAACAAATCCATAGAAAGAAGCTATTTTTTCCTTTTGTTGTTTAAGATGACAAATCACTTCTACTACACAGAAATGAAACAGTCGAAGCAAATCCCATTGGCCAAGACTGTTAGCAATATTTATTACCTAGTCCTTTTTTAACGTCACCAAAAGAAAGAAAAGAACAACTTTTGACGATGGGTCAGCCACAATGACATCCTGCTAAAATCAAATTCAAACCCCAAAACTGCAAAAACCCATCAATCTTCATTCATCACCCTTTCAACAACACTGCCCCCAAGCTCCAAGACCTTCCAACATGTTCCATCATTCATGAGATCCCTACAAGAATTTAAAACACTTAACCCTTAACAATATAAAAATGAAAAAGAACAAAACATGCTAAATAACTGCAATAATTGATTTGGAAATACATGGTAGGAACGGTAAATAGATAGGTACCTCTTGTAGTCGAAAGTGGCGTCCATCTTTTCAACGCTTAATAAAACCATACAAAAATCATTCCACAAGTTCAGTACTTACAAAAACCATACACCATTCCAACTATTCCATACTTACAAAAACTATACACCATTCCAA
Organism: Corylus avellana; assembly: GCF_901000735.1. Classification (NCBI taxonomy): domain Eukaryota; kingdom Viridiplantae; phylum Streptophyta; class Magnoliopsida; order Fagales; family Betulaceae; genus Corylus; species Corylus avellana. The sequence goes on along the minus strand of NC_081543.1, from coordinate 22,271,465 downwards.
CTAATTGATACTACAAAAACTGTACACTACCATTAGACAACTACATACTCAAAAGGTAGTATCATCTACTAAAAGCACTAGTTGAACAAAAAAGAGTAGTGCTTTCAAAAAGAAACAAAACAGCATGTTCAATCGCCTAGTTGAAGAGGTTGAAACTTGTAGCCTGCAGCAAAACAAATTTATAAGTTAGCAAATTAAACAAACTTGCCTAAATTATAAAAGGCTTTAAAAAAAAATACGGGAGACAAGCAAGTAAATAATTTCTTTTCACAATGGACAAAAAAATATATATATATTGAGACTAGGAGAGAGACACAAAAAATCTAGGTTCTTATAAGCAAAACATTACACAATCAAAAGTGCCACCACCATCAGGTGCTAATGCCAACTTCTCCGTCCCAGCTGCAATAAGCTTTGTGATTTCTTGTGAACCCTACAAGCATTTAATAGTTTTTACACTTACAAATGTATAAATCAAAGGCAATGGAGCTTCTACAATTTAATGTGTACCTGAGCCATTACACTATCTTCAGTTCCAATTTCCCGACCGTGATGAATACAAGTTGTCGAATTCAATGGAACTTCACTTGTATTCATTCCTTCTTCTTCTATTGATTCACAGGCCTTCAATTAAATAAAGTACCAAATGTGTTACAATATGCATGAAATTTTTGTGGATGCAAAACCAATTTTAATAAGCATAATTAAGCACACGTAAAGAAAGAAAAATAATGAGAAACCTGATTTTTTCTTCTCTTCTGTTTCGCAAGGAATTTATTCCGTTGTTTCTTTTTTGCTTGTTCCACAATCCTTTTAGCTATAAGCACCTTCCTTTTTGATAGTCGCACCTTCCTTTGAGTTGCCACACTACCTTCATTACGTGTAAAGAATGTAGCACATTTGCAGTGAAAGGAAGGTTGACTGGATTCAAAACTTGAGCCTCTGTGTTTCAGCATTAACATCTCCAAACCATGCATGACCTCCATGCAACGCTCATGGCTTAATGCTGCAGCCACTGCTATTGGAAGAAACATATCCACCAAGTTGTGAAATCTTTCTGAGTCACGGTTGCCCATTGTCTCTGAAAGATAATCATCATGTTGACATTATTAAGAATTTAGAATAGAAAAATTGAAATCCTACGGTCCCAAAGAAATACTTTACTATCAAACACGTTATCCCGAAAGTAATGAATAAAACAAACATATGGAAACTCCACTTTCTATCTCTATAGAAACATACAGTAAGGCCCTTTTAACATAAGTAGAAAAACAACCCCCACCTTCTGTCTCTCACTATATAAAGGTTGACAATAATGGAAGTGTTACATGTGCCATTTTAGGTTTAAGTTTTATTTACCCAATCTTGATTGTCCTTTGTAGTGTCACTAGCTTTGAAGGGTTTAGGCTGATTTCTCCAGTTATATAGCTTATGCATGTCATGTGCTGCGTTGTTTAGTATATTGGAGGGGTGATTAATGTCTTTCTGGATTTTTTTCATGAAAGTAATTTGGTTGGTTTTAGCATGATTTCAATATTGACTTATAAAAATAGCTATAAAACTTTCATGACACTACAAATTTAAACCAATTTCGAAAAATAAACCCCTAGGCCTCCGTCCAATGACCAATAATAAGATCTAATATAAAATTTATTCTCATCCCAGTAACTTGCACCACATCAAATAAATCAAAGTTTTCAACAGATTCAAGTAAGTCTAGCAATAAATATACAATTAATTTGAATAAGCAACTTCATTAACAAACAAACCAAGAACACATCAACAACTAATACAAGCCTGATTAACAGACTGAAAACAGCCAAATTCAGGAGTCCAAAAAACAACAAACAACAGAAAACCTCTAGCCAACAGCCCAAAACAATTAAACCAAACCCTTACAGAGGGTTAAACAATAGCCTAAAATCACAAACAAAAACCAACAAAACAGAGGAAAAATACCCTATCCTCAAACAAGCCACATATAAAATCTGCAGCAACACCACCTTACTCTTTGGCTAAGCAAGAGCCAAAAACAAAAAGCTGCAAGAAAGAGAAAATTTATTTCTACAAATAGGTACCTTCAAAATGTGGTAATTACAAGCCTGAGCTAGTCCTATTTAAAGCAAGGAAACAAGAAAGCAACTCCAAAAGATAAAATATTTCTTAATGTCCTAAATGTGTCCACATCAAGGGGAACATGGTAAAAAATCCATGCTGTAAGGCATGTCCAGAGCCACTTACGCATCTCTATTTTTTTTTTTTTTTATTGAAATAGAAGGCAGAGAAGGAAGCTGCCTTTAAAGAGGCCCTCTCTGCTCACCAAACTGTGGAAGATCTGGATGTCTGCCCTTGCCCACATGAAAATGGGTGAAGGACGCACCTAGCTCCCTACTAAAATTATTCTTCCAAAGTCTAAGATCTCAAAGAATAGAGTGAAAAATGCTTTTGAAACCTTTAATACTCCATATCTTGCATGTACAACAACTTTCCACGAGAAAAGGACTTGTTTGGAAGTTCCACAGATTAATTAAAAATTGGGCTTTATTAAATGGTAGACCGAAGGTACAAGAATCAAACTCAAGACTAATTTGCCAGACTCATTCACAACCCTGGCAACTATTTCATACCGGTCAAATAAATTATTCTCTTCAAAATCAGCTATGAGTGAAAATAAACCAAAATATACATAGAGAAGATATCCATCCCAAAATTCAAGAATTCAGATAAAGACAAACCTTTAAGCCATTGTCACAAAAAACTAAATGCAGCTAAGGAGGCGATAAAGCTCCCCATTACTACACATATGAACTGAATCACCTAAAGGAATAACTCACAGTTTATAACCACCCCAGTACTAGAGTTGTTTCAGAAAGCCTAGCATACATTTAGCTGAGCAAACTCAGAATTGTTGAGGTCTTAAAAACAACTCTTCCACAAAAAATATCACTCAAATGACTGAAATCTGATCAGTTTTGGTCAGATTTTTGATTTAGCAACTGAACAACTTTTAGAAACAGACTGATAGAACTCATTTCGAGTTCCATGTCCATAGAATTACATTATTTTAGAGACTCCAAGCTAAAAAGGAATTGCATTATTCCAAACATCCATGTTTAATGGATTCTCCTGTGTATTAAAGTGCTTTTACCTTTATATATGCACAATCTCCCAAACTAAATATGCAATTCTTTATTTTAGCTAGGGCATAATGGCACTGCACATTCCAGACTACCTCATCTTTGTCATCCTCACTGCAAACTTGTATAAAAAAATTAGCAAGCAAAAACGAAACAAAGAATATACTACACACATCTAAACTAAGAAAGAGGAGAACAAACCAAGAACACATCAACAACTAATACAAGCCTGATTAACAGACTGAAAACAGCCAAATTCAGGAGTCCAAAAAACAACAAACAGCAGAAAACCTCTAGCCAACAGC
>NC_081543.1:22241357-22267923 GCF_901000735.1 Corylus avellana | reverse complement strand
CATTGCCCTCAACTTTTCCTTCTCAGACATGAAGAGCTCAACACAATCCTTCATCACAGTATAACGAGAAGGAATTCCAAACCTAGGCTCAACTGTCTTCATTAAATCTTGAAACCCTTCACCTTTCACAAACCTAAATGGCAACTCATCCTTAATTATCATCTTAGCAATTGTTTCCCTTATTTTCATAGCATTGTATTTCGTAATCACCAAATTACCAATAGATCCTTCTCCCACTGCCATTTGTCCTTCCCTTTTAACCTCAAAACTTAACTTTGATTGTGACTTATTATCTTTATCAAAACTACAGAGATATTTTTTTGCAAGAATTCCTCAAATGCACAAGCATGGATGAAGTACCTAGCCTTCTAGTGTGACAACTAAACAATTTATTACAATACTTGCATTGTGATTTAGGATCCTCAAGATCACCCCCCTCTACCTTGGTAAAATGTTATCAAACCATTGATGTTTGCTCAGATTTTTTAGGTTTTGGTGGGAGAGCTGAACTAGGGTTTTGAGTGCTAACATTATCACTATAAGTAGATGAAGCAGAACTAGAACCAATACCACTAGTTGAATGACCATCCATGAGTCTACAATAAGTGGTAAAAAAAAAAAAAAAATTAATACTGCATAATCATCTCATTTTTCAACATGAAATCAATACTGCATCATTATCACACTTTTCAACATGAAATTGCAGGACAAAAAATAGCAAAATCATCTTCAGGAGCAACAGGAGCCTTTCAACTTAGACAATTACCTTTCACAGAGAAGGTCCACGAAAAGATTGAGTCCTGATGGTACAAAAATGGTCCAAAAATGAGCATGAGCATGGTTGCAAGGACATGGAAATCAAACAATACAGAACAAAAAATCAAACATTAACAAAAAATCACTACTTCAACATTAAAATCATTACTTCAACAAAAGCCCAAATTTAAATGCAATCCTTAACAAGAATCCATAACAAAAAAATCGTTAAAAACAAAAAACCCTAACTGTGAGAGCCAAGATAAGAAACAAAAAACCCTATCTATGAGAGCCAAGAGAGAGAGAGAGAGAAACCTGGGAGCGGACTACAGTGGTCAGTGCTCCGGGAGAGGAGAGAGAGAGAGAGGAGCGGCGATAGTGAGAGAGGAGCAGCAAGAGTGAGAGTCTGAGAGAGTGAGAGCGAAGAGAGCGGCAATGCCGGCAAGAGTAAAAGTGAGAGTCGAGAGATGGAGAGACGATGGAGGGGAAGGGGATGGAGGTGCGACTGTGTGGGTGGCTGGGTGCAGCTGATGAGAATTAGAAAGAAAGATTGTAGGGTTTTTTTTTTTTTTTTTTAAAAAAAAAATTAGTGTATATTATATATGCGGGGTGGGGCGGGATGAGGCAGGTATCCACAGAAAAAAAAAAAAAAAAAAAAAATCACAAAACCCATAACCCGCCCCGGCCCGCGCGGGTTGGATATTTTCCAACCTGTACCCGCAAAATTACACTAAAAACTGCGCGGGGCGGGGCAGGGCAGCTTTTTGCCCACCCCTACTAAAGCTAGCCTCCGATTTGGGTCCCCACTCTCCATTTTCAAACGAATCCTTGATTAAGCAACACAAATATTTAAAATGTGAAAAAAGATATGTGTGTAAGTCCATGACTTAGTAAGTAAAAGTACAAGTTACAAATTATAGTTTGTGAACTCTGTTTGGTAAAAAGATCACTTATGCAAATCATCATCATTTATAAGTCATAAATGCACTATAGATATATTATAATGATATTGTGAAGAAACTCATAAAGCTATGAAAATTATATGTGAAAATAATAAAATAACACAAAATTTTTTTACGTGATTTGGTCAATGATCTACGTCCACAGGATGAAGCTCAAAGAGTTACATTATACTCTTATTCCTTGACTGTATGATTTGAGTACATGACTTTATTTATAGAGCTTTAATATAATTTTAAATACAAAACAAATCCCTTAAATTAAAGGTAATTAATTACAAATCAAATCCGCATTAATCACAAATCAAATTCTTATTAATCAAAAGGATTTCTATCCTTAAAATATTAAAGAAGCAAGTCGTAGTGTACTCTTGCATATGGTTTATCCAAGCCTTTAATCCCTTGCTTAGTAGGGTTGGCATTGTCTCAAATAACCTATAGTACAATACCAATACCTCGATGTTGCCAAATGCCACATACCATCAACGTTAGTGGCTTGATCGGATTTAAACCCCGGGTCATCCATACATGAGACGCAATGTCATACGATGTAACTTCTTTTTTTATATGCATGCTTCTGGGCTCGTTTGAGTGTGTGATTTTTTTTTTTTTTTTTGTATTGCTTTCGGGCTCATAAGGGTGTTATGTAGGCGAAAGCTTGTAGTTCGTACTCATCACCAGGGTGTGATATGTGTTAGCATATATTAAGGGATTTGATTAATTTTAAATACAAATTAAATCCCTTAATTTACAATAATGATTTAGGGTAGTCAAATTATCAAGGATTTATATCCTTATCATGCCCCACAAGATGAATGGTCCGTTAGTGATCATTGATCTTAAACATCAAATGCCTGAAAAATGGCTACTATGGCCTAAATTAGAACGGCTAATATGACTAGAATTTGGACTTCAGCGTCTTTTTTGCCAGCATCGGCTACTATGGCCCTAACTGAAACTTTAGCGACTTTTGTTGGAATTTGGACATTAATGATTCTGGCTAGCATTGGCTATTATGGCCAAAATTTGATGAAGAAGATGCTTCAACGGTTTCATTTCTTTTTTTTTTACTAAAACAAAGTGAGGCTGAAACTCACGGATCTCGCCAAATAGATTTTTTTTTTTTTTTTTTTTCCTTCTTCGGCAGAATGCCATAACCATTCAATGGTTTGAATGAGACCTCACTTTAGACAAAGACAAGATAAAGACAAGCCTTCTTAAATGTGTATATGGGCCTAAATTGAAGCAAATGAAAATATGTGTGACGTAGAAATCATGTGACAAAACAGATCACAAAAGATTTTCTCAAGAAAATGAGTTTATGGGATGTTAGGGACGTAACACTGATTAGTGCTTCTACGATGGTAGAAGAAATAGAAACTATAGGATCATTTGGAATAAAAAATTAGCCTTAATTTTTAGTTTTGATATCATGTTAAATTATCAATTTTCTTAAAAGCTTAAACTAATAAGAAAATATAAATTTAATCATTTAATTATTGCTTTAACGATCTGCAAGCATTTGCTTCCTTTAAGATTTCTCAATGATAGTGGAGAAGGTTATCTCCCCTTCATCTGATTTTTTTTTAATTTTTTTTCTCTCTCCTTTGTCTTGGTATATCCTAAGCATTTTATTTATATTGCTCAGAAATGGAGCAAAATGTGGCTCCTGTATCCGAGGTGATGGAGACAGCCTCCCACAAGAAGAATGGTTTTTAGAGCATCAATAGCAGCATAGTGCAGTAGCTTTAGAGTGCTTTGTTATGGGGCAGTAGCCGTTTACTAGAAGGAGTGGGAAACAATGCTGCGAAGGAGGAAGACTTGAAGGGCAAAGTTGACCATGAAGAGCCATAAAGAAGACTTAGGATTCTCATTAGATAAGAGATGTTTAAATATCTTCGTAGGATTAGGATTCTTTGCTCATAAAGCAAGATTCCCAGTAGGATTAATAAAGGATTTATAATCCTAGAACGTCTAGGAATTGGGTTTCCTAATTCAAGTCTAATTTCTTATGTAATTGCTTATATAAATGCATATATGCTCAATAAGAAGTAAGCAAATATTATTAGTATTCAACTCTTGAGTTGATTGGGAGGCTGGGGTACCTCGAATACCCTAACTATCATTCATCATAGGTAAGTTCATCAGTGCACACCCTGCTGCCTTTCCTACCCATAAACCCATTACACATTCCCAAACATGTCTTGCACAATCTCAAATACAAGCCCATAACAATTTGGTATCAGAGCCAAGTTGCGACATGACGGACCCAAGAATAGATCGCATAGAAAAGGATATTAGTGTGTTAAGCAGCATGGAGGAGCGCCTCATTAAACGCATGGAGGAGATGGTGGTAGCGGCTCTGCACACGCAAAGTCAGAATTCCAATTCGGGAGAAGGAAGTTCTAAAAATAAAGGGCCTAGGACTTATGGAAGTCGTACAGAATCAAGGTTTGTCGCCCCAAAGCTTGCCAAATTGAATTTTCCACAGTATGACGGATCGGAAGACCCCACCAGTTGGATATGTAGAGCGGAACAATTTTTTGATTTCCAAAACACGTCGGAGGACGAAAAATTACCACTGGCAGCCTATCATCTTGAGGGTAAAGCTCAATTATGCTATCAACTATTTAAGAATAGTGAGGAAGAACCAACCTGGAATGCTATGAAAGAAGGCTTACACGCTCGTTATGGACCAACATAGTTTGAAGATTTCTTTGGTGATTTAACCAAGCTACAGCAAACGGGGACTGTTCGTGAGTACAAAGGGCAATATGAAAGACTTCTTAGTAGGGCTGGACGGTTGACAATAACCCAGCAGATTGGAGGATTTATCAGTGGGTTGTGTGACGACATTAGAGCTGAGGTTCAAGCTTCACGTCCCAACACCTTAACAGCAGCAGTGGGGTTAGCTAGACTTTTTGAAGCACGTCAAAATTCTTATAGGAGGACCGCGGGTTTTTCAGAGATAAGAAGACCCACAACATCTGTGCAACAACTGCCACCCTTACCCTCCGCCAATCTCTCTCGAAACCAATCACCATTCATCAAAAGGCTCAACCCAGCCGAGCTCAAGGAGAGAAGACAAAGGGAACTCTGCTTCAACTGTGACGAGAAGTTCTCTCCCGGGCATCGCTGTAAAAAGTTGTTCCTCATTGAAGGTGTGTATGAGGAAGAGGAAATAGGAAGACTTGAAGATGGAGAGCCAAACTATGGGGAGGAAGAAGACGTACTAGAGATCTCACTTCACGCAATTGCTAGAATACCGAAACCCCAAACTATGCGAATTAAAGGCGTCATCCAAAAAAACCGAATCATCATGCTAGTAGACTCGAGCAACACTCATAATTTCTTGAGTGTGGACATGGCAAGTCAATTGGGGTTGCATTCGGACAAGATTACTGGTTTTGAAGTTTTGGTGGCTAATGGGGAGAAATTGATAAGCCAAGGTAAGTGTAGCAACGTCCAAGTTTGGCTCAATGGCACCTCCTTTTTATTGGAATTTTATCTTCTATCATTGGGTGGGTATGATTCAGTTTTAGGTGCCAAATGGTTAAGGACCCTCGGCCCAATTCTTTGGGACTTCTCCAAACTTGTATGGGTAGCGAGTTAACACTTACAGGACTGGCCGCACCTGCCAATCAGTTAATAGAGGGGTTTGCAATGACCAAACACATAAAGAAACGCCAAGGTGGAATACTTCTCCAGATATTTGCTGTCGAACTGGGGGTAGAACAGATTCATGAAGAGGTGCAAGATCCAGAATTGCAACAGATCCTCCACAATTTTCAGGAGTTATTTGAGGAGCCTCATGAATTGCCTCCTACACGCCCACATGACCACCGCATCCCACTAACCAAGGGAGCGGGCCCGGTAAATGTTCGTCCATATCATTACCCACACTATCAAAAGAATGAAATTGAAAAAATAGTGAAGGATTTGCTGAGTAGTGGGGTCATCAGGGCTAGTACCAGCCCTTACTCCTCGCCAGTCCTCTTAGTAAAAAAACAAGATGGTTCATGGTGCCTTTGTGTAGACTACCAAGCCCTCAATCGTTACAATCAAAGACAAGTTCCCTATTCCAGTGATAGATGAATTGCTCGACGAATTACATGGGGCTAAATTCTTTTCAAAGCTGGACCTTCGCTCCGGCTACCATCAAATTCGAATGGACCCTACAGATGTGGACAAAATGGCGTTTCGCACACATCATGTCCATTATGAATATCTAGTAATACCGTTCGGCCTTACAAATGCTCCTTCGACCTTTCAATCCTTGATGAACGAAATTTTTCGAGATTTACTCCGTAAGTTCGTACTTGTCTTCTTTGATCATATTTTAATTTATAGTCATTCATGGGACGAACACCTCCAACATGTAGCCAAGGTTTTCAGTATTTTATGGGCCAACCAATTGTATGTGAAGAAAGAAAAGTGTAGCTTTGGACAGTCGCGGGTCAGCTACTTAGGGCATTTCATTGACCAGGATGGTGTCTCTATGGACCCCAAGAAAATAATAGCAATAAAGCAGTGGCCACCACCCACAACTATTAAGGCTTTGCGGGGTTTCCTTGGCCTTACGGGGTACTACAGGAAGTTCATTCAACACTATGGTTCTATTAGCCGCCCTTTAACTCAATTGCTAAGAAAGCACGCGTTTGCTTGGAATGAAGAGGCGGAACAAACTTTTCAGCATCTAAAGACTGCTATGACTCAAGCACCTATTTTAGCACTACCTGATTTTTCATTAACAATTGTTGTTGAGTGTGATGCTTCTGGCTTAGGCATTGGGGCAGTACTTATGCAGAATCAAAGGCCCATTGCCTTCTTTAGTAAAGCACTTCATGGCCAAAATTTACAACTATCAACGTATGAGAAGGAGATGCTTGCTCTAGTGACAGCAGTAAAAAAATGGCGACCTTATTTGTTGGGACAACGATTTATTGTTTGCACTGACCACCACAGTCTTAAATACTTATGGGACCAATCCATAGTGACAGAAGCACAACAAAAATGGCTCATTAAACTGGTAGGCTATGATTTTTCTATTGAATATAAGAAGGGAAATGAGAATTTAGTGGTTGATGCCTTATCATGCCAACTGGAAAGATCTCTACATGCTGTCTCTCAACCGGTACCGCAATGGATGGAACCTCTTCAATTGGAAGTACAACAAGATCACGACTTGCAAGGGTTGTGTTAGTTCTTGTGTTGGCTTAATTCAGTTCCAAAATGCAGAGGCTACTGTTCATAGGCTCAAACACTGATATAGAATGCTCAAAATCCAATCTCCACCGTTCATAATGTAGATTCATGTGTCATGAACGTCCTTGCAAAATTTTAGCTCAATCGGACCACAAACGCCCATCGATCGGATCTGTTGATCAAGACTGGACAGCATTTCCAAAATGCATGTCCGGACCGCCAGAAGCTGGGTCCGGACCCAAGTTCCAGAAAGCTACAATTGAGAGTCAGGTCCGGACCGTCAGAAGCTGGGTCCGGACCCAATTTCTAGCAAGTCCATTTTATATGGCCTGTCCGGACATAAGACTTGGATGTCCGGACACTGTGTGGTTACGCATATGTAACCCTAGCCGTGTCCAGACACCCACTTATCCCTGTCCGGACACGACCGCTAAATTGCTGTTTATTTTCTATTTAAACAATCTGATTTGCCGATTATATGCACGTATTTTGAGAGCAAATACAGAGAGCTTAGAGAGAGATATTGTTCTAGTTTTTGTGAGTGAAGATTAAATACGTGAAGCTAATCGGAGTTCCGGTGAAAGGAAATCTTATAGAAGAATTGTGCCAGATGTTCTGAAAAGGGCTACTGCGGTAGAAGTCAAGTGGGTCGCTTGTTGTGTACAAGGAAGAGTAAATTGAAAAGGTTTTGTAATTCTTCTTGTATTCCTTATTCTTCTTATAGTGGACTGATTTCTTGGATTTGGCTGCCCCGGAGAGGTTTTACATTTAGAGAGTTCTCTAAATGGTTTCCTTTTCGTAACCAAATATTTGTGTTCTTGTGTTTCATTACATATCTATATTTGGTTGATTATTAATTGTTAGGTCAGATTTTATTCCGCTTAATATTTGTGAATCACCTAGACATTTGAATAGGTGTCGTTTGGAGTCGTATTTAGAATTTTCAATTGGTATCAAAGCGGGTTCACTCTATTTGGCTTAAATTCCTAAGTGAGATCCTTGACTTCTTTTTACTATGAATACATCTCAGTCCCTTGTCATTGACTCTTTTGGTTTTGATGATCTTGACAATGTGTACAAGATCCTCTCTAATGAGTATAGTCAACTGTCCTACAGATACAAAAAGATTTGTAAGAATTTCTATAGAGTAGGAAAAAGAGTCTTTGGCAAATGAATTGTCTAAATCGCATGCCTTGATTGATTCTTTAAATTCTGAGATGTCCGTGCTTGTTAAAAAGAATATATCACTTGAGAATGATTTGAAAGAATTCTCACAAAAATTCTCTAGTGATAATCTGAAAAGTTTATTCTGTGTTGATAACAAGCATAGTATGATTGTTGATAATGGTGTTTGCTCTACTTCGCATGCTTATAAATCTGAAAGAAAGACCTTGTTTGTTAAGCCTATGAATGTTAAAGAAGTCAAGGCTAATACAGTCTGTTTGGATAAGGGCAAAAACTCTTGTTTGAATAATTGTGTGAAGCCCAAATCGAAGACTTCTTCTAAGAAACAAACTCAAGCTAAGTTTGTTCCGACATGCCATCATTATGGGATTATTGGTCATATTAGACCAAACTGTTTTTAGTTTAAATTCCAAAGACTTTGGAAAAACTTGGCTTCTCCTAAGAAAGAAAAATGTGATATAGAGTCGGGTTTGCCTAGATCAAAGTCTAAATATATCCCTCCTCATAAAAGACAACCTTCTCAAAGGTTTGTTCCCACCTGTAATCATTGTGGCAAAATTGGTCATATTCGACCAAATTGTATTAAATTAAGACCCCTTGTGTGTCATAAATCTGGTCCTAAGATTGTACAAGAGTGGGTTAGGAAAGATGATACCATTCACCCATTGAGGGGGAGTGGTAGTGATCTCACCTAAATTTAGGTGAGTAAATAACATATCTAGGAATTGTTGTTTTGCTTATTTTTTAAAATCCTAGAGCATGATGTTTTTCTTTGCTTTGCATTTTTTTTGTTTTTCGCTTTCTAGTTTATACATTACAATTTTTTTGTTGTTACAATTTTTGTGTGAAGAGTATATACATGTTTGTTTGGAAATTCTTGTTATGAGGCATATTCATAAAGGATTTTTTAAGAAATTCATATGTTATGATTTTTGAAAGGCTTATAGATGAGATGTTGTGTGCGGACCACCAAGATTTTTGTCTACTTGCTAATCAAGTGTTCATGAATGTGTAATGTCTTGTGAAGACCTAAAAGTAGTTATTAAACTAAATCATTATTTTGTAGTGGGACCTATAAGATGTGATGAAAGTTTAATGCTAAAGGACATTCATGTATTGCATGTTGTAATCTCAATTCAAGCATGTCGTTTTTTTTTTCTTTTTCTTTTTGCATTGCATTTTTGTTTGTTTTGCATTTGTTTTCGTTTGTGTGCATTTCTTTTGTGAAAAATTTCAAAAAGACAAAAATATGTTACTTTGATTGTTTTCTTTTCTTTCTTTTGTCTTATGCACCTAGATAATCCATTAATTTCTCATGTTGCTTTTTATGGATTTAATTTCTTACGTCTTGAAATGTTCTTAATATGCATGAGATGAAAATTTGTGTCAATGGACTTGTTTTTGTGGTTACCTAAAGCCCGAGCTTATGTGGTACATTTTGCCTATGCTTTATCTCTTGTGCACATTTAAGCTTAAATTGAGGTTTTGTTTCACTTTATTTGTGAGGTCTGTTAGGTAACCATATGAGGTTTTTGACTAGTCATATTCTTCAAATTGACCATATGCTAGTTGAACCTAGGCTTAAAAATTCCTACTTTCTCTTTTGTGATAAGCACCAAAAGTTTAAGGACACTTTCTCAAAGAGAAAAATAAACAAAATTGTGAAACAAATAAAATCTAAAGATCATATTCCAAAAGGAATTTATTTCACTGTGTCAAACTTGTGCAAAATGTTTTACAAAGAGAAATGTATAGGATGAGAGTGGCTACGCCTTAGTATGATAAGGTTTGACTTTTGATTTAATATACTTGTCAAAATCTCATGGTGGTGAAACTTTCTCCTTATTTTGTATGTTGAAATTTTTTTCTCTTTGGATGGCTTACACACACACCACACAAGCATGGGTTGAATGAAACATTTTTCTTTGCTTGGGTTAAGCAATATGAGTTTCTTGCCATTTCTAGTCTCATGTATATTTTGCATATTTGGAGCATGTTTGGGATATTCATTGTGCAATACATGAGTCATTGATGTGCGTATCATGTGTGTTCATTTGACTTTTGAGGGGGAGAAACATGTTTTGCTTTTTTAGCTTCTTGTTGATTATTGAGTCATATGTTGAGGGAGAGTTTTTGGTGATGTGTGTTCATGATCTTGCATTCTACGTCATTTTTTTTTTTTTATCATGAGTCTTATTTCTGTATTTCTGTTCCACATATGCCTTGATGTATTTTGTGAAATGTTTCTGGAAATATGAAGACCTTTTGTCATTCTATGACAAAAAGGGGGAGTAAATATGGGAGATGGAGATGATGGGATTGGCTCGCCATTTTGGTTTTGTCACTGAATTGCCAAAGGTGGAGTTTGTTAGTTCTTGTGTTGGCTTAATTTAGTTCCAAAATGCAGAAGCTACTGTTCATAGGCTCAAACACTGATATAAAATGCTCAGAATCCAATCTCCACCGTTCATAATGTAGATTCATGTGTCATGAACGTCCTTGCAAAATTTCAGCTCAATCGGATCACAAACGCCCATCAATCGGAGCTGTTGATTAAGACTGGACAGCATTTTCAGAATGCCTGTCCGGACCGCCAAAAGTTGGGTTCGGACCCAAGTTCCAGAAAGCTGCAATTGAGAGTCAGGTCCGGACAGTCAGAAGCTAGGTCCGGACCCAATTTCCAGCAAGTCCATTTTATATGGCTTGTCCAGACACAAGACTTGGATGTTCGAACACCACGTGGTTACGCATATGTAACCCTAGCCGTGTCCGGACACCCACTTATCCCTGTCCGGACACGACCGCTAAATTGCTGTTTATTTTCTATTTAAACAATCTAATTTGCCGACTATATGTACGAATTTTGAGAGCAAATACAGAGAGCTTAGAGAGAGATATTGTTCTAGTTTTTGTGAGAAAAGATTACATATGTGAAGCCAATCGGAGTTTCGGTGAAAGGAAATCTTATAGAAGAATTGTGCCAGATGTTCTGGAAAGGGCTACTGCGGTAGAAGTCAAGTAGGTCGCTTGTCGTGTACAAGGAAGAGTAAATTGCAAAGGTTTTGTAATTTTTCTTGTATTCCTTATTCTTCTTATAGTTGATTGATTTCCTGGGTTTGACTGCCTGCCCCGGAGAGGTTTTACATTTAGAGAGTTTTCTAAATGGTTTCCTCTTCGTAATCAAATGTTTGTGTTCTTGTTTTTCATTACATATCTGTATTTGGTTGATTATTAATTGTTAGGTCAGATCTTATTCTGCTTAATATTTGTGAATCACCTAGACATTTGAATAGGTGTCGTTTGGAGTCGTATTTAGAATTTTCAGGTTGGTTAAAAAAATTCAGGAGGATGAGATTGTGGGGCCATGGCGCTATCATTCAGGTTTGTTGTTTTTTAAAGACAAAATTTATATCAAGGCCACATCACCATTAACAAATGATATCCATGAGGAGTTCCACAATTGTGCTCATGAGGGCTATCAGAAGGGGCTGCGAAGGATCAAATCGGAATTTTATTGGCAAGGGATGAAACAACAACTCAAGGCATTCATCAAACAATGTGAAGTGTGCCAAAGGCACAAGGCAAAAAACACAAAACCAGCAGGTCTCTTACAACCATTACCGATTCCAGCTGAAATTTGGTCCGATATTTCCATGGATTTTATCGACGGACTACCACTTTTGTTTGGTAAGACTACAATTTTTGTAGTAGTGGATCGCTTCTCCAAATATGGTCAATTCACTGCTATTAAGCATCCATATACAGCCCCACAAGTGGCTCAGGTATTCTTTGATGTTATCTTTCGACTGCATGGCTTACCTTCTTCCATTGTGTGTGATCGAGATCCCACTTTCACTAGTCATTTTTGGCGTGAGCTGTTTCATCTCAATGGTATTAAATTTAAGTTTAGCTCCGCGTACCATCCACAAACGGATGGTCAAACGGAAGTTGTAAATCGAACCATCGAGATGTATCTCCGGTGCTTCACTAGTTCTCACCCAAAGCAGTGAGTTAAATGGTTACCATGGGTTGAGTATTGTTACAATACCAGTTTTCATTCAACTACAAAACATACACCATTTGAGGTTGTGTATGGTCGAGCCCCACAATCACTACTATCCTATGTTCCGGGTACTACACAAAATGCAGCTGTGGAAGATGCTCTATTAGCTAGAGATGCTATCCTTAAAGAGGTACGGGTTCAACTCATGGGTGCTCAAAACCGTATGAAACAGATATATGACAAAAGCCATACTGACAGAGAGTTTGCAGTCGATGATTGGGTTTATTTGCGACTTCAGGAGTATAAGCAACATTCGGTGCATAGAAGACTTAATAAGAAGTTGTCTCCCAAGTATTTTGGCCCTTATCGGGTCCTTGAGAAGGTAGGTTCAGTGGCTTATAAATTGGCTTTACCACCAAAAGCTAAAGTTCATAATGTTTTTCATGTATCCGTTCTTAAGAAATGGATAGGCACTGGCAACCCTGTCCAGGATATACTTCCTACAATTGTCGAAGATGTGGAGTTGGCTACACCACAAGTTATTCTGGACCAACGAATCAATCAAGGGAAGGAGGAACTTTTGATCCACTGGCACGGATGTTCACCAGCTGATGCTACATGGGAAATCAAAAAAGAATTGCTGTTAAGATTTCCTGCACTTGGCCTTGAGGACAAGGCCAAAATTAAGCGGGCAGGAGTGTTATGGGGCAGTAGCCGTTTACTAGAAGGAGTGGGAAACAATGCTTCGAAGGAGGAAGACTTGAAGGGCAAAGTTGACCTTGAAGAGCCATAAAGAAGACTTAGGATTCTTATTAGATAAGAGTTGTTTAAATATCTTCGTAGGATTAGGATTCTTTGCTCATAAAGCAAGATTCCTAGTAGGATTAATAAATGATTTATAATCCTAGTGCGTCTAGGAATTGGGTTTCCCAATTCAAGTCTAACTTCTTATGTAATTGCTTATATAAATGCATATATGCTCAATAAGAAGTAAGCAAATATTATTAGTATTCAACTCTTGAGTTGATTGGGAGGCTGGGGTACCTCGAATACCCTAATTATCATTCATCATAGGTAAGTTCAGCAGTGCACACCCTACTGCCTTTCCTAGCCATAAACCCATTACACGTTACCAAACACGTCTTGCACAATCTCAAATACAAGCCCATAACATGCTTGTTCACATAGGAAAACAATACAACTTTGGACTCTTATCAATCCTACTCTCTTCTTCTTGTCCTCGCTAGTATGCTGGCAATAAAAGTGAATGTTCCCCTTTGTAGTTCTTTACATTTTTTTTTTTTTTTTTCTTTCGGGGGGAACTTTTTAAAGAAAAAGGAAGAAAATTGTTGTAGTAATCCTGTTTTACATTAATATAACAAAAACACTTAGCTTGAGAAGGGAGATGGAAAGAATGCCTAAGGGTGGAGAACGTCCATGCTTCTCTGTATTTTGGTCCTTCCTGCACATTCTTTTCCATTTAATTTTCGATTCTATTTAATTCCTTGTAGATCTAATGCTCAACAAAAGAATATGTCGGTTGCTCAAATGGCTATGTGATGCATGAGAATCTAAAAGTAAATTGGAATATATTGACAAAATAAAAGCATCACAAGCATGAAAAGAATTAGGTGTAATATTTGAATATTATTTTTAGAATAATATATTATTTCTTTGTCTACACAAGTTTAGGGATATTTTTGTATTTTTTTTTTTCCGGAGTATTTTGCTTGGAGAATACTGAAACCCTAGCCTTTATAAAGGTAGGTCTGTATTACTGTAAATTAAGTTTTGAAGTATCAATTAAATTTAAATTTTTCAAATTTATTTCTCTATTTGCTTATTTGAAACAATTAGGGTATTTCTCTTCTCTATTTATTATTCTCTCTCTTCCTGAATTTCTTTTTCAACTTCAATTATTAGTTTCAGTTGCTATCATATGCTGTCAGAACAATCTTAATTCTGCCCGGCGTCACTATGGCTACTCAAATTAACCTTAGAGATTAGATTAATGTTCGAATCCCTTCAAACTCAAAAGCATTTAACTCGAGAGCTTTATTAAATCAGGTTATTGTTTGTTTAAAACTTCTATCCAGTAAGAATTTGTTTAGCATCCTATGAAGAGATAAGCTCCTATACCCCTCTGCATACCTATTTTAGTATGCAGAGGGATATAGGAGGGGTCATCAAGCCTCCAATGCATGCTTTGTCTCCATCTTGAAACCTGCCAAAAGCTTTCGGGAAGGGAAAAAACAGACAAGTTTTATCTAATACAACTAAAAGAAAAAAGAAAAGAAGAGGATGGTACAAGTTAATGGAGCATAGTTTCTTGGATAAGGAACATGCACCTCAAGAAGGTAAAGTGTTGGAGAAATTTTGAGGTTGTTACAGGAAACCTAGCCAACACCACATACACAGAGAAAAGCTTGATAAATCTCTTTTAAGTCACATAGCTGGTTGCCGTTGCTGATGTAAAAGAATGCGGTGGTTGCAAATGCATCACTTCAAATAATCAGGAGGTTCTTCCTATTCATCCTCGCAGAGTTAGAAATGTCTTCTTACAAGTAATCACAGGGTACTCTCCTTTCCCAAAATATCTTGCTCTCCATATATACTGTAGTTTTTTTTATAGCACGTAAGCCAAATTCGTGTATATTGACGGGGCTCCATCATCAGGTCACTATCATTAGTCTCACAAGATAGACAGAGGTACGCCATCAAGAACTGTCACTAGAACTGCTTAGCTCCTTAATTATGGCGTCAATGTTTGGCCTGTGGTCAGGAAGCTCATGGGTGCACATCAGTGCAACTTCTGCCAGCTTAGCTGCCTCAGATTCAGAGAATTTCCCCTTCAGATTTGTGTCGATGAAATCTTGAAATCTACAAGATTCAGCTCCCAATTGCATTGAGTGGGTGAGTTTCCGCTTCCCAGAAAGAACTTGGAGGATAATTACTCCAAACGCATATATGTCACTCTTCTCAGTGAAACGACCAGTGGTAATGTACTCAGGAGCTAGATATCCCATGGCAGCACTCATTTTAAGAGCTGAGAAGACAATGTCATCAGCAAGAAGCTTAGGAAGGCCGGCATCCGAAATTAGTGGATTGAACTGCTGGTCAATGACAATCTTCTCAACAGATATGCTTTGGTGAATTATGGCAGGCTTGTTTTCTTTGCTGCTATGTAAATACCCAATACCTGGTTGGAAAAGCAGAGCCAATATCAAAACAAGCCAACTGTATATTTTAACATCTTGTAATCCCAGATAGATTATGTCAGTTCATTTTATTTTTCTTAAACTAAGCATAAATAAAACTCAAGTTTCAAGGGTGAGAACAACCTAATATTAACTAAACTATAACTAACATATAAATATCACAATGTGTTCACAACATATCCGACAGTAATTTGTTTATTTCCTTAGACTAGAAGATACCCACAAATCAGCATGCTGATTCAATGCAGCATCACTGTGAAGGATTCGAGAAAATGAAATTAAATAAAATGATGCAATCCATAGGAATTACCGACCTTTTGCAATGCCAATGAGAACAGAAACCCTGTTGGACCAATCAAGAACTTGGTTGCTTCCATCTTCTAAATCAAGATAGCGAGACAGTTTCCCATTTGGAGCAAAATCATATACAAGAAAACATTCACCCCTGCTCGTTGAGCAACAGAAACCTCTCAACTTAACCAGGTTTTCATGTCTCAGTGAGGTTAATAAGTTCAACCCCTTCACAAACTCAGCTTCCTCAGACTTACATCTGGTAACATTAATGCTCCGAATAGCTACAAGAGAACCATCTCTTAGAACTCCTTTGTACACGGCCGAGAAATTGCTCTTTCCCAATAAATTCACCTCAGAAAAGTGCTGAGTTGCAGACTCAACCTCTTCCATGTTGAATCTAAAGTAATTAAGATAATCCTGAGCAGATCCAATGCCGTTTCGACCATCAGCAAAAGGGTCCCATCCACTCGAGTACTCAAGACTTACAAGTGGAGAGGCACTTTTCCTATAGAACTCCTTAGCCTGGTCAGTGCTATGTTGAGCATCAGAAGAATCAGATGTAGTCCCAATCTTTTGTTTCCGCCGGCGGAACCAAATAATGGTCACAAATATAGTCCCTGTCAGTATGACAGTGACTGTGATAACTACTGCAACAACTGCAGCTCGTGGCAATCTTGTTGACTTTGAGCAATGGGTTTGGTTGCAATAAGCATGGAAATTTGCAGACTCGGGGTTGGCTATTGGGGCAGTGTTTTTTGTGTGTGGTGCAACAGGTTCAAGTTGATCCACATTCACTTTGTCGATATCAAATGCAACGCAGGCTCTCAATGCAGAAATCCCAACTCCACATAAACCTGGATTGTTCCCACACTGGAACCCTTCATTCAATTTCCTGAAAGCTTCATTTTCATTTATCAAAAATTATAATCAGTATATTGATTGCACAGCAAGAATTACGAACGAAAAATTACCAAATAACAATCTTTTGTGGTAAAAAAAAATCAAGGATGGAAGAAATAGACATACCAGAAGGGACAACCCCAGAGAGAGAATTGTTTCGCACATCTAGAACTTGTAACTGTGGGATATCAGCCAGTTTTGCAGGAATTCTACCAGAGAAGCCATTAAAGCTCAAGTCAAGCCTTCTTAGCATCCTCAAGTTCCCTAAACTAGAAGGAATTTCCCCCCGTAGTTTGTTATATTGCAAAGCAAGAACAGTTAGCCTCTTCAAGGAACCCATCAGTGTAGTAACATTTCCCGTCAGCTGGTTACAACATAGCTGTAAAACTACAAAAAAAACAAAAAAAAATTTCGAATTAAGCAGAGTTTAAAGGACAAAAGTCCGAAACTATAGATCTTTTATTCCATTTTTTTATGATAACTTGGCAAAACAATGCCCATTCTGCTGAGAAAATTGGGAAAAAAAGATGAAGGAAAGATATAAAAGAAAGGCAAATTTCAAACATAAATATCACAATTTATGAACAAAAACAACATCAAAGACGCAAATCAAACTCTGTTCTTCTCTTTCGCACATTTGCCTCTGTGAAAAAAATATGAATTAAAGGAGGCCGGACGCAGGTAATAACAAGCAAAGTTAAAGCTTCTCTCCATTGCATTTAGCCACTGAGCAATTACCACCCAACTTGATCAAATTAAAGACAAGCAAATGAATAATTTAAGACGAAATAGCCCCCACCCCGAAAGGAAACTACTCAGAATTCCACACCACATTTACCCCAGAAAAGGCAATTTTTTCATTTTCTGGTAACCTAACAACTTCAATCCAGATTTTAAAATTTCATATCCTTCTCTTCCTTCCCTCAGTTTTCTCAGCAAAGAACGCCAAACCAATAACAATTTAGAAAAAGTAAAAACTTGGATTTGCAAGCATAATTGAAGCTCAATTATACTAATTCAGCTTTTAGCTCAAAGCCATCCATGTGCCCCTGAATTACAAAAGCCCATATAACATACAGATCAAAACTTACCCCGAAAAAGATGAAGGAAAGAAATACAAATACAATTTACATAGATTATGGCACACTAATAGTAGCACAGAAATGCACAAGAACATCAGAAAACAAGAAAACAAAAGGCATAAATTCTTGGGCGAAAGTGAAAACTTTTTTTTTTTTTTTTTTTTTCCATAAAACTATCCACTAACCTTGAAGACTGTCCATGGTCCCTATCTCAGGAGGTATACTACCAGATAGACGATTCACATTGAGATAAAGATCAGTCAGCTCAGTCAGATTGGATATCTCTTTGGGTATCTCTCCGGACAAGTTGTTGTAGTGCAAGTACAACCCCGACAAGCATTTCAGCTCAGCCACTGCTCCTGAGACCTTCCCTGAGAGACCCTTTCCCTGCAAAGAAATGTTAGCGACTTTGCGGTGCTCGTTGCATGCCACGCCCTCAAATGAACCACCACATGGATCACCCTCGGCGGTCCACGAATTCAAAAACTTGTTCTCCGGGTCCAGCGAGGACTTCAACTCCAGGAGAGCTCTCAGCTCCGCATTTCCGTAAACAGGTCGTGGAGTGTAAAATGCGAGCAAAAGAAGCAGAGAAACGAGAAAGTGAAGGAAACCCATTTCCCCTGTTGCATCAAAACTTTCTCCTCCCCTGAAATCCTAGCTCTTTCCAGCCTTCACCGAGAAAAACCCACAATTGTTCTGTGTGTTTTACGACAGTAAAACTGACAGTGTTTCTCCTCCCCCTGCGTTAATTTCTCTATCTAGAATTTTTGTGCTCTGGTGGGATGAAAGGCAAAGGAGAAGGAAGAAAGAAAGAGTACGTAAATGTTTTTCAAACAGAGATAAGACTTTTACTACAGATTTATGTTGATGTTCACATTTGGATTCGGGAAGAGACAGTGGGAGAAAAGTTTAAGCATGACAGTTGGCTGTGATTGCTGCGACTATTTTGGCGCATTAGATCAAGTCTGCGTTTAAAATAAGGATGATGGCGCTGTGGTGCACCGTGCACCCGGGTCCTACCCGATAATGACTTGCTGCTTTGATATTTAAATTAGTGCTCAAGAAATGGGATCCATCCATGGCCTCCAGTATGACAATATGAGTCAATCACATGGGATTGATTGATACAGATGGGGAGTAGCAAAACTTTATGCTAAAACTTAATTATTGATGTTATAGTTTGTTGATATTGATTTGGGTAAACCTTTTTCCGTTAGTTTTTAGCTTACAACACTTTCAAATTCAACATTTACGATGGCCGACTATATTGGCAATGATTCAATACTCGCTCTTTCCTTTTTTTAATGGATTCACTTGTTTATCTGTTCCTATTCAATGGCTTAAATTTATTCCTATGCATAATATTAAGACATTTTGATTCAACTTATAGATTGTCTTTTTCGTGATGTGGTGTTCGTTTGGTTATGCGTTTTCAAAATGTACGATTTCAAAATAACGATTTTAAAATGTGAGATTTGAAAACGTGATTTTTAAAAACGCAATTAAGAGTTTGACAAAATCGCAGTTTGACCTTTAAAATTACAATTTAACCTTAAAAATTGTGTGTTTTCAAAAAATACCTTATTTTCTACGTTTTCTATTTGCAATCTCAAACAATTTATTTTCTGGGATTTAGTTTAAAATTACACTTTTTGTTAATTCCAATACATTTTGGATTCGTATTGGAAGTATTGATGAAGACTCCTACTCTCCAAGCTCGACCTAAACTTAGCATGTTAAATCACTACTTGTCCTAAAAATTTAAACGGATAAAAATAATATAAATTTAATCATTTAATTAAGATTTAACATCACATACCCACAATCCATTTGTTCTTTATGAACAATGTTCATAAAGATTACGGGCTTACATCATCTTAAATCAAATCTTGTGGAGTTGGAGCTATCATTGATTCAGAATCCAAATTCTTAACTTTGTAAATGTCACCATTTCTTTCATGTTATTAAAATTACAATGAAGGTGAACGGTGTTGACTGGCTTTATTGTGTGGGGTAACTTGAAGTTGGGGTTAGCGTTACTTAACTTTGACCAACATGACCACGAGCGCCTGTTAAGGGCAGGGGGTCAAAGGAGAGGGACCTGGAACTAATATATATATATATAAATAAAATAAAGAATGGTCATTCTCTTAGGAATATGAATCGGAGGTATTATGAATGGAATGATAATTCTTATTTAGTAACAACAAATATGCTAAATATGCTTTCATTGGAATTGAATTAAAAAATTTAAAATACCCAAGAGTTTTTTAAAAAATATTTTGAAAATTCTATGAACCCTAACAAAATACCGAGGTGACTACTCTTAGTCTTAGTGCTACTGGGAGTGAACAAGACCACCACTGATGAGCATTAGAAGTGCCATTGGACGTGGATAAGGCCACCCCAATACTCATCGGGGGGGTAGTCTTGGCCATCCTAATGGCACCGAGGGTGGTGCAACCACCCCTGGTGTTAGGATAGTCAACCACCTATAAAATTCATTCATAAAGATGTATTTTTTTGAAAAAAGAAAATACATTCTTCTAAATAGAGAAATAATTATTCAGTTATTCCCGTTGTAAGGATCTATTTTGCATGCCGAATTCGAACTTAATTTGTCTTTACCCAAACTTGTGAAATGTCACTTTTAATCCTCAAAAGGAAAATACCAATTTTTTTTTTTTTTAAAAAAAAAACGTTTGGAAAAAGAAGAAAAGAAAAGAAAAAGAAAAAAAAAAAAAACTCTTATGATTGTGAAGGACAACGAAGGGTGTTTATCCAACGAAGGTTGGATGATCTCCATGCCCATGGACCATTTCCCGACCCACCTCCATTGCCGTGGAGTCCATAGAGATCCAACCTTTATGGCTATGGAGGTTCATGGCAGGAGACCTCCATGTCTGGAAACATGGACTGAGCTAGAAATTATTCTCGGCAGGAACTAGAGGTCAAAAAATTTTGTTGCTAGGTACCAGTACCGTATAATTTTTTATTTATTTATTTATTTTTTACCTTTAATGGAAATTCTATGGGTATTTTGGTAGAAAAATTAATAAAATAGTGACAAAAAAACTTTTCGATATACCGTCTCAAATATCGAAGATCTGATTTATAAAATTAAAAACCTAAGGAGTTAATTGATAGAAGTCCAAACCTCATGAAATTATTTTGATAGTTTTCCTAAAAATAATACTGCCATTGGAGCATCTGTTGGTTGATAAGCTTAAGAACAAGTTTATGGGGCATTTCTGTAATATAAAAATTTGAGAAATGTTATATGCACTTTCAAAGTGCACACTTCTTAATGTAGTAGTAAAAATCATTATTAAATTTAAATATATCATCATTAAATTTTGTATTGAGTTTGTATCAAATTCGCGAATCGTATAAAAAATTGCCAGCTGTAGCTAACACACCAGTATATATATTTTGAAGCATGTTGTCTCAATAATGCCAACACACTTGGGAATCTTAAAATGTGAAGTTGTTTAATTATGGACAATTATTGGTTTAGATTGTTGTCTTTTAAGTATGTTTCTTTCCACCTTTGTTTTTATAATAGTACCTTTTACAATTTGGAATTGGTATATAGATTATTGGAATGAAGACAATCTAGCAGTCTATGTATAGTTCCTAGACATTCTTTCTCCAGCTTCAATATGTAGGTCAATGTTTGGAAACCTAACTTTGGCACCCAGAACATGGCCTCCACTTGGGGTTAAATAAGGACAAATTTATTTTTTAATGTATTGGGTTTTTTTTTTTTTTTTTTTATATGTAAATTTACATGCATTTTAGACACATGACATTTTAATAAACTCATTTAGAATAAAAATTTATCAGGTAAATAATCCTCATATTTTCTTTAATTTGTGATTTTTTTTAATAACCTTTTTGTTTTTTATTAGAGCATTAACAGCAAAATGCTACAGTGCAATCTAGCGTTCCTTCTACCTATTAAAATCGAAAAAAAAATTATAGTCTTTCTCCTCTCATATCTTTTCACGTAGCCGTATCTCATTTCTTCTTCTTCGTCTATGGCCCCATGAGAAAGAGAAAAGATCTCCTCATGTCTCGGCTCCTCCACCTCGAATCGAAAGAGACCTAGCCAATCGTGCCATTTCCTGAATCTCCTCCATCTCAATCTTGATATTCTGAATTTTTTTTTTTTTAATATGTAAATTCACATAACAAAAATTTATCAGGTAAATATTAATCCTCATATTTGCTTTTAATTTGTAATTTTTTTAAAATTTTTTTTAAAAAGGCCTTCTCATTTATTGTTTCTCTTTTTTAGACATATTCCCACAAAAGAAAAAAAAAAAATTTAAACTAATAGATCAACTTCATTAAATATAGTTTCAGCCGACTGAACTTCTTTTAAAAAAACTTCTCCTTTACTTTTTCTTTCTCATTATTATGTTCGCCGGTAAATTCTTGAAGCAATGCAAGTAAGGCAAGATTTTGTTTTCACTTAACTTTATACAAAATGATTCTTGGCCCCACAAATAATAAGTTATATATCCTTTTTCAAGTAGTACGTAGGACGAAAATATCGCTCTTTTCTTCACCTCGGATACCCTTTAATTCTAATTTTTTCCGTCAACTTACCCTATAAATAAATAAATATATATACCATTATCTCTAAATCTTGTAGTACGTACCATTTGACAGAATGCCATTCATGACGTAATGATGGCGTCATGTATTTAAAAAAAAAATAAAAAATAAAAAACTACAATAGGTTCTGTTTGTGTGGGCTCTCTAGAAACTTGTCCTCACATGAAAAATTTACAAAACTTTTCAACAAATATAAAGTGGCACAAACAGGTGTAAAGCACCAAACTTTAACCTATAAAAGCATCTTTCACTTGCAGCCTTCTCACCGGCTCAATTTTTATTATAAAATTATTTACACAGTTTATAATTAGTAAAATCATTCAGAGAAATTAATAATTTAATTTTTTTTCTTAATTATTTAATCAATTATAAATTGACTACCACATTAATATATAAATTATTTTTATTTATAACTTTCTGATGTCAAGTCCATACCTTTCTTACATAGGATACTACTAAGATCATATTGTGAAAGGCAACGAGAAATGCTACTTACTCTATCGATCGGTCACATATTTTTAAGTGTGCATTTTTTGGCGTGACAAGAAAAATCATTATTTGATCTAAAATTTAATAATAATTCATCCAAAATCTAATGATAATTTTCACACGTCAAAAACCGTGCATTTACGAGCTTAAGAGTGAAAGTGTGCCGGCCAATTTCATACCGCTATGGTGGAAACAACAACACCTTCCTTATTTTCATTTCTATGCAATTTTTTTTTTAATCATTTTCTTCATTTATAGGTAAAGAAAGGGAACAACCTTGAATATAGCACATAGCATTGTGTATTAAAGTAATTTGGTTATCCCTGATTAGAGAGATAAGCATGAAGAAAAGGACAAATTATGAAAGCAAAGCACAATTTGATCTAACTAATGACAATTGATGGAATAAATTTAAAAAATTTTTAAAAAATAATAAAAAAAAAAAGAGGGAAAAAGTTAGTGGGAACTTTATAAGAGCCACAAAGCTCGAAGTTGATCAGATCGGAATTTGAAGGAAAAAACAGAAGACATGAGTGGATCCATCTCAATTATGGTCCACAAGAAAGTAGGTTGCCAACTTCAAATTTGAAAAAGGGGGAGCCCATGTTTACGTGAAAATGACATTTAAAAGCTTTTAGGATTTTATAAAAAAGAAAGGAAGAAAGTAAAGTAGGGCTAGTGGTAATAAAGAAAGGAGAAGTTAATAATGGCCCCTTATGACTAAGAATTTATGGCATCCAATTGAAATGTGACGTAGCCCTTCAAAATCTGGCCACTATTATTGAATATTGACATGATTGAGAGAAGACAATGGGTGGCAATGTTGTGCCAAAGAAGAGCCAAAGGAAAAAACAAGGTGAAAGAATCAATAGTTTATTGCTAAAAAAAAAGGGCAATAAATAAATGCATTTGAAGAGACTTAATTTTTGTGATTGCATGACCCTTGGTTGAATTAATACGTGATCAAATTCAAATAAATAATTCCTCCGGTAACCCTTTTCGTTTTTTTAATAGAAAAAAAAAGGTTCAAATAAATAAAAAGATTCCAATGCGTTTTTGGTATTTTCAATTTTCTTCTAGAATTCTTTATATGAGACTGATTGGTATCTAACTAACGTGATTTGTCAAATGTTGCAAAAGACCTCTCCCTCTCTCTCTTTGAAATTTGGCAGATCTATGACATTTAATTTTCTGCCTTGCACCGTTTACAAGGTTCAATAAGAAAATGTATACCCCAAAAGAATATGTGATACACTTCCTTAGCTTTATGGTTATCTTTCTTCTTTTATTTTTAAGTTCAGTTCATGTACCTGTGAAAATCTTATCCCTCAACAGTTGTGGATCTGCTTAAGCTTTTAGGCCTTGTTTGGCTAAGGACTTCACAAGTCCCATTTTTTTTTTAAAAAAAAAAATTAATTTTTCAACATTTTTACTTTTTATATCACATTAATAACTTTTTATTACTATTTAAACAAAATATTCAAATAAGAGAAAATCTCGCTCTCTCCCGCAGAGCTCCTCCTAGAACCTTTGTTCTACTTCTGAAGACTTCTGTCTTCTTCCCTTGCTCCTCGTTCCACCTGCCTCCTTCCCTCCCTCGAACCCAGTACCATGGACCTCTCCACTATGGACCTAGACTCTCTCATAGATCAAACAGAAGCCCTCTCATTGGAAAACCCTTCCTCTTAGCTTGAAACACCACCCAATAACTCTCTCCAAAGTGACTGTTTACTCCTGGTAGGGCATCTCATCTCCCAAATAACCCATAATAACTAGTCAGTGAATGCAACACTTATCAAAGCTTGAAAATTTGCTATCCCATTCGGCTTTGCTATCCTTGGACTGAATTCCTTTTGAAATTCTACAAGCAAGAGTATATTGAGAAAAATTTTAAGTAGGTTACTTGGAATGTTAATGACTCTCTCCTAGTCCTTCAAAAATGGTCTCCTATAGCCACAATCGGAGAACTAGTCCTCAAAAGGTCCACTTTCAGGATACAAGTTCATGGTTTGCCTTTGGTCAACATGAACATTAAAAATGCCATTGCTATAGGAAAGGGTTTGGGTAATTTCTTGAAAGTTGAAGACTTTAGTGCTTCTGGGGCTACATTTAGAAGTTACCTTAGGTTGCTGGTAGAGATTGATGTGAGCACTCCTCTCAAGCATGGTTTCCTGTTCAACAAAGAAGCAGGAGATTCAACTTTCTGAAGTACAAGAGACAAGATGAGTACTGCACCCCTTGTGGCCTGATAGGTCACAAGAAATATGGCTGCCATTTCCCCCCTCCCTGATAAGCGCTAAAATATTCATATTTTCAGACCTTATCTTACATGTTTTAATCCTTTGGTTTTGGTCAATTAGGTCATTTTACTTCCTTTTTGTGTTTTTGATGTTTTTACAGGCTTTTGGAAGAAAGTAAATTAAAACTGGGTGATTTAGGCTCAAAAAGAGAATATGGGAAAATTGGAGCCCCCTGGTGCTGCAATCAATCGCAGGGTACCTGCGATCAAGCGCAATATCAGAGAAGATGCTGCATAAGCCAAGCCAGGAGCGATCGAGCGCAGGCAAAAGAATGATCGATCGCAGACATGCAATCGAGCGCACACGAGCTGCGATCGAGGGCACCCGTGCGCAGGAGGCATTCCAAGTGGCGGCTACAATGTCCCTATTTCCATATTAGGGTTTTTCAAACTCCAAATTGTAATATGACTGAAACCTTGCGAAAACCCTAGGGTATAATACTTTTCCAATGACTTCTAAAACCTATAAATAGACTCCTAAGCCTTTAGAATAGGGAGGCTTGGAGAAGGGAGAAGAATAGGAGCTCTCAAGTTCAAGTCTCGGGTCTATTCTTTATTTTATTTTATTTTATTTTATGAAGATGTTTAACATCAACTATATGTGTAGCTAATTTACTTAGTAGGGTTAGATTGAAGCCCTAGTTATGTTAAATTAATATTTCAATATTGGCGCCTTGTGATTATCATGTTGTGCTATTTAACTTAATTAATACCTGCTTGCATGAATTGCTTATATGTGTATGCCTGATCAACATGTGCATGTGGTATGGACTTGTTAGTTAGCTCAATTTGGATGGCTGAGTCCTGGGTTTAACTTAAGTAACAAAAGAATCCACACCGCGATTCTTGGGTTAATCAACATAGGGAACTAGGAGTATACACCCATGCCCTAGGTCCTGTGTGTTTGTCGATTTCCATAGAACATATGCTTTTCTAAAGAACAATTTAGTATATACCATGTTAAATCCTTTAGGAAAGAAAAGAGTTAGAGTATGTACTCATGCCTAACTCGTTGCTTAGGGAAATCAATAGCTTAAGGTGTTAGAGTTTAACCCTTAGGTTGGCAAACATTAAATATGCATAACTTAATCAAAGCATTGGCATATTGAAATGCTAGTTTAATATAATTAGTGATGGATATCAAAGCCCTACCCTTTGTTATCATCACATCAACAATCAATCTTTATTTTGCTTTTGCTTAAGGAATTTATTTTTAAACATAAATTCAGCAATCATCGTGGGAATGATCCTGTACTTGCACCCTATACTACCATGTTGACCTTGTGCACTTGCAGGTAAAACGTACAATTATTTACCTATTAATTTAGGTATATTTTTGCACAACAAGTTTTTGGCGTCGTTGCCGGGGATCGAACCAGGGTCACCCGCGTGACAGGCAGGAATACTTACCACTATACTACAATGACGAAGGGGCAAAAACTTGTTGAAAAACTGCATTACTGCAATCGAGCGCAAAAATGTAAAAACTTGATTGGATCATACCTAAATTTGGAACCCCTTCGCCTGTCGCACGGGTGCGCTCGATCGCATGT
>NC_081543.1:22237166-22241257 GCF_901000735.1 Corylus avellana | reverse complement strand
TATATATATATATATATATATATATATATATATATATACAAAAATATGTGAAATAAATGATCATTGATGGCTTTTCACTGAGTAACTAGACCACTTGTTTCAAAGCATTGAGTGTTCACGTCAAAAGGTGAAAAATTTGGATTTGATCAATGTCATGGTTAGTTGGTTTTGTAGCCTTTTTGACTCGAGTTAATAGGTCCTTAGGGATGTCTTTACACCTAATGCCCTAAAACCATCTGGTTTGGGAGTCATTGACTTAACACTCGCTACATGGGTCAATTAGAAAGCTTAAGGGAACCAACATTGCACAACCTGACCAAAAAAAAAAAAAGAAATATGCCATTGTGTCATTAATGGGAATTTCAGTGAATTCTGAGATAAGGAAACATTGCATATTGGAAAGATTTGGAAGCCTCACAATTTTGTGCTAGTTCACTTTACACTGTTTTCAAACTTGTGATGTTTTAGCATGTCCTTTGTAAGTAATTGAACTTTGAGATTCTAATTCATTGTGAAGATGGAGTTCATCTTTTTAAACTTGCTAATGAATGAAAATCATAATCTTGAAGTGATGCTTAAAATTTTGGAATAACATGAACTGTGCATGATGTTTGTGGGTAACATTTCTGGAAAACCCTCACGAGACTTCACTCGTCCACTAGGGAATTCCTAGGGGCTTAAAAGGCTTGCTGCATACGCTAAATTCAATCGTACATCCCACGAAAGATGGATTTATCTTTTGTCTTATGTTTTTTTTCCATTCCTGTTGTTAGTTTTGTATTGCTAAGGGACTAGCAATATGTAAGTTTGAGGGTGTGATAAGTGCTAAAATATTCATATTTTCAGCCCTTAACTTGCATGTTTAAATCCTTTGGTTTTAGTTAATTAGACCATTTTAATTCTTTTTGTGTTTTTCATACTTTTATAGGCTTTTGGAAGAAAATGAAGTAAAACTAGGTGATTTGGGCTCAAAGAGAGAAGATGGAGAAAATTGGAGCTCCCTGACACTGCGATCAATCGCAGGATACCTGCAATCGAGCACAGTACCTGAGAGGACACAGCACAAAGCAAGCCAGGAGCGATCGAGCGCATGCCAGAAGATGGATCGATCGCAGACCTGCGATCGAGCGCACACGGGCTGCGATCGATCGCACCCGTGCGCATGAGATACATCAAGTGGCGGCTAAAGTGTCACTCTTTCCATATTAGGGTTTTCCAACTCCCAATTGTAATAGGTCTCAAAACCCTACGAAATCCCTAGGTTTACTACTTTGTCTAGGACTTCTAAAACCTATAAATAGACCCTTAAGCCTCTAGAATTGAGATGGTTGGTAAGGAGAAGAAGATGAGCTCTTGAAGTTCAAGTCTCGGGTTTATTCTTTTCTTTTCTTTTATGAAAATGTTTAACATTAATTTTATGTGTAGCTAATTTATTTAGTAGGACTAGATTGAAGACCTAGTTATGTTCAAGTAATATTTCAATATTGGCCCCTTTGTGATGATCTTGTTGTGCTATTTAACTTGATTAATACCTGCTTGCATGAATTCCTCATATGTGTGTGCCTGATCAACATGTGCATGTGGTATAGACTAGTTAGTTAGATCAATTTGGATGACCGAGTCCTGGGTTTAACTTAAGTAACAAAAGAATCCACACCGCGATTCTTGAGTTAATCAACATGGGGAACCGGGAGTATACACTCATGCCCTAGGCCTCGTATGTTTGTCGATTTCCATAGAACATATGCTTTTCTAAAGAACAACTTAGTATATACCATGCTAAATCCTTTAGGAAAGAAAAGAGTTAGAGTATACACCCATGCCTAACTCGTTGCTTAAGGAAATCAATAGCTTAAGAAGTATACATCCATGCCCTTAGGTTGGCAAATATTAGGTATTCATAATATGATTGAAGCATTGACATATTGTTATATTAGTTGAATATAGTGGTGGATATCAAAGCCCTATCTTTTTATTATTATCAACTCAATCTCTATTTTACTTAAGGAATTTATTTTTAAACGGAAATTCAGCAATCCTCGTGGGAATGATCATGTACTTGCACCATATACTACTATGTTGACCTTGTGCACTTGCAGATAAAACGTACAATTATTTACCTATTAATTTAGGTAGATATTTGCACATCAGTTGATCTTGAAGAGCCATAAAGAAGACTTAGGATTTTTATTAGATAAGAGATGTTTAAATATCTTTGTAGGATTAGGATTCTTTGCTCATAAAGCAAGATTCCTAGTAGGATTAATAAATGATTTATAATCCTAGTACGTCTAGGAATTGGGTTTCCCAATTCAAGTCTAATTTCTTATGTAATTGCTTATCTAAACGCATATATACTCAATAAGAAGTAAGCAAATATTATTAGTATTCAACTCTTGAGTTGATTGGGAGGCTGGGGTACCTCGAATACCCTAATTATCATTCATCATAGGTAAGTTCAGCAGTGCACACCCTACTGCCTTTCCTAGCCATAAACCCATTACACGTTACCAAACACGTCTTGCACAATCTCAAATACAAGCCCATAACATGCTTGTTCACATAGGAAAACAATACAACTTTGGACTCTTATCAATCCTACTCTCTTCTTCTTGTCCTCGCTAGTATGCTGGCAATAAAAGTGAATGTTCCCCTTTGTAGTTCTTTACATTTTTTTTTTTTTTTTTCTTTCGGGGGGAACTTTTTAAAGAAAAAGGAAGAAAATTGTTGTAGTAATCCTGTTTTACATTAATATAACAAAAACACTTAGCTTGAGAAGGGAGATGGAAAGAATGCCTAAGGGTGGAGAACGTCCATGCTTCTCTGTATTTTGGTCCTTCCTGCACATTCTTTTCCATTTAATTTTCGATTCTATTTAATTCCTTGTAGATCTAATGCTCAACAAAAGAATATGTCGGTTGCTCAAATGGCTATGTGATGCATGAGAATCTAAAAGTAAATTGGAATATATTGACAAAATAAAAGCATCACAAGCATGAAAAGAATTAGGTGTAATATTTGAATATTATTTTTAGAATAATATATTATTTCTTTGTCTACACAAGTTTAGGGATATTTTTGTATTTTTTTTTTTCCGGAGTATTTTGCTTGGAGAATACTGAAACCCTAGCCTTTATAAAGGTAGGTCTGTATTACTGTAAATTAAGTTTTGAAGTATCAATTAAATTTAAATTTTTCAAATTTATTTCTCTATTTGCTTATTTGAAACAATTAGGGTATTTCTCTTCTCTATTTATTATTCTCTCTCTTCCTGAATTTCTTTTTCAACTTCAATTATTAGTTTCAGTTGCTATCATATGCTGTCAGAACAATCTTAATTCTGCCCGGCGTCACTATGGCTACTCAAATTAACCTTAGAGATTAGATTAATGTTCGAATCCCTTCAAACTCAAAAGCATTTAACTCGAGAGCTTTATTAAATCAGGTTATTGTTTGTTTAAAACTTCTATCCAGTAAGAATTTGTTTAGCATCCTATGAAGAGATAAGCTCCTATACCCCTCTGCATACCTATTTTAGTATGCAGAGGGATATAGGAGGGGTCATCAAGCCTCCAATGCATGCTTTGTCTCCATCTTGAAACCTGCCAAAAGCTTTCGGGAAGGGAAAAAACAGACAAGTTTTATCTAATACAACTAAAAGAAAAAAGAAAAGAAGAGGATGGTACAAGTTAATGGAGCATAGTTTCTTGGATAAGGAACATGCACCTCAAGAAGGTAAAGTGTTGGAGAAATTTTGAGGTTGTTACAGGAAACCTAGCCAACACCACATACACAGAGAAAAGCTTGATAAATCTCTTTTAAGTCACATAGCTGGTTGCCGTTGCTGATGTAAAAGAATGCGGTGGTTGCAAATGCATCACTTCAAATAATCAGGAGGTTCTTCCTATTCATCCTCGCAGAGTTAGAAATGTCTTCTTACAAGTAATCACAGGGTACTCTCCTTTCCCAAAATATCTTGCTCTCCATATATACTGTAATTTTTTTTATAGCACCTAAGCCAAATTCGTGTATATTGACGGGGCTCCATCATCAGGTCACTATCATTAGTCTCACAAGATAGACAGAGGTAC
>NC_081543.1:22229134-22237066 GCF_901000735.1 Corylus avellana | reverse complement strand
TTGTTTTTGTTTTTTTTTTTTTTTTTTGTTTTTTTTGTTTTTTTTTTTTTTTTTTCTGTGTTTTTCTAAGTTCCTGAAGAAAAGGAAGCAATTCCGGAAAGTTACAAGCATAAAGGGCAATTTGGGAAAATTCTACAAGCAATGGGATCGAGCCCAAGCCACCAAGATCGAGCGCATCTGCACTCGATTGCACAAGGCCTAGGCACGAACGTAGTAGAGCTCGAGTGCCGGACCAAGGATCGTGCGCACAAGAATTAGGCTCGAGCGCACATGTGTTTGAGCGCAATATAAGTGGGATCGATCGCAGAAGTGCGATTGAGCGCAACCCCTTGGGATCGAGTGCACGTTGGGCGCCCAGATGCGGCCAGACTCCTTTTCACCCCAAATTAGGTTTTCCTAATCCTAATTGGACTAGGAAGTTAAACCTCCGATTTTACTAGGTTTAGTAAGGCATCTAGGTTTCTACTAAGCCTATAAAGAGACCTCTAAGCCTCACAATTTAAATAGACAATTCCATAGAGGAGAATTTGGAGCTACTTCCAGGAGTCGTTTTCCGGTTTCTTCTTTTCTTTTTCTTTTCCTTTACTTTTATTATGTCTAGCTAAATACTTTTGTTAGGGGCTAGATTGAAGCCCTAATCATGTCCTTTTAGGATTTCAATATTGGCGCCTTTGTTATAATCATATTTTGATATTTTTAAATTGGTTATTTTCTGGTTAATTGAATTCCTTATATGAATGTGCATGATCATCATATGCATGTGTTGGGATGTGTTATTTAAGTCAATCTGTATGATTGAGTCCTGGCTTAATAAAGTGACAAAAGAATCTCATTACGGGTTCTTGGGGTAATCAACATGAGGAACTGGGAGTAGATACCATGTCCTTAGGTTGACAAGTATTAAATATACCAGTATGATTGGAACATTGGCATATTGTTATCTTAATTAGTCTGATTTGTATTGGATGTCAAAACCCTAACCCTTTCTTTATTATTTCTTTTTAATCTTTCAATTCATGACAATTCAAAGATATTTAATTTGAAAAATCAATTCTAAAGCAAAACTGCAATCCTCGTGGGAATGATCTCGTATTTGCGAAATTATGCTATCGTTTGATCTTGTGCACTAGCGAGTAAAACTTACAAAATATTCGCCTATTAATTTAGGTGGGTATTTGGCACAACAAGTTTTTGGCGCCATTGCCGGGGATTGTTTAATTTTGTTTAGAATTTTTTTTTGCCTTATTTAATTTCGTTTAATTTTTAATTTTAGTAATTCTGATTTCCGTACGTTCAGTGCTCTTTGTTGTGCAAATTTATTTAACTCGCAAGTGCACGAATCAACTGTAGTTTAATGGATTGCAAGTGCGAGGTTGAACCCACAGAAAATTGTATTTTTGAAATGGCAATTTAAATCTAAACTAATTAAATCCTAATCTAGTTCCAAAAGGTTTTTGATTTTGAATTTGGTTTTGAAATTAAAGACAAACATAAACTAAATAAAATAAAACTAAGAGATAAAAGACTAAGGTTTGAGAATTCACACTCACCAATTCAGAACAACATACTTCCATGTTCATCAATATTTATCCGAAGTTCTCACAATTTAAATCTTATGTATGTTTTACTATGCTTCAAAGAATTAATGAAAACCATCTCATGTATTCATTCATTGACCAAATCACAAAATGAATCCAAATTCAATTGAAACACCAGATGTATCCGTAGAACAAATCACAAGAGATATCCAATTTTTATGAGTTAAAAACCAAGCAATCAGTCATATGAAATTATTTCAAATCATCACATGTATCCTTGAATCACAAGAGATATTCAAGAATCACTCCACACATTGATTAGAAGTAAAACAATTGAAATATAAAACTCAATAAAATCGGATAAATAAAGACTTACATAAAAGTGATGTCGTTCTTCATCAGTGAGGCTTCATCCCCAACCTTAGTTGGGAATTTAGCTCCACATAAAAATAAAATCTAAACCTAAACCTAAACCTAAAGAAAAGCTAAACTAAAGAATTTTGCTCTCTAGTATTGTGTATCTTTTATTGAATGCAAAGAGGTCTATTTATAGGCTAAGGAAAGTCTTAAAAGCCCTATTAAACCTAGATAATTCGGAGGTCTGTTTCCCAGTCAAAATAGAAGTCTAAAATCGGAATAGGATTCGGCCAGATTTGTGTCCTTTAATTGCGGGGCGATTTTGGCATAGAAACCGTCCGAATTAGGAAAATTCTATTTCACAACAAATTGTATTATTTTCAGTTAGCTTTCCAATGCCATTTGAATCACTTCAATCCAATATTTGAACAAAAAGTTACGGTCAAAATACTGAGACATATGCAGAATCTGAATTTGAATCCGATCCGAAATCTTATCCAATCTGATCTTTTATCCAATTTAATCTGATTTAACCTTTTTCTTGGATTTGGTTAGACTTAACCACATCATCTAGGTCTTCTGAAAGTATGCTTTCTTTCAAACTTTGCATTTTTCTCTTTAAAGATGTAGTTTTTCTTCAACGACCTACGAAACACTAAAAACACAAAACTAACACAAAACATTTAATAACGACAGAACTAAAGGATTAACTAATGTAAATAAAGGGGTCCAAATATGAAATATTTGGCACTTATCACTCTTCTCCAGTAGTGCGATCGAGCGCACTGTTGCAGGGCGTTGAAGCTGCAGTGTGCTTTTCTGTTTTTATTTTCTATTTTTCTCACACGAGTGCGATCGAGCACACCTAGCTGTGCGCTCGAGCGTATTATCGCCTGCGCGCCCTTTTTCCTGCGTGAGCGCACCCGCACACCCTCACACACACACACACACACACACACACCTTGGCCTCAGTGTGATTGAGCGCACCCGACAATGCGATTGAGCGCACTCGTCCAGATTCCAGTACTTTAGACCGGTTGTAAGTAGTTTTTTTTTTTTTTTTTTTTTTTTAGTTTAATTTCTGTTTTTATTTTCTTTTTGTTATTTAATTTTCTGTTTGCTTTAATCATGTGGAGAGATGTTGAGGCCGATACAAAGTTCATTCAGTCCCCAAATCCTTGACCAACCATCATGCATTGATTTCCAACCTATTGTGCAGAGCGATTACTAGTTATCGCCACATTTGCTCAATGTGGTTCCACACTACAGAGGCACACCTACAGAGGACCCGTATCTGCATTTTCGGGATTTCTTTGATCTATGCAGGACTCAGAATATCCAGGGTTTAACTCCAGAAGGAATCAGGTTAATCCTCTTTCCTTTTTCTTTAAAAGATAAGGCTAAGTTATGGTTCAATTCTTTGGATGCAGGTTCTATTCACAACTGGGAGGAGTTGGCCACAAAATTCTTTAAGAAGTTCTTCTCAGCCCAAAAGAAAAGGCAATTGAGGAGGGAAATTCAGAACTTCCAACAAAAAGACGGAGACCTTTTCTTCGAGGCATGGGAGCACTTTAATGAGCTACTTCTCAATGCCCACATCACAACATATTCCAAGACGATCAGGTACAAGCCTTCTATGAGGGTTTAAATGATTCTAACAAAGGTCTTGGAGATTTAGGTTGTAGTGGCATGTTGATGGAGAAAAGCAGTGATAAAGCCATGGAACTCTTTGAGACCTTATGTGAGAACTCTCAACAATTCTCATCCAAAGGGAGACAAGGACTCAAAGGAAATGGCATACATGAAGAGAGCGCAAATGGTGGAACTCAAGCTCAATTGGCTACCATGGAGAGAAAGCTGGATATGCTAATGGAAGCCATGACTACTCATAGCATTGCCCCAGTTCAACAAGTGGCACAAGTCGAGGTATGTGCAAAATGTTCCTATTATGACCACACCACTGAGACTTGTCCTATGTTTTCATTTGCAGATCAGAAGCTAGCAAACTATGTGGACAAAAAAAATGACCTTCCACCACAAATGGTCAAACCGAAGCTGGAGCCAAAATAGAATGACCTTGAAGGTGCCATGATCAAGTTTTTGAATGTGCAGGCGAATACTAATGCTGAAACCAGTCAAGCCATTTAGGAACTGGAAGCAACAACCAATCAAGCCATTCAAAGATTGTAGGCGCAAGTGGGGTAGATGGCCAAAGAGTTGAGCAAAGGAGGGAGGGACAAATTTCCAGCACCTGATCCAAGAGGTCACGGGCAACTAAAATTTGTAACAACCCTTAGAAGTGGTAAGGTCATTGATAACAACGTGGGAACTGATGAAACAATACAAGCATCTCTAGTTGAAGCCACAACTTCCAAGGTAAGTGAAAAAGAGAAGGTGACTGCACCACCCTTCCCTCAGAGGTTAGTAAAACAAAAGAAAGAAAAGCAACTTTTAAATATCTTTGAAACTTTGAGAAAAGTTGAAATAAACATTCCTTTATTAGATGCAATTCAGCAAATTCCTGTTATGCTAAATTTTTAAAGGACTATTGCACTCATAAAAGGAAGTTTCAAGATCATGTAAAAGTGTTTTCAACAGAAGAGGTAAGTGCGGTGTTGTTGAGAAAGTTGCCACCAAAGATGAAAGATCCAGGCAGTTTCACTATTCCTTGCACGATAGGTAATCAGCTGTTTGAGCGTGCATTATTGGATCTAGGAGTAGGTATCAACCTAATGCCATACACTGTGTATGTAACATTGGGTTTGGGGGAGCTACAACCAACTTCATTCACTTTTCAATTGGCAGACAGAAGCATTAGAAGACCGAGAGGTATCTTGGAGGATGTCCATGTAAAGGTACATCGATTTATCTTACCTGCTAATTTCATTGTGTTAGATATGGAAGAATCCCCTATACTTTTGCCCTTGCCTATTATCTTGGGAAGACCCTTTATGAGAACGGCAGATACAAAAATCTGTGTTAAAAAGGGTACTGTAAGTATGAAGGTGAATGGAGAGAAAATAGAGTTCAAAATTTTTGATGCATTGGAATTACACCAAGATAACCCGGATTGTTTTAATTTTTGTCTTATTCAAGATGCTGTAAAGAAAGTCTTTCAGGTCCATCCGATTGATCTACACCGATCTATGGACATTTGGAGTCACCTTGCGGTTGGAAAAATTCATTCTCTTTGGTCCAAGAGAATAAAAGATTGGAGCTTTAAATTTAGACCGTAGTGAGAGAAGTACAGTCTAGCTAAAGACGTTAAACTTAGCGCTTATGGGGAGGCAACCCCATATCATATCCTTTTATATTTTCTATTTGTTTTATTTTATTTTTGTTATGTATTTTTATTTTCTTTTTGTTTTCCTTTTTATTTTCAGTAGTTTATTTTTCAGGGATAAGTGTGCTTGCATTCAAGTTTGGGGATATGCTATGAGCCATGCCTATTCCAGCCAGTTTTCCCATCTCCCTAGTAAGATCTTTCCATGCTATATACACATTGAGAAAAATGTGTAATTTAAGTTTAGGTTTATGGGAGACATTTTACACAAACTTTGTCCCTTATTTTTTAGAAAAAAAAATGCATGTTCATGTTTGTCTTGAAATTTTTTGTTGATCTGAAAAAATTGTGATTTGATTTTCATTGTTGAGCTTAAAATTTTGAACACATGATCAGATGATAGAATTTCTAAGTTTGATTACTTACTTTAGGCATTTGAGAATTCACCTGTTTGATTTGACTCGACACAAGCACACTAGCACATCTTTTGCGAGGTATGACACGTAAGCCTGATGTGTATGTTTCTTTGTCTTGGTTGAATCTAGGTGATTTATTAGATGGATACTTTGGCATGAGTGTTTAAAAAAAAAATTGATTAATTTTATGTTTTTCACTAAGTAACTGGACCTCTTGCCTCATTAAGCATTGAGTATTCACGTCAAAAGGTGAAAGTATCCTTTTTGACTTGAGTTAGTAAGTCTTTAGGGGTGTTTTACACCTAGTACCCTAAAACTATCTGGTTTGGGATGCATTGACCTAACACTCACTACATGAGTCAATTAGAAAGGTGAAGAGAACCAAACATTGCACAGCCTAACCAAAAAGAAAAAAAAATAATCTGACTCCATGCCATAGTTTTTCATTCTGATAAAGATCCCAGTGGAATTTGAGATATTGAGATATTGAGATATTGCACATTGGAACTACTTTGAAGCTTCACATTTATATGCTAGTTCACTTTACACCATGTTGAGCTTGTGATGCCTTAGCTTGTCTTTTGTAAGTGATTAGACTTTTAAAATTCCGATTCATTGTGAAGATGGAGTTTATCTTTTTAAGCTTGCTAATGAATGAAAATCATGGTTTTGAATGATACTTTAATCTTTTGGACAACATGAACTTTGCATAATGTTTTTGGGTAACATTTCTGTTAAACTCTCACGAGACTTCACTCGTCTTATTAGGGATGCCTGGGGTTTAAAAGGCTTGTTGCATATGCTGAATGCAGTCGCGTTTCCTACAATAGTGGAGATAGAGTGTTTTTGTTTTAGTTTCTTTTTATTTTTTAGTTTCGTATTGCTAAGGGACTAGCAATGTGTAAGTTTGGGGATGTCATATTTTAGCCACTTAATTTACATTTGTTAATCTTTTAGTTTTGTTATTATGTGCTGTTTTACTTCCTTTTTGTGTTTTTTTTTTCTTTCTAGGTTCTTGAAGAAAAGGACGCAATTTTGGAAAGTTACAAGCTTAAAGGGCAATTTGGGAAAATTCTGCAAGCAATTGGATCGAGCACAAGCCACCAAGATCGAGCGCATCTAAGCTCAATTGCACAAGACCTAGGTGAGCTCGAGCGCCAGACCAAGGATCGCGCGCATAAGAATCAGGCCTGAGCGCACATGCGCTCAAGCGCAATATCAGTGGGGGATCGATCCCAGAAGTGCGATTGAGCGCAACCCCTTGGGATCGAGTGCATGCGGGGCGCCCAGATGTGGCCAGACTCCTTTTCACCCCAAATTAGGTTTTCCTAATCCTAATTGGACTAGGAAGTTAGACCTCCGATTTTACTAGGTTTAGTAAGGCTTCTAGGTTTCTACTAAGCCTATAAAGAGACCTCTAAGCCTCACAATTTAAATAGACAATTTCATAGAGGAGAATTTGGAGCTACTTCTAGGAGTCGTTTTCCGGTTTCTTCTTTTCTTTTTCTTTTCCTTTACTTTTTTTATGTCTAGCTAAATACTTTTGTTAGGGGCTAGATTGAAGCCCTAGACATGTCCTTTTAAGATTTCAATATTGGCGCCTTTGTTACAATCATATTTTGATATTTTTAAATTGGTTATTTTCTGGTTAATTGAATTCCTCATATGAATGTGCATGATCATCATATGCATGTGTTTGGATGTATTATTTAAGTCAATTTGGATGACCGAGTCCTACGCCTAATAAAGTGACTACATAATCTCATCACAGGTTCTTAAGGTAATCAACATGGGGAACCGGGAGTAGATACCATGCCCTTAGGTTGACAAGCATTAAATATACCAGTATAATTGGAACGTTGGCATATTGCTATCTGAATTAGTTTGATTTGTGGTGGATGTCAAAACCCTAACCCTTTCTTTTTTTATTTCTTTTTAACCTTTCAATTCGTGGCAATTCAAAGATATTTAATTTGAAAAATCAATTCTAAGCAAAACTACAATTCTCGTGAAAATGATCTCATATTTGCTAAACTATACTATCGCTTGATCTTGTGCACTTGCGAGTAAAACTTACCGAATATTCGCCTATTAATTTAGGTGGGTATTTGGCACAACAAGTTTTTGGCGCCGTTGCTGGGGATTGTTTAATTTTGTTTAGAATTTTTTTGCCTTAGTTAATTTCGTTTAATTTTAATTGTAGTAATTCTGATTTCCATACTTTTAGTGTTGTTTTGCAACAGTGTGATCAAGCGCACTGCTGCAGGGCGTTGAAGCTGCCATGTGCTTTTCCGTTTTTAGTTTCTATTTTTCTTGCACGAGTGCGATCTAATGCACC
>NC_081543.1:22228765-22229011 GCF_901000735.1 Corylus avellana | reverse complement strand
CACTTCACACCGGTTGTAAGTAGCTCTTTTTATTTTTAGTTTAATTTCTGTTTTTATTTTCTTTTTGTTATTTAAATTTCTGTTTGCTTTCATCATGCGGAGAGACAATGCACCCCTAGTGTTGAGGATGATAAAAAGTTCATTCAATCCCCAAATCCTCGACTAGCCATCATGCATTGATTTCCAGCCTATTGTGTAGAGCTATTACCAGTTATCGCCACATCTGCTCAATGTGGTTCCACACTA
>NC_081543.1:22228401-22228745 GCF_901000735.1 Corylus avellana | reverse complement strand
GGACCCATATATGCATTTTTCGCCTGTCAACAGTACACAAGCGCTCATGTAGGGTCAAGCCCGAGTGTTCGTTTACTTTTTGTTGACCACTGGATATGCCCGAGTGTATGACTGTAACCCAAAAACCACTTGGTAAATAGTACGCGAATGTTGTGCTAAATACTACTTAAATTAATAGATAATATTTAGCACGTTTTACTCACCAGTGCACAAGATCAAACAATAGCATAGTGCAGCAAGTACGAGATCGATCCCACGGAGATTGTTGATTTTGTTTTAGAAGTAATTAAAATACCAAAATTGTCACGAGATTGATATTGATACTAAGGAAAAGAAATAAAGAA
>NC_081543.1:22213647-22228350 GCF_901000735.1 Corylus avellana | reverse complement strand
AAGCTATTCATTTCCCTAAGCAACGAATTAGGCATGGGTGTCTACTCTAATTCTTTTCTTTCTTAAAGGATTTAGCATGGGTGTCTACTAAGTTGTTCCTTAAGAAAGCATAAATTTGTAGAAATCGACAAACATATGAGGCCTAGGGCATGGGTCTCTACTCCCGGTTCCCCATGTTGATTAACCCAAGAACCCGGTGTGAATTTCTTTTGTTGCTCTTATTAAACCCAAGACTCGATCATCCAAATTGATTTAATTAACTAATTCATACCACATGCATATAATGGCCAATCACATACATATGAGGAATTCAAGAAAACAGGAATTAATCAAGTTAAGCAACACAATATGATTATCACAAAGGCACAAATATTGAAATATTAAATAAACATAATTAGGGCTTAAATATAGCCCTCCTTAAGAGTTAGTTACACATAATTAAAATAAAACTAAAAAGAAAAGGGAAAGAAAGAACCAAAAACGACTCTTTGATGTAGCTTCCAATTCCTCTCCTCAAAGTTGTCTCCTTGAAAATTGTGTATTGAATTGTGAGGCTTAGAGGTCTATTTATAGGGTTTAGGAGAGTCCTAGAAGACCTATTAATCCTAGAAAATTCGGAGATTTAAGTCCTAGTCTAATTAGGATAAAGAAAACCTAAGTCGAAATCGGAATAGGATTCGTCCACAATTGCATTCCTATCTCGCGCGGTGATTTTGGCATAGCTTTAGTCTGAATTAGGAAAATTATATTTCACAATGATTTGTATAATTTTGAGTTAGATTTCCAATGTCTCTTGAATCACCTCAATCGGATATTTGAACTAAAAGTTATGGTCAAAATACCAAGACGTGTGCAAAATCCAAATTTGAATCAAATCCGATTTTGACTTCAATTTGAGAAATTTCGATTTAATCATTTCCTTTATTTGGTTAAACTTAACCAAATTTTCTAGGTCTTCCTAATTTGCCCTTTTAGCTTGAAACTTTTCCGGAAACGCTTTCTTTTCTTCCATGACCTATAAAACAAAGAAAATACAAAAAGGAAATAAAATATCACAAACTAACAAAACTAAGGAATTAACAAATATAAGTTAAGGGCTAAAATATGAATATTTTGGCACTTAACACATCCCAAACTTACATATTGCTAGTCCCTTAGCAATAAAATACTAAAAACTAAATGGAAAAGTAGAAAACAAAAAGATAAATCCATCTTTTGCGGGATGTACGATTACATTTAGCATATGCAACAAGCCTTTCAAACCCCTAGGAATTTCCTAAAGGATGAGTGAAGTCTCGTGAGGGTTTTCCAGAAATGTTACCCACAAACATTATGCACAAGTTTATGTTATCCAAAACTCAAGTATCACTCAAAACCATGATTTTCATTCATTAGCAAGCTTAAAAGGATAAACTCCATCTTCACAATGAATTCGAAATTTTAAAGTCTAATCATTTACAAAACACAAGCTAAGGCATCACAAGTTCGAAACAGTGTAAAGTGAACTAGCACACAAATATGAAGCTTCCAATTATTTCCAATGTGCAATGTCTCAATATCTCAAAGTCTACTGAAATCCCTATTAGAATGAATATCTATGGCATAAGTTTTCTTTTTCTTTCTCTTTCTCTTTTTTTTTTTTTTTGGTCAGGTTGTGCAATGTTTGGTTCCCTTAAGCTTTATAATTGACCCATGTAGCGAGTGTTAGGCCAATGATTCCCAAACCAAGTGGTTTTAGGGCATTCTGTGTAAAACACCCCTAAGGACTTACTAACTCGAGTAAAAAAGGTTACGAAACCAACTAACCATGACTTTAACCAAATCAAAATTCTTCACCTTTTGATGTGAACACTCAATGCTTTGAGGCAAGAGGTCCTGTTACTTAGTGAAAAGCTTATCAATGATTTTTTTTTTCTTCTTTCTTTTTATCTCATATATATATGCCAAAGTATCCATCTAATAAGTCATCCAGTTTCACCAAAGATATAGACACACACACATCAGACTTTCATGTCATACCCCACAAATTATGTGCTAATGTGCTTATGTAAGATTAGATCAAACATGTGAATTCTCAATTGCCAAAAGCAAGTAACCAAACTGAAAAATCATATTATCAGATCATGTGTTCAAAATTTTAAGCTCATCAATGAGAATCAAATCACAATTTTTAAGATCAACCAAAATTTTAACAAACATGAACATATATATATATTTTAAATGGGACAAGGTGTGTTTAAAGTGTCTTCCATACCCCCAAACTTAAATTACACATTGTCTCCAGTGTGTGTATAACATTTAAAGATCTTACCAGGGAGATGGACGAAACTGTCTGGAATAGCATGGCTCATAGGATAC
Source organism: Corylus avellana (assembly GCF_901000735.1). NCBI lineage: Eukaryota > Viridiplantae > Streptophyta > Magnoliopsida > Fagales > Betulaceae > Corylus > Corylus avellana. Next base: position 22,225,992 of record NC_081543.1, on the reverse strand, counting down.
CCCTAAACTTGAATTGAAGCACACTTGTCCCTATAAAACAAAATACTAAAATAACAACGAAAAACAAAAAGAACTAAAAATAAAAATAAAATAAAAACAAATAAACATGGAAATAAAAAGGATATGCTGTGGGGTGCCTCTCATGAGTGCTAAGTTTAACGTCTTCAGCCAAATTGTGGCACTTTGAACTTGAAGCACCAATCTTTCCTTCTCTTGCACCAAAGGGAATGAATCTTTTATGTTGCAAGGTGATTCCAAATGTCTATAGATCGGGGAGGACCACTTTGAGTTTTCTCAAATAGTTTCTCATCCGGTGGGGAATCATAAATTGGAATAAAGTAGGAAGAAAACTCAGGGAGCTTATCTATCTTGATGTCCTCAATTTTTTTCAAGTGGTAGCTCTAACAGACTTCTCTCTTGGCCTTTTGATGTTTCAGGAATAAGAGCTAATGTTGAAGAAATCGTAGTGCTCTCTTATTTTTCTTGACTTGGCTCCTGTGGAACTTCGGTTTGCTCCTCCTTTCCCTCTTCCATTGGATTTTCAACCACCTCTTCACTCCTTAGTGTGACAGTTTGCACATGATAGTAGGTGCACTCTTCCTCCATGTATTGTCCATTGGGGTTTTCCATCAACTGACTTTAACACTCTTCTTCTTGGTATTGTTGAGGCCAATTGATGGGAGATGCACTCAGCTCCCTAGCCAATTGTCCCATTTGTACTTCCAGTCTTTGAATGGCATGATTGGTTCTTTGAAATGCTTGATCGGCCCTTGTATTGATTTGTTTTTGTTCAGTCATAAATTGCTGCTGCGAAGTCACCAGGGTGTGTACCATACTTTCCAGTCTATTTAGCTTTGACTCTTGCTCCTGATTTGCAGATGAATACAAAGGACAAGTTTCAATTGAATGATCAGAATGAGAACATATGGCACATACCTGGATTTGGGTGGCTGGCTGAATGGGAGAGATGTTCTGAGTTGTCATGGAGTTTACAATCATATTTAATGTCTTCTGCATGACAGCCATCTGATTTTGTAGTTGTGGAGCCAATTGAGGGAAATATGAATGATCATAGAACTACGGATATGATTGATGATGCAGTTCATTAAATTGTAGAGCATGATTTCTAGGAGCTTCAGCCTGCCACGGGAAATTTGACCGTTGGCTACTGGTTGGGTTGCAGGAATCAAGATAGTTGTCATTCCCCAGTCTAGAGAACGATGTGTTCTTATGCCCATTAATTTTGTTAGAAATTTGTCTCATTGTAAGGCATTCTCTAACATGGTGATAAGGGTCATGGCATAATGAACATGGTCCATGGGGTGTCAAAATGCCTCCCCACATGTGTGAAATTAAAAAAAAAAAAAAAAAAAAAAGGTTAAAATTAAAAAGGGAAAATAAAACAAAATTAAAAATAAAACTTACAAAGATGCAGACTCAATTGACCCTGCATGCATTAAAAGAAAAAAATCAGATCTATAATTAGTACAGTAACTGTGCTGCTGTCCGAATGTATGACCAATTGCACCGTGAGGTGCGCTCGATCTCCCTGGATGGGCGCTTGATCGCACCTCCGGAGGCAAAACAATAACAGCGGAAAAACTTAGAAAAAGAGTAAAAATTAGAACAAAAATACACTAAGTAAAATAATTCCAAACAAAATCAAACAATTCCTAGCAACGGCGCCAACAACTTGTTGTGCCAAATACTACCTAAATTAATAGATTGTACTTAGTATGTTTTACTCGCAAGTGCACATAGTATAGTGCAGCAAATATGAGATTGATCCCAGGGAGATTGTTGATTTTGTTTTAGAAGTAATTAAAATACCAAAATTGTCATGGGATTGATATTGATACTAACGAAAAGAAATAAAGAAAAAGATAAGGTAAAGGTAGGGCTTTAATATCCACCACTAATCATAATTAGATAATATAACAATATGCCAATGATCCAATCATATTATGAATACTTAATGTTTGCCAAACTAAGGGTATGGGTGTCTACTCCTTAAGCTATTGATTTTCCTAAGCAACGAATTAGACATGAGTGTCTACTCTAATTCTTTTCTTTCTTAAAGGATTTAGCATGGGTGTCTACTAAGTTGTTCTTTAAGAAAGCATAAATTTGTGGAAATCGACAAAACACATGAGGCCTAGGGCATGGGTTTCTACTCCCGGTTCCCCATGTTGATTAACCCAACCCATTGGATTTATTTTGTTACACTTATTAAACCCAAGACTCAATTATCCAAATTGATTTAATTAACTAATTCATATCACATGCATATAACGGCCAGTCACATATATATGAGGAATTCAAGAAAACGTGAATTAATCAAGTTAAGCAACACAATATGATTATCACAAAGGCGCAAATATTGAAATATTAAATAAATATAATTAGGGCTTCAATCTAGCCCTCCTTAAGAGTTAGTTACACATAATTAAAATAAAACTAAAAAAAAAAAAAAAAAGGGGAAAGAAATAACCAAAAACGACTCCTTGAAGTAGCCTCCAATTCTTCTCTCCAAAGTTGTCTCCTTGAAAATTATGTATTGAATTGTGAGTCTTAGAGGTCTATTTATAGGGCTTAGGAGAGTCTTAGAAGCCCTAGTGATCCTAGGAAATTCGGAGATTGAAGTCCTAGCCCAATTAGGATAAAGAAAACCTAAGTCCAAATTGGAATAGGATTCGTCCAGAATTGCGTTCCTATCTTGCGGGGTGATTTTGGCATAGTTTCAGTCCGAATTAGGAAAATTATATTTCAAAATGATTTGTATAATTTTGAGTTAGCTTTCCAATGCCGCTTGAGTTGCCTCAATCGGATATTTGAACTGAAAGTTATGGTCAAAATACCGAGATATATGCAGAATCCAAATTTGAATCAAATCCGATTTTGACTTCAATTTGAGAAATTCCAATTTGATTCTTTCCTTTATTTGGTTAAACTTAACCAAATCTTCTCGGTCTTCCTAATTTGCCCTTTAAGCTTGGAACTTTTCAAGAAATGCTTTCTTTTCTTCCATGACCTGTAAAACAAAGAAAATACAAGAAGGAAATAAAATAGTACAAACTAACAAAACTAAGGAATTAACAAATATAAGTTAAGGGCTAAAATATTCTTGGTCTTCCTAATTTGCCCTTTAAGCTTGGAAATTTTCTGAAAACGCTTTCTTTTCTTCCATGACCTATAAAACAAAAAAAATACAAAAATGAAATAAAATAACACAAACTAACAAAACTAAGGAATTAATAAATATAAGTTAAGGGCTAAATTATGAATATTTTGGCACTTAATAGTGAACGCTTAGCACTGTAGTACTGAGCACTCGCTGCCCTGTAGACTTGCTCCTGTGGAGCTGTTAAGTGCCAAAATATTCATATTTTTAGCCTTTAACTTACATGTTTTAATCATTTAGTTTGGTTAATTTATGCCATTTTACTTCATTTTTGTATTTTCTTTGTTTTATAGGTTTTTGGAAGAAAAGAAAGCGTTTCTGAAAAAATTCCAAGCTTAAAGGGCAAATTGGGAAGATCTAGAAGATATGGTTAAACCCAATTTGCCTCTGTTCCCTCTAGAATTGCAGCTTAAGTGTTGTTGTGAGCCTTGAGTGTTTACATTGGTGTTCTTGAAGAGAAGGAGAAGCTTCTTGAGGTTCTTGCTGTGTTAAGGTAATTATCTCTCTGTAAGTGTTTTCCCTTAAGATGTTATGCTGGCTTTGTAAGGGCTTAGTTGTTAGAAACCTAGAAGTAGAGTCTTGATCATGTTATAAGAATTTCCTTTCCATTAGACATATTTTCTTTTGTATGATGATGTGTTTTGGGTAAGGGAGTGTTAGAATCCCTTTTTGAAACCTTAGAATCTATTAGGACTGCCTGGAGGGTATTGGACCAAATGAGGTTCCTCCGGAACCTCTTTGGCCGAACACTCGACCTAGGGGACGAGCGCTCGCCTAGACATGCTTCAGGGGAACGCCGTCTTGACCCGACGTTGTATAGCCTTTATTTTATGTTCTAGGTTTGTTTTAGCTTGGACTTAGGACTAATAGTAGGCTTTCTACAGATTTGGAGAACCCGGACCATTTGGAGGAGTTTTCGGAAGACTTGTACGACTCGGGTGAGTACTAACTCACATAATGCTCGCGATTTCTTTTCCTGCATTGCACGACTATTTTGTATACCAAATATGCATATTTACAACTCTCATGAAATACATTTTTTTGCATCGTGAACTGTATCATTTGTGAAAATGTGCTACTTAACAATATAATAGAACGATGAGACTTGTAAAAGTATGCATATAAAATATAGACAAGACTAATTGTATCGTATGACATGGTACTCCGATACGTGCGGGATAACGGTCATGGGCTTACTATACATGTTAACTCTATGGTCAAATGTTTGTGTGATTATATGGGCCTTAGGTCCAATGTTTATTTTGTGATTGGAGCAACCTTAAGGGGCAGGTCACTACAAGACGTACATCATTAGTAGCGTGGGCCACCCGAGGTTGGACTTGGTCGGGCTGCTAGTGTTATGGACAGTAGCGTACAATGGTCGGGGCATCGGCATTGTATTACAAGTCCCTCGGGATAGCGCCAACCCTGTTGAGAAGGGAAAATATCTTGGGTAGACTATACAGTTGAAGTATCACTGATTTTCATGATTATAGCATGTACTATATCTATATTGCATTCATGGATAACTGTCATACCTAAAATGTTGCATATTTTACCAAACAGAGTTCATCATTAAATGGCATGGTTATTGTGTGCATTATTACTCACTAAGTCTTTTGACTTTACCATTTTATTTTCCCCCTCCATTATGTATAATTGCGCAGTTTAGCTAGCATAGAAGAAGATGGCTTCGGACATAATAATGGTGGTGGCCCAAGACCTGATCCAAGTCATTTTTGAGGATTTAGACCCAGTTTGGGTCAAGTCCATGTGGGATGCAGGAGGATCCACCCCGGCAGAGATGATAGAGATAGTGATTATGTTGGCACTGCTTAAAATTAGGCGTTGATTTTGTTATCTTATTTTCAGACAATTATTCTATGGTTTGTAACCTATTTTGATGATTGGTCGTTGACCAGTACATTTGGGAGATCTATCTATGTTATGAGGTTTATGTTTACTCTGGTGGTTATAATTGTGGTATTTAGTTATTGCTTCCTTATTTCCTATAGTTAAAGTCTTCCGTTGTATTCTCTCGTATAAGGAGAGGTTAAGATCCTTGAGTTTTGTGCCGTGAGGGATAAGTGTAATGCCCCAAAAATTTAATTTACTGGTAATTAAATTATCAAGCTCCTCCCAAACTTATCCACAAAACTGGTAAGTCCACATGGATCTATTTTCCTCAATCAGAGTAATTAAGTAGGGGAAGTCCTGAATTTATTTCGATCCGTAAGCATGTGTCATTATAATAAGAGCATTACTGATAAGTGCTAGAATATTCATATTTTCAGCCCTTAACTTGCATGTTTTAATCCTTTAGTTTTGGTTAATTAGGCCATTTTACTTCCTTTTTTGTATTTTCTTTGTTTTATAGGCTTTTGGAATAAAATAAAGCGTTTCTGGAAAAATTCCAAGCTTAAAGGGCAAATTGGGAAGATCTAGAAGATATGGTTAAGCTTAACCAATCATGGTTAAAGTTTAATCAAATAAAGGAAATGATTAATTCGGAATTTCTCAATTTGAAGTCAAATCGGATTGGATGCAAAATTGGATTCTGAATACGTCTCGGTATTTTGGCCATAACTTTCAGCTCAGATATCCGATTGAGGTGATTCAAGCGGCATTGGAAAGATAACTCAAACTTATACAATTCATTGTGAAATAGTATTTTCCCAATTCAGAGCACCGCAAGGCCAAAATCACGCCGCAAGATAGGACCGCAATTCTGGGCGAATCCTATTCCGATTTGGGCTTAGGTTTTCTTTAACCTAATTGGGCTTGGACTTAAATCTCCGAAATTCCTAGGATTACTAGGGCTTCTAGGACTCTCTTAAGCCCTATAAATAGACCTTTAAGCCTCACAATTGAGGGGGATCAAACGAAGACGCGCCGGGGGCGCCGTTCTTGGTCGCTTTCCGTGTTTTCTGGGTTTTTGTAGCTTGGAACTCGAATTCTTTTGTAAGTTTTTAATTTTAATGAAGTAATTTAGTTTCTTTATGATTTCTTTTGTCATGAGAGGCTAATTCTTCAACTAAGGTTGAAGATGAATCCTCACCATTGATTAGTTTTATATTTTTATGTTTCGTTCGTACAAATCCGTCGTTTAATGTAATGTATGTTCGTTTCAGTTCAATTGTGTGACAAAATTGTGATTGATTGTTGTTTATAAATCGTGAAAATGTTGGATATTCGTTGTGTTTCATCCAGCGGATACATCGAATGATTTGATTGAGACTTATATCCATTGTGATTTACGGATACAATGGATGATTTGATCTCAATTGGATATTCGTTGTGATTTGTAATAGAGATGGATTCATCAAATGATTCAATTGGTTTATAAAAAAAACAATAGAACATATATATAGGGTTTAATTGTTTGTCGGATGCATGAATGAAAACATAAGAATGTATACTTTGATTTGGTGAGGTGAATTCTAAAACCTTAGTCGTTTATCTTTTGATTATTTTTATTTTATTTAGTTTATGTTAGTTTATTTTCAAAATCACAAAATTCGGAACTAGGTTAAAATAGAGTTGGTTTAAATAGAAATTGGTTTACACAACACAAATCCCTGTGGATCGACCTCGCACTTGCACACACGCTATATTGCACACGACTCGTGCACTTGCGAGTACAATTAAATTTGCACATCAAATTTTAGGGGTGTGATAAGTGCTAGAATATTCATATTTTCAGCCCTTAACTTGCATGTTTTAATCCTTTAGTTTTGGTTAATTAGGCCATTTTACTTCATTTTTTGTATTTTCTTTGTTTTATAGGCTTTTGGAATAAAATAAAGCGTTTCTGGAAAAATTCCAAGCTTAAAGGGCAAATTGGGAAGATCTAGAAGATATGGTTAAGCTTAACCAATCATGGTTAAAGTTTAATCAAATAAAGGAAATGATTAATTCGGAATTTCTCAATTTGAAGTCAAATCGGATTGGATGCAAAATTGGATTCTGAATACGTCTCGGTATTTTGGCCATAACTTTCAGCTCAGATATCCGATTGAGGTGATTCAAGCGGCATTGGAAAGATAACTCAAACTTATACAATTCATTGTGAAATAGTATTTTCCCAATTCAGAGCACCGCAAGGCCAAAATCACGCCGCAAGATAGGACCGCAATTCTGGGCGAATCCTATTCCGATTTGGGCTTAGGTTTTCTTTAACCTAATTGGGCTTGGACTTAAATCTCCGAAATTCCTAGGATTACTAGGGCTTCTAGGACTCTCTTAAGCCCTATAAATAGACCTCTAAGCCTCACAATTGAGGGGGATCAGACGAAGACGCGCCGGGGGCGCCGTTCTTGGTTGCTTTCCGTGTTTTCTGGGTTTTTGTAGCTTGGAACTCGAATTCTTTTGTAAGTTTTTAATTTTAATGAAGTAATTTAGTTTCTTTATGATTTCTTTTGTCATGAGAGGCTAATTCTTCAACTAAGGTTGAAGATGAAGCCTCACCATTGATTAGTTTTATATTTTTATGTTTCGTTCGTACAAATCCGTCATTTAATGTAATGTATGTTCGTTTCAGTTCAATTGTGTGACAAAATTGTGATTGATTGTTGTTTATAAATCGTGAAAATGTTGGATATTCGTTGTGTTTCATCCAGCGGATACATCGAATGATTTGATTGAGACTTATATCCATTGTGATTTACGGATACAATGGATGATTTGATCTCAATTGGATATTCGTTGTGATTTGTAATAGAGATGGATTCATCAAATGATTCAATTGGTTTATAAAAAAACAATAGAACATATATATAGGGTTTAATTGTTTGTCGGATGCATGAATGAAAACATAAGAATGTATACTTTGATTTGGTGAGGTGAATTCTAAAACCTTAGTCGTTGATCTTTTGATTATTTTTATTTTATTTAGTTTATGTTAGTTTATTTTCAAAATCACAAAATTCGGAACTAGGTTAAAATAGAGTTGGTTTAAATAGAAATTGGTTTACACAACACAAATCCCTGTGGATCGACCTCGCACTTGCACACACGCTATATTGCACACGACTCGTGCACTTGCGAGTACAATTAAATTTGTACATCAAATTTTGGCGCCGTTGCCGGGGATTTGTTTGTTTGTGAAAATTGATTTTTGTTTAAATTGATTTTATTTTTCTACTAGTTATTTTCTTTTTACAGTTTGTTGCCTTTTATTTTTATTTTTTTTATTTGTTTCTGTTTATAGTTACTAATAAAAAATAAAAAATAAAAAAAATAAAAATAAAAAAGAGAAAAAGTTGTTTGTTTTTGTTGTTTCTGTTGCAGCTCTGCCGAAGGAACTAGTCCCTGCTAAAGCGCTTGATCGCACATCACCTACACTCGAGCGCATTCGAGCCTAACGCAGCAAGCATCCCGCGTGCCTGCGCTCGACACTTCCGCAGGTGCGCGCGAGCGCACACCCCGCGCTCATGTACGCTCGATCGCACATCACTTGCGCTCGAGTGCACCTTCACAGACTACACCAAAACGGGCCAGCACCTTGAATTTTGCCAAACTTATGTTTGGTCCGTTTTGTGAGTTTTTGTTTTGATTTTTTGTTTTTAATTTTTGGTATTTTTGTTTATTTTATTTTTTAAAAAAAAAAAACCAAAAAAAAAAAAAAAACCAAAAAAAAAAAAAATCCAAAAAAAATCCAAAAAAAAATTTTGGTTAATGTTTCATGTGGAAGTGTGCTTTGTTTAAAGAGTGAGGATAAACATGAATTTTCCTTTAGGTAATTTTAATGCTACCCTTAGTTGTAGGACACCCGCTTTTTCCAACCATCCTCATCATTTTCACCCACATGGACCATGTTCATACTGCTCTAACCCTTATCATAGTTCAGGTAATTGTCCATCTTGGGGACAATTTTCCAATTTTTCACATGAGCAGATGAACACCAATTTCTCCAGTTTGGGGTCTGAATCAAATTTCAATTGCTACACCCTCGATTGGAGCAACCATTCTAATTTCTCGTGGCAAGCTAATGCTACGGGAAATTATGCTCCCAAATTTGATGAACTGCACCATCCTGAATATCCGCAGTTCGACAACCAATCCTCTACCCCTTCACCCTGCAATTATCCTCCACAAGATTTATCACTGGAAAACACCCTCAAAGAGTTCATACAGTCTAATGGCCAAACCTTGCAAGAGCTTAAAAATGCCACCATGGTCAACTCCCAAGCCATAAATGAAGTGAAGAATGCAGCCATGGCCAACACTCAAGCAATTGAAAAGTTGGAAGGACAGCTTGGTTATTTAGTTGTTGAACTCACTAGAATAGAGGAAGAAGAGCTTCAAAGTCAGTTGATGGCTGAAAGGCACTACATGATTGATGATGATGATTCTAGCAATCCTTATCATGAGCATGTCAAAGCCACCACCCCAATTAGGAGAGAGAAAATTGTTGAGGAGACTGTTGATGAGACAAGTCTAGAGGACCCATTGGGAAAGTGCTTTGCTCAATTTGGATGTGACCTAGACCTTGACAAGTTACTTGAGCAAGCTGATGCCTTATTGGACTCCACTCCTAATATGCGAATTGAAAATGGGGAAACCATTGAGATATCATTCCCTAACTCACCCTCATTAGCAGCTGAGCCTTTCATTGTGGGTAACCATGAGGAGAAAGAAAAAGAGGAGCAGGTTGATCACATTGAGCCCCCATCAACTCCAAATCTGTACAGTGACAAGGGAGTGAGTACTGAAGCTCACTCCTTCATCAAAATCCCTCTTGAGACAATTCATGAACCCCAACCTTCAGTTCTTCAATGTCTCAAAGAGCCGTCTCATGCTAAAATTCTCAAGGATCTATGCACACAAGCCCACAAATCTAGGAAGCATGTTCCTAAGAAGATCTTTCGAAGCAAGCAACTAGGCTACCTGAGACGGCAAAACATCTTTCCAGAGGGATATCAAATTCTTAAGAAGAAAGGATGGAAGGGATTGGTTGGACACCCAAATGATCGAGGAAAGTGTGGTATTCTTTCTTTCTTTTTATTTTCAGCACTTTATTTTGATTTCTTTTCCTTTTTGTCATTTCATTTTGTGTCATTTTCTTTTTATTTCTATCAGCAATTAATCTTTTGATATTTGTTTCTATGAGAAAATATTGCTGCTAGATTTTAACAGGTGTTTTGGTGTTCAAGTCTGGGGGACGCCCTGGCCTTTGCACATTCGAGTTTCCGCATCCTACGGTATTGTGTCTCTTGCTACATTGGGGACAATGTGTCATTTAAGTTTTGGGGTGTGGACAAACACATTGTCTTTTTGTTTGTTTGTGTCTTTTTGTTTGTTTTTATCTGTTTGTTTTGTTTAAAAAAAAAAAAAAAAATTGTGCTATGTTGTTGATTGGTCATGAGTTACATCATAACTGTGGTTTGCATGTCATTAGTGTGTTTAACTTTTTGAACACTACATGTCATTAGAAATCCTAGTCCTTTGACTCATTTGGTGGATTAGAGAGACTTCACATGTCTGAGTTGATTATCACAAGCACACTAGCATAAAGTTTGTGAGGTGTGAGATTTGGATTGATTAGGGTGTGCCTTGTAATTTGTAGGATGAAGTGTTGATGAAACCTTGGCTTGAAGATAAAAAATTAAAAAAAAAAAAAATTGTCATCATCAGTTTGAGCTTTTCATTGAGTAACCGGATCTCATGCCTCACTAAGCATTGAGTGTTCGCGTAAAAAGATGAGAAATTCAACTTGGTTGACTGTATGGCTAGTTTGGCTTTGTAGCCTTTTTGACTTGAGTAATTAAGCCTTAGGGATGTTTTACATCTAGTGCCCTAAAACCATCTGGTTTGGGAGTCACTGGCCCAATGCTCGTTACATAGGTCAATTAGAAAGCTTAAGGGAGCCGAACATTGCACAGCCTACACAAAAAAATGAAAATAAAAAATATATATATAAAAAAAAAAAAAAATGCATGTATTGATCTAAGCCTTTGGTGTTTTCATTTGTGTAAATTCCTATGAATTTTGAGGTACACCAAACTTTGAGAAAAATTGAAGCCTCTTAACTTTGTGTTAGTCTCACTTTGCACATTTGGAGCTTGTGTTGTCTCAAATTTCCACCTTTGAGTTGAATGATTTGTGGTTGGCTTGATGATTTGATTGTGGTGTTTACTTTGTTAAACCTGCTCATGATATGAGAACCATATGTTTGTATGAAAATTGTCTTTGTCAATGACATAGTGCTAAAAATGTTTGTGGGTATCATTTCTATTAAACCCTCACGAGACTTCACTCGTCCTCTAGGGATGCCTAGGGGTTTAAAAGGCTTGTTGCATACACTAAATGCAATCGTACATCCCACGAAAGATGGATTTATCTTTTGTTTTCTGTTTTTCCATTCTTGTTTTTAGTTTTGTATTGCTAAGGGACTAGCAATATGTAGCAATAATTACTAAAACCTCAATATAAGTTGAGTCATCAATCATACATGATATTACAAAGAATAGTTGCACCCTCCTAAAATATACAAATACATCTCAAAAGCTAGATATCACAAATACCCTTTGTAGTTCTACAGTGGGTCTTCAAGTCATAACCCGATCAATACCTTTATGTCGGACGGCCGCATCTGCCTCCACGTCCGGTCTACTCAAAGGTTAGGACTTCTAGGGTTCTCCTAATCTTATAAATAGGGTCTTCTAGGACTTCCAGGGTTCTCCTAATCCTATAAATAGGCCTTTATACATTGAGAAAGATATACAATTCCAGAGAGGAGAATTGGAGGCTCGATCAAGAAGCGTTTTCGGTTTCTTCTTTCCCTTTTTAGTTTTAGTTTTATTTAAATTATGTTTAGCTAATATTTTAGTTAGGGCACGATTGAAGCCCTAGTCATGTCTTTTTAGGATTTCAATATTGGCGCCTTTGCTGCAATTATATTTGAGTATTTAACTTGGTTAATTCCTGTTTAATCGAATTCCTCATATGCATGTGTTGCATTTGTTATTTATGTCAATTTGGATGACGGAGTCCTGGCATAATAAAGTGACAAAAGAATCTCATCACGGGTTCTTGGCTTAATCAACATGAAGAACTAGGAGTAGATACCATGCCCTAGGCGACGTGTGTTTGTCGATGTCCATAGATTTATGCTTTCTTAAAGAACAACTTAGTGTAATGCTAAATCCTTTGGGAGAGAAAAA
>NC_081543.1:22191125-22213547 GCF_901000735.1 Corylus avellana | reverse complement strand
TAGACCTCCGATTTTACTAAGTTTAGTAGGGCTTCTAGGTTTCTCCTAAGCCTATAAATAGACATTTAAGCCTCACAATTTAAATAGACAATTCCAGAGAGGATAATTTGGAGCTACTTCCAGGAGTCGTTGATAAGTGCTAAAATATTCATATTTTCAGCCCTTAACTTGCATGTTTTATTCCTTTGGTTTTACTTAATTAGGCCATTTTAATTCCTTTTTGTGCTTTTTACACTTTTATAGGCTTTTAAAAGAAAATGAAGTAAAACTAGGTGATTTGAGCCCAAAAGAGAAAATGAAGACAATTGGAGCTCCTTGGTACTGCGATCAATCACAGGGTACCTGCGATCGAGCCCAATACCCAAAAGGACATAGCAGCAAATAGGCCAGGAGCGATCGAGCGCATGCCAAAAGAAGGAACGATTGCAGACATGCGATCGAGCGCACACGGGTTGCGATCGAGCACACCTGTGCGCATGAGACTTATCAAGTGGCGGTTGGATTGACAGTATTTACATATTAGGGTTTTCCAATTCCAATTTGTAATAGGTCTCAAAACCCTACAAATTCCCTAGGTTTACTACTTTGTCTAGGACTTCTAAAGTCTATAAATAGACCCTTAAGCCTCTAGAATTGGGAGACTTGGGAAGGAGAAGAATAGGAGCTCTTTAAGTTCAAGTCTCGGGTTTATTCTTTTATTTTCTTTTATTTTATGAAGATGTTTAACATTAACTTTATGTGTAGCTAATTTACTTAGTAGGGCTAGATTGAAGCCCTAGTTATGTTAAATTAATATTTCAATATTGGCGCCTTGTGATGATCTTGTTGTGCTATTTAACTTGATTAATACCTGCTTGCATGAATTCCTCATATGTGTGTGCCTGATCAACATGTGCATGTGGTATGGACTAGTTAGTTAAATCAATTTGGATGATCGAGTCCCGGGTTTAACTTAAGTAACAAAAGAATCCACACCGCGATTATTGGGTTAATCAACATGGGGAATTAGGAGTATACACCCATGCCCTAGGCCTCGTGTGTTTGTCAATTTCCATAGAACATATGCTTTTTTAAAGAACAACTTAGTATATACCATGCTAAATCCTTTAGGAAAGAAAAGAGTTAGAGTATACACCCATGCCTAACTCGTTGCTTAGGAAAATCTATAGCTTAAGGAGTATACACCCATGCCCTTAGGTTGGCAAACATTAGATATGCATAACATGATCGAAGTATTGGCATATTGTTATATTAATTGAATATAATTAGTGGTGGATATCAAAGCTCTACTCTTTTTATTATTATCAACTCAATCTTTAATTTACTTGAGGAAATTATTTTTAAACGGAAATTCAGCAATCCGCGTGGGAATGATCCTGTACTTGCACCATATACTACTATGTTGACCTTGTGCACTTGCAGGTAAAACGTACAAATATTTACCTATTAATTTAGGTAGATTTTTGCACAACAGTCGTTTTCTAGTTTCTTCTTTTCTTTTTCTTTTCCTTTACTTTTATTATTTCTAGCTAAATACTTTTGTTAGGGGCTAGATTGAAGCCCTAATCAGTCCTTTTAGGATTTCAATTTTGGCGCCTTTGTTACAATCATATTTTGATATTTTTAAATTGGTTATTTTTTGGTTAATTGAATTCCTCATCTGAATGTGCATGATCATCATATGCATGTGTTTGGATGTATTATTTAAGTCAATTTGGATGACCAAGTCCTGGGCCTAATAAAGTGACTAAAGAATCTCATCACGGGTTCTTGGGGTAATCAACATGGGGAACCGGGAGTAGATACCATGCCCTTAGGTTGACAAGCATTAAATATACCAGTATGATTGGAACATTGACATATTGCTATCTTAATTAGTCTGATTTATATTGGATGTCAAAACCCTAACCCTTTCTTTATTATTTCTTTTTAATCTTTCAATTCGTGACAATTCAAAGATATTTAATTTGAAAAATCGATTCTAAACAAAACTACAATTCTCTTGAGAATGATCTCGTATTTGCGAAACTATACCATTGCCTGATCTTGTGCACTTGCGAGTAAAACTTACCGAATATTCGCCTATTAATTTAGGTGGGTATTTGGCACAACAAGTTTTTGGCGCCGTTGCTGGGGATTGTTTAATTTTGTTTAGAATTTTTTTGCCTTACTTAATTTCGTTTAATTTTAATTGTAGTAATTCTGATTTCCATACTTTCAGTGTTGTTTTGCAGCAGTGTGATCAAAGTGCACTGCTGCAGGGCGTTGAAGCTACTGTGTGCTTTTCCGTTTTTATTTCCTATTTTTCTTGCACAAGTGCGATCGAGTGCACCTAGTTGTGCACTTGAGCGTATTATTGCCTGCAATCGCGAGCACACCCACACCCCCCTCCCCCCCACACACACCTCTATCCGAGTGGGATTGAGCGCACCTGACAGTGCGATCGAGCGCACTCGTCCAGATTCGAGCACTTCACACCGGTTGTAAGTAGCTCTTTTTATTTTTAGTTTAATTTCTGTTTTTATTTTCTTTTTGTTATTTATATTTCTGTTTGCTTTAATCATGCAGAGAGACAATCCACCCCCAGTGTTGAGGCCGATAAAAAGTTCATTCAATCCCCAAATCCTCGACCATCCATCATGCATTGATTTCCAGCCTATTGTGTAGAGCTATTACCAGTCATCGCCACATCTGCTGAATGTGGTTCCACACTATAGAGGCACACCTATAGAGGACCCATATATGCATTTTTTGCCTGTCAACAGTACACGAGCGCTCATGTAGGGTCAAGCTCGAGTGTTCGTTTACTTTTTGTTGACCACTGGATATGCACAAGCGTATGACTGTAACCCAAAAACCACTTGGTAAACAGTACGTGAATGTTGTGCCAAATACTACCTAAATTAATAGATATTATTTAGTACATTTTACTCACAAGTGCATAAGATCAAACAATAGCATAGTGTAGCAAGTACAAGATCGATCCCACGGAGATTGTTGATTTTGTTTTAGAAGTAATTAAAATACCAAAATTGTCACGAGATTGATATTGAGACTAAGGAAAAGAAATAAAGAAAAAGATAAGGTAAAGGTAGGGCTTTGATATCCACCACTAATCATACTTAGATAATATAACAATATGCCAATAATCCAATCATATTATGAATACTTAATGTTTGCCAACCTAAGGGTATGTGTATCTACTACTTAAGCTATTGATTTTCCTAAGCAACGAATTAGGCATGGGTAACTACTCTAATTCTTTTATTTATTAAAGGATTTAGCATGGGTGTCTACTAAGTTGTTCCTTAAGAAAGCATAAATTTGTAGAAATCGACAAACATATGAGGCCTAGGCCATGGGTGTCTACTCCCGGTTCCCCATGTTGATTAACCCAAGAACCTGGTGTGGATTTATTTTGTTACTCTTATTAAACCCAAGACTCGATCATTCAAATTGATTTAATTAACTAATTCATACCATATGCATATAATGGCCAATCACATACATATGAGGAATTCAAGAAAACAGGAATTAATCAAGTTAAGCAACACAATATAATTATCACAAAGACGCAAATATTGAAATATTAAATAAACATAATTAGGGCTTCAATCTAGCCCTCCTTAAGAGTTAGTTACACATAATTAAAATAAAACTAAAAAGAAAAGGGAAAGAAAGAACCAAAAACGACTCTTTGAAGTAGCTTCCAATTCCTCTCCTCAAAGTTGTCTCTTTGAAAATTGTGTATTGAATTGTGAGGCTTAGAGGTCTATTTATAGGGCTTAGGAGAGTCCTAGAAGCCCTATTAATCCTAGAAAATTTGGAGATTTAAGTCTTAGTCCAATTAGGATAAAGAAAACCTAAGTCGAAATCGGAATAGGATTCGTCCACAATTGCATTGCTATCTTGCGGGGTGATTTTGGCATAGCTTCAGTCCGAATTAGGAAAATCATATTTCACAATGATTTGTATAATTTTGAGTTAGATTTCCAATGTCGCTTGAATCACCTCAATCGGATATCTGAGCTAACAGTTATGGTCAAAATACCAAGATGTGTGCAAAATCCAAATTTGAATCCAATCCGATTTTGACTTCAATTTGAGAAATTCCGATTTAATCATTTTCTTTATTTGGTTAAACTTAACCAAATCTTCTAGGTTTTCCTAATTTGCCCTTTTAGCTTGAAACTTTTCCGGAAACGCTTTCTTTTCTTCCATGACCTATAAAACAAAGAAAATACAAAAAGGAAATAAAATATCACAAACTAACAAAATTAAGGAATTAACAAATATAAGTTAAGGGCTAAAATATGAATATTTTGGCACTTAACATACCCCAAACTTACATATTGCTAGTCTCTTAGCAATAAAATACTAAAAACTAAATGGAAAAGTAGAAAACAAAAAGATAAATCCATCTTTTGCGGAATGTACAATTGCATTTAGCATATGCAACAAGCTTTTTAAACCCCTAGGAATTTCCTAAAGGACGAGTGAAGTTTCGTGAGGGTTTTTCAGAAATGTTACCCACAAACATTATGCACAAGTTTATGTTATCCAAAACTCCAGTGTCACTCAAAACCATGATTTTCATTCATTAGCAAGCTTAAACAGATAAACTCCATCTTCACAATCAATTCGGAATTTTAAAGTCTAATTATTTACAAAAGACAAGCTAAGGCATCACAAGTTCGAAACAGTGTAAAGTGAACTAGCACACAAATATGAAGCTTCCAATTATTTTCAATGTGCAATGTGCAATGTCTCAATATCTCAAAGTCCACTGAAATCCCTATTAGAATGAATATCTATGGCATAACTTTTCTTTTTCTTTCTCTTTCTCTTTTTTTTTTTTTTTTGGTCAGGTTGTGCAATGTTTGGTTCTCTTAAGCTTTCTAATTGACCCATGTAGCGAGTGTTAGGCCAATGACTCCAAAACCAAGTGGTTTTAGGGCATTCGGTATAAAACACCCCTAAGGACTTACTAACTCGAGTAAAAAAGGCTACGAAACCAACTAACCATGACTTTAACCAAATCAAAATTCTTCACCTTTTGACATGAACACTCAATGCTTTGAGCCAAGAGGCCCAGTTACTTAGTGAAAAGCTTATCAATGGTTTTTTTTTTTTTTTTTTTTTTTTTTATCACATATATATATGCCAAAGTGGATATCTAATAAGTCATCTAGTTTCACCCAAGACATAGAAACACACACATCAGACTTTCATGTCATATCCCACAAATTATGTGCTAATATGCTTGTGTAAGATTAGATCAAACATGTGAATTCTCAATTGCCAAAAGCAAGTAACCAAACTGAAAAATCATATCATCAGATCATGTGTTCAAAATTTTAAGCTCATCAATGAGAATCAAATCACAATTTTTAAGATCAACCAAAATTTTAACAAACATGAACATATATATATATATATTTTAAATGGGACAAGGTGTGTGTATAGTGTCTTCGATACCCCCAAACTTAAATTACACATTGTCTCCAGTGTGTGTATAACATGGAAAGATCTTACCAGAGAGATGGACGAAATTGTCTGGAATAGCATGGCTCATAGCATACCCCCAAACTTGAATTGAAGCACACTTGTCTCTGCAAAACAAAATACTAAAATAACAACGGAAAACAAAAAGAACTAAAAATAAAAATAAAATAAAATAAAAACAAATAAACAAGGAAATAAAAAGGATATGCTGTGGGGTGCCTCTCATGAGTGCTAAGTTTAACGTCTTCAGCCAAATTGTGGCACTTTGAACTTGAAGCACCAATCTTTCCTTCTATTGCACCAAAGGGAATGAATCTTTTCTGTTGCGCCAAAGGGAATGAAGCACCAATCTTTCCTTCTCTTGCACCAAAGGGAATAAATCTTTTCTATTGCAAGGTGATTCCAAATGTCTATAGATCGGGGAGGACCACTTTGAGTTTTCTCAAATAGTTTCTCATCCGGTGGGGAATCGTGAATTGTAATAAAGTAGTAAGAAAACTCAGGGAGCTTATCTATCTTGATGTCCTCAATTTTTTCAAGTGGTAGCTCTAACAAACTTCTCTCCTGGCCTTTTGGTGTTTCAGGAATAAGAGCTAATGTTGAAGAAATCGCAGTGCTCTCTTCTTTTTCCTGAGGTGGCTCCTGTGGAACTTCAGTTTGCTCATCCTTTCCCTCTTCCATTGGATTTTCAACCACCTCTTCACTCCTTAGTGTGACAGCTTGCACATTCATAAGTGCTAAAATATTTATATTTTCAGCCCTTAACTTGCATGTTTTAATCCTTTGGTTTTGGTTAATTAGGCCATTTTACTGCCTTTTTGTATTTTCTTTGTTTTATAGGCTTTTGGAAGAAAAGAAAGCATTTCTGGAAAAATTCCAAGCTTAAAGGGGCAAATTGGGAAGACCTAGAGGATATGGTTAAGCTTAACCAATCATGGTTAAAGTTTAATCAAATAAAAGAAAGGATTAATTCGGAATTTCTCAATTTGAAGTCAAATCGGATTGGATGCAAAAGTGGATTCTGAAATCTTAGTGTTCTTTACCATTTTATTTAATCATTTTCTTTAGTTTATGTTTTGTTTTAGCACGACAAAAATCATGAAATTCGGAACTAGGTTAAAATAGGATTAGTTTAGATAAGAATCAGTTTTCGCAACACAATTTCCTGTAGATTGACCTTGCACTTGCATACACGCTATATTGCACACGACTCGAGCGCTTGCGAGTACAATTAAATTTGTACATCAAATTTTGGCGCCGTTGCCGGGGATTTGTTTGTTTGTGAAATTGATTTTTATTTGAATTGGTTTTATTTTTCTACTAGTTGTTTTATTGCAATTTTATTTTATTGTATTTGTATTTGTTGTTGTTTCTACCATTCTGATCTAAAAAAAAAAAAAAAAAAAAAACAGAAAAAAGAAAAAGAAAAAGGGGTTTGTTGTTTCTGTTTTTCTTGCTGCAGTTTCAGAGAATTTTAGTTTCTGTCAGTACGATCGATCGCACTCCATCTGCGATCGAGCGCACTCGAGCCTTTTCAGTGAGCAGCCTGCGCCTGATCCATTCTGCAAGTACGCACTAGCGCACAGCGAACGCACATCTGCGATCGAGTGCATCACCAGAAGCAGCTAAGCACAATTTTTTTTGTTGTTGTTTTGAAATTTCTTTTGTATATTGTTGTTGAATAGTTAGTTCTATTTTTTTTTTTTTTTTTGGTTGTTTGTGTTCTTTCTGTGATTATTCATTGTTGTTTAATCAGTTTATTTGAACACTCGAGATTGGTGTATGCTTGGTCGGAGATCCCTAAACTTAGATTTGACACCTTTAGATCCCGACATTGATAGAACTCTTAGGAGAACTCGGAGAGCACCTGCTGAGAGTGAGGATAGAGGTGAAATGGGAGACCAACAAGATAACATAGAGGAACCTAGGGTTGAGCATGAGGATGCTAGAGCTGGAAATCCCGAGCAAGCTAGAGCTTGGAATGTGGACTTCACTACGTCACTTAGGGAGTTGTTCGCACCTGTGGACTTCACTACATCCCATTCGTGTATAGTATTGCCACCAACCAATGCTACTCATTTTGATTTGAAACCTCATGTCATCCAACTCCTACCATCGTTCCATGGTCTAGAACTTGAAAATCCTTATAGTCATGTAAAGAAATTCAAGGACATATGCGCCACTTTCAAATTTCAAAATTTCTCCGAAGAGTCTGTTCATCTCAGACTATTTCCTTTCTCTCTACAAGAAAAAGCTAGGGCATGGTTGGACTCCAACACGCCCGGATCCATTACATCTTGGGAAAGCTTGTTAAGCAAGTTCTATAACAAGTATTTCCCAATGTCAAAGGTCAATGAATGCAGAAAGGAAATAAGCTCCTTCACTCAAGAGGAGGATGAGAAATTTTCAGAGTGTTGGGAAAGGTTTAAGGAGTTGTTGATAAGATGCCCCCCACATGGATATGAGAAGTGGAGACTCGTTCAATTTTTCTACCAAGGACTGACCCAATCCAACCGTAGTATGATCGAGTCAATGAATGGGGGAGCATTCTTAAGTTTAACAGGGGATGCAGCATATAAGGCACTAGATAAGTTGTCCGACAGCTCACAGCAGTGGGATTTTTCGAGTTGTCGGGATAAATCTGCCCGTATTCCCAAGAAAGGTGGCATCTATGAGGTTAAGGAGGACACTGATTTGAGGATAAAGATAGATGCTCTGACCAAGAAGGTTGAAGCCCTGGCAGTGGGTCAATCCGTGAATGCCGCCAACACATTCAATGTTGATGGCTGTTCAATCTGTGCTAATCCTATGCACTTAGCACAGAATTGTCCATTTTCACCGGCTTTTGCTGAGTGCTCCATGGAACAAGTGAACGCCTTCAATGACTTTAGGAAGCAAGCAAGCGGACCATACTCGGAGACATACAATCCAGGGTGGCGGAACCACCCTAATTTCTCATGGAAGCAGAGCCAACCAATGAATCAAGGATTTCCCTCACCGAATCATGGCCGTTCAACTCCACCAGTGCAACATCCTGCATCTTCGTCACAATCATCGCTGGAGGAAACAATGAAGGCATTCATACAATCGAATAGCCAGGCCATACAAGAGCTCAAAAACTCTACCATGGCAAACACCCAAGCAATAGATGAAGTGAAGAATGCCACCATGGTTAACACCCAAGCAATTGAGAAGATGGAGAGTCAGATTGGATAGATAGCCAATCACTTGGGTGAGAGAGAAAAAGGGAAATTACCTAGTCAGCCCGTGCCCAACCCAAAAGGTCAATATATGGTTGGAAATTCCTCAAATCCTGCACATGGACAAGAACATGTGCAAGCAATTGTCACTCTGAGGTCAGGAAGACAAGTGGACAATTAGGTGGTTGAGCAAGAAGAAGACCCTGTGGGGCAAGAAAAGGAAAAGAGTGGCAACAAAGAGAAGAGAGATGTCGAGCCATCTATAGCCACGCCCATTATTGAGGACTCTCCTAGGTCATTTATGCCGAAAGCACCTTACCCTGAAAGGTTGCAAGCCCCCAAGAAAGGAGGGAAGTTTAAGGACATTCTAGAAGTGTTCAAGCAGGTCCAAATCAATATTCCATTTTTGGACGCCATCCAATAAGTGCCTTCTTATGCGAAGTTCTTGAAGGATTTGATCACAGTTAAGAGAACAACAAATGTCCCAAAGAAAGCATTTTTGACCGAGCAAGTTAGCTCCATCCTTCAATGCAAGTTGCCCATTAAGTATAAGGACCCTGGGTGTCCTACCATCTCTTGCACGATAGGAGTTAGTCGAATTGAGAAGGCTCTTTTAGATCTTGGGGCGAGCGTGAATCTCCTACCCTATTCAGTTTACCTACAATTAGGGTTAGGAGAACTGAAGCCCACGTCCATGACACTTCAACTGGCTGATAGGTCAGTTAAGATACCACGAGGAATCATTGAGGATGTTTTGATCAAGGTGGATAAGTTTTACTTCCCCGTGGACTTCATTGTGCTAGACACAGAGCCGGTCAAGAATGTTGGCATTCAAATACCAGTGATTCTAGGGCGACCATTCTTAGCTATGGCTAACGCCCTGATTAATTGTAGGACAGGGGTGATGAAGATTTCCTTCGGAAATATGACAGTGGAGCTGAATATCTTTGATATCAGCAAACAACCATTGGAGTATGATGAAGTGAGAAATGTACGCTTGATAGAGGAGATTATGGAAGAGACAGTGAATGAATCAAGCATAGAAGACCCCTTGGAGGCATGCTTTGCTCAGTTCGGAGAGGATTTGGATTTGGACAAGTTGCTTGAGCAAGCAGATGCAATTTTGGAGACTGCTCCTCTGGTGAGCAGTGAGACGGAGGAGACAACAACACTTGATCCCCCAAAGAAGGAACTTAAGCCTCTACCGGATAACCTTAAGTATAAGTTCCTAGGTCCAGCAGATTCTTTGCCTGTGATTATAGCTTCGGATTTGGTTGATGCTCAAGAGGAAAAATTGCTAGAGGTGTTAAGACAGCACAAGGAAGCTATCGGTTGGACCATTGAGGATATCAAGGGGATCAGTCCCTCGGTGGTGATGCACAAGATACATTTAGAGGAGAATGCCAAGCCATCGAGGGAGCCACAGAGAAGGTTAAACCCAACTATGCAAGAGGTTGTGAGGGCTGAAGTGATTAAGTTGTTGGATGCAGGGATCATTTATCCAATCTCGGATAGCAAGTGGGTAAGCCCAATTCATGTTGTGCCACAGCGGGCTGGATTGACGGTAGTAAAGAACAAGGATGATGAGTTGGTCCCAACTCGTATTGAGTCCGGATGGAGAGTTTGCATAGACTACCGCAAGCTAAATGCCGCCACAAGGAAGGATCATTTTCCACTCCCATTCATTGATCAGATGGTGGAACGTTTGGCTGGGCACGCATACTATTGCTTCTTGGATGGTTATTCTGGATATAACCAGGTCCCTGTGGACCCCGAAGATCAGGAGAAGACGACATTTACATGTCCTTTTGGGACTTTCGCCTACCGTCGCATGCCCTTTGGGTTATGCAACGCACCCACTACTTTTCAGCGGTGCATGATTAGTATTTTTTCTGACATGGTAGAGCGTTTCTTTGAGATTTTCATGGACGATTTCTCTGTCTTTGGTTCATCCTTTGATGAGTGTTTGCACCGCCTGACTTTGGTATTAGTACGGTGCAAGGAGAAGAACCTGGTGCTCAATTGGGAGAAGTGCCATTTTATGGTCAAGCAAGGTATTGTATTGGGGCACGTCATATCTCAGAGGGGGATTGAGGTTGATAAAGCGAAGGTGGATTTGATTTCCAACCTTCCACCCCCACGTACAGTGAAGGAGGTTCGCACTTTTCTGGGCCATGCAGGATTCTACAGGCGGTTTATCCAAGACTTTAGCAAGATTGCCAGGCCTTTGTGCAAGTTGTTGGTGAAGGATGCCCCATTTGTATTTGATGAGGATTGCAAGAGAGCATTTGGGGACCTTAAGAGCATTCTGACGTCCACACCCATTATTCAGCCATCCAATTGGGGTGTACCTTTTGAGATCATGTGTGACGCATCAGATTATGCCATTGGAGCTGTTTTGGGGCAGCGTATTGATAGACTCCCCCATGTCATTTACTATGCGAGCAGGACTCTGAACGATGCACAACTCAACTACTCCACCACGGAGAAGGAGTTGTTGGCAGTCGTTTTTGCGCTAGACAAGTTCAGATCCTATTTGCTAGGATCTAAAGTCATCATCTTTTCGGATCACGCAGCATTGAAGTATCTTTTTTCCAAAAAAGATGCTAAATCTCGTCTGATCCGATGGATTTTGCTACTTCAGGAGTTTGACATAGAAATTCGGGACAAGAAGGGTTCCGAAAATGTGGTGGCGGATCATTTGTCTAGATTGACTGTGGATTACACTGAGGACGCCAGCCCCATTTCGGAGACTTTCCCTAATGAGCAATTGATGCACATTGCTCATGAGCCCGCACCATGGTTTGCTGACATAGTGAACTATCTTGTCACCGGCCAACTGCCTCAGCAGTGGGGGCGACAAGATAGGTCCAAATTTTTGTCCGTGGTGAAACATTTTTTCTGGGACGATCCTTACCTGTTCAAGTATTGTCCCGATCAGATCATTAGGAGGTGTATACCTGAGCATGACCAATCCAATGTCATCTCCTTTTGTCATGATCATGCTTGTGGAGGCCATTTCAGTGCTAAGAAGACCGCTGCCAAGATTTTGCAGTGTGGATTCTATTGGCCTACCCTTTTCAGAGACGCCCACGCTTATTGTATATCTTGTGAGCGTTGTCAGAAGCTAGGGAGTATCTCTAGAAGGAATATGATGCCCCTCAGTCCCATTTTGATTGTTGAGATTTTTGACGTATGGGGCATCGATTTCATGGGACCTTTCCCGAACTCCTTTGGCTATCTGTACATCTTGGTTGCTGTGGACTATGTGTCCAAATAGGTGGAGGCGGTTGCATGCAAGACCAATGACCACAGAGTTGTGGTCCAGTTTTTTGAGAGACACTATCTTTGCTCGTTTTGGTACGCCTCGAGCAATTATAAGTGATGGAGGTAAGCATTTTTGCAATCGGATTTTTGAGCAGTTGATGAAGAAGTATTTCATCACACATAAGGTTGCCACCCCGTATCGCCCACAGACGAGTGGACAGGTTGAAGTTTCCAATCGCAAGATCAAGCATATTTTGGAAAAGACGGTAAACCCCAATCGAAAAGATTGGTCTATGCGATTGAGTGACGCACTGTGGGCATATAGGACAGCTTTCAAGACCCCGATTGGGATGTCACCCTATCGGCTTGTGTACGGGAAGGCATGTCATCTTCCCCATGGAGTTGGAGCATAGAGCATATTGGGCCATCAAGCAGCTGAACTTCAATCTTTTGAAGGCTGGCTCACAAAGGAAGCTCCAACTCAATGAATTAGAGGAGCTGAGGAATGATGCTTATGAGTCTGCGCGGTTGTACAAGGCACAGATGAAGAAGGCTCATGACCAGAGCATTTTGAGACGATCTTTTGAGCCTGGTGAGAAAGTCCTTCTTTACAATTCACGGCTGCATTTTTTCCCAGGCAAGTTGAAATCTCGGTGGACAGGATCATTTATCATTCGGACAGTTTTTCCTCATGGGGCCATCGAGATTGAGGATCCTCAGAATGGTAACACCTTCAAGGTAAATGGACAGAGATTAAAACCATTATTAGAGTTGAGGAGTAAGGAGATTGAGACGACATTGTTGGAGGATCCGAGTTATTCTGAGTGATTGTCGTCTTTTGTGGAGAGTCTGGCTGAAGACTTAAAACTTAGCGCTTGTGGGAGGCAACCCTCATTCTTTCCCTTACCATTTTATCTTGTTTGTTTGTTTTTGTTGTGTTTTTCAGGGCAAGTGTCTGCCATTCAAGTTTGGGGGAGCATTCTCCTACGTTACACCCGACTTGCGCCGCGCACCTGGTATTGTATCTCTGGACCCATTGGGGACAATGTGTCATTTTAGTTTGGGGGTAGGGTAGACATTTCTGTGTCTTTTTCCTTGATTATTCGTGTTGTTTTGTTAAATATATATATATATATATATAAAATAAAAAAATAGAAAACAAAAAAAATATCTGCTATGTTATTGATTAAGCAAGGGTAACACCTATTCTGTGGTTTGCATGTCATTGGTCTGTTTAGCATTTTGAACACAGCATGTCAGTAGGAATCTGAGTCTTTTGACTCATTGTTGGATTAGAGAGATTTCACATGTTCGAGTTTATCACCACGAGCACACTAGCACAGAATCGGTGAGGTATAAAATTTGACTTGATTAGGGTATATTTTGAGATAGGTAGGATGAAGTGTGATTAAACCTTGGCTTGAAAAAAAAAAAAAAAAAAAATTAAATCAGTTTGAGCTTCTCATTGAGTAACCGGACCTCATGCCTCACAAAGCATTGAGTGTTCGCGTAAAAAGATGAGAAACCTAACTTGGTTGGTTGTATGGCTAGTTTGGCTTCGTAGCCTAGTTGACTTGAGTAATTAAGCCCTTAGGGATGTTTCTACATCTAGTGCCCTAAAATCATTTGGTTTGGGAGTCTCTGGCCCAACACTCGTTACATGGGTCAATTAGAAAGCTTAAGGAAGCTAAGCATTGCACAGCCTACCAAAAAAAAAAAAAAAAAAGCCTTGGTTGTTTCATCTGAGCAAATTCCTGTCACATCTAAAGTACACCCAAGTTTGAGAATAAATTGAAGCCTCCAGATTTTATGTTAGTCTCACATTGCACTTATTGGAACATGTGTTGTCTCAAATTTCCATCTTTGAGTTAAATGATTTGTGCTTATCTTGATGATGTGATTGTGGTGTTCATTATGATAAACCTACTCATGATGTTAAAAACCATGTGTTTGTGTTGAAGTCCTTGTGTATGAAATAACATAGTGCATAAATGTTTGTGGGTATCATTCCTGTTAAACCCTCACGAGACTTCACTCGTCCTCTAGGGATGCCTAGGGGTTTAAAAGGCTTGTTGCATGCGCTAAATGCAATCGTATATCCCACGAAAGATGGATTTATCTTTTGTTTTCTGTTTTTCCATTCTTGTTTTTAGTTTTGTATTCCTAAGGGACTAGCAATATGTAAGTTTGGGGGTGTGATAAGTGCTAAAATATTTATATTTTCAGCCCTTAACTTGCATGTTTTAATCCTTTGGTTTTGGTTAATTAGGCCATTTTACTGCCTTTTTGTATTTTCTTTGTTTTATAGGCTTTTGGAAGAAAAGAAAGCGTTTCTGGAAAAATTCCAAGCTTAAAGGGGCAAATTGGGAAGACCTAGAGGATATGGTTAAGCTTAACCAATCATGGTTAAAGTTTCTCAATTTGAAGTCAAATCGGATTGGATGCAAAATTGGATTCTGAATACGTTTCGGTATTTTGACCATAACTTTCATCTCAGATATCCGATTGAGGTGATTCAAGTGGCATTGGAAAGCTAACTCAAAATACTACAATTCATTGTGAAATAGAAGTTTCCCAATTCGGAGCGCCGCAAGGCCAAAATCACGCCGCAAGATAGGACCGCAATTTTGGGCGAATCCTATTCCGATTTGGGCTTAGGTTTTCTTTATCCTAATTGGGCTTGGACTTAAATCTCCGAAATTCCTAGGATTACTAGGGCTTCTAGGGCTCTCCTAAGCCATATAAATAGACCTCTAAGCCTCACAATTGAAGGGAGGCCGTTTTAAGCTGAATTACGACGTATTGCCGTGGGGAAGCTTTTGCTTTGTTTTCCATTGTAAGTTTTATTCTTTCGATGATGACAATTCAATTTTTGGTTGTTATTGTTATCATGAGAGGCTAAATCTTTCAACTAAGGTTGAAGATGAAGCTTCGTCATTGACAAACTCATGTATTCTCGTATTTTGTTTATACAATTTTGACTTCAAATAAGAATGTTGTAGATTTTCATTCAATTGGTTGATTTATATCTTTTAATTGAATGTGATGAACTATCATTGTTGAAGTTGGATATTTAATGTGTTTCATCCTTCGGATACATCAATTCATTCGATTGAAATCGGATATCCGTTGTGATTCGTTAACCAAACGGATACATAGGATGATTTAATTTCAATTCGGATAATTGTTGTGATTTGTAAAATGGGTGGATTCATTGAATGATTTAAACTTGATATTTGTAAAATATCGAACAACAGTTTGAGCACAATAGTTTGTCGATTGTATGAACAAATACGAGAATATAGAGTTAAGATTTAGCGAAGTGGATTCTGAAACCTTAGTGTTCTTTACCATTTTATTTAATCATTTTCTTTAGTTTATGTTTTGTTTTAGCACGACAAAAATCATGAAATTCGGAACTAGGTTAAAATAGGATTAGCTTAGATAAGAATTAGTTTTCACAACACAATTTCCTGTGGATCGACCTCGCACTTGCACACACGCTATATTGCACACGACTCGTGCGCTTGCGAGTACAATTAAATTTGTACATCACACATGATAGTAGGTGCACTCTTCCTCCATGTATTATCCATTGGGGTTTTCCATCAACTGACTTTAACACTCTTCTTCTTGGTATTGTTGAGGCTAATTGATGGGAGATGCACTCAGCTCCCTAGCCAATTGTCCCATTTCTACTTCCAGTCTTTGAATGGCATGATCGGTTCTTTGAAATGCTTGATCGGCCCTTGTATTGATTTGTTTTTGATCAATCATAAATTGCTGTTGCGAAGTCACCAGGGTGTGTTCGATACTTTCCAGTCTATTTAGCTTTGACTCTTGCTTCTGATTTGCAGATGAATACAAAGGACAAGTTTTAGCAGAATGATCAGAATGAGAACATATGGCACATACCTGGATTTGGGTGGCTTGCTGAATGGGAGAGATGTTCTGAGTTGTCATGGAGTTTACAATCATATTTGATGTCTTCTGCATGGCAGCCTTCTGATTTTGTAGTTGTGGAGCCGATTAAGAGAAATATGAATGATCATAGAACTGCGGATATGATTGATGATGCAGTTCATTAAATTGTGGAGCATGATTTCTAGGAGCTTGAGCCTGCCACTGGAAATTTGACCGTTGGCTCCAGGTTGGGTTGCAGGAATCAAGATAGTTGTCGTTCCCCGGTCTAGAGAATGATGTGTTCTTATGCCCATTAATTTTGTTAGAAATTTGTCTCATTGTAAGGCATTCTTTAATATGGTGATAAGGGTCATGGCATAATAAACATGGTCCATGGGGTGTCAAAATGCCTCCCCACATGTGTGAAATTAAAAAAAAAAAAGTTAAAATTGAAAAGGGAAAATAAAAACAAAATTAAAAATAAAACTTATGAAGATGCAGACTCAATTGACCCTGCATGCATTAAAAGAAAAAAATCAGATCTATAATTAGTGCAGTAACTGTGCTGCTATCCGAATGTGTGATCGATTGCACCATGAGGTGCGCTCGATCTCCCTGGATGGGCGCTTGATCGCATCTCCGGAGGCAAAACAGTAACAGCGGAAAAACTTAGAAAAAGAGTAAAAATTAGAACAAAAATACACTAAGTAAAATAATTCCAAACAAAATCAAACAATCCCTAGCAACGACGCTAACAACTTGTTGTGCCAAATTCTACCTAAATTAATAGATAATATTTAGTACGTTTTACTCGCAAGTGCACAAGATCAAACGATAGTATAGTGCAGCAAATGTGAGATCGATTCCACGGAGATTGTTGATTTTGTTTTAGAAGTAATTAAAATACTAAAATTGTCACGAGATTGATATTGATACTAACAAAAAGAAATAAAGAAAAAGATAAGGTAAAGGTAGGGCTTTAATATCCACCACTGATCATAATTAGATAATATAATAATATGCCAATGATCCAATCATATTATGAATACTTAATGTTTGCCAACCTAAGGGTATGAGTGTTTACTCCTTAAGCTATTGATTTTCCTAAGTAACGAATTAGGCATGGGTGTCTACTCCAATTCTTTTCTTTCTTAAAGGATTTAGCATGGGTGTCTACTAAATTGTTATTTAAGAAAGCATAAATTTGTGGAAATCGACAAACACATGAGGCCTAGGGCATGGGTTTCTACTCCCGGTTCCTCATGTTGATTAACCTAAGAACCCGTTGGATTTATTGTGTTACTCTTATTAAACCCAGGACTCAATTATCCAAATTGATTTAATTAACTAATTCATACCACATGCGTATAATGGCCAGTCACATATATATGAGGAATTCAAGAAAACGTGAATTAATTAAGTTAAACAACCCAATATGATTATCACAAAGGCGCCAATATTGAAATATTAAATAAATATAATTAGGACTTCAATCTAGCCCTCCTTAAGAGTTAGTTGCATATAATTAAAATAAAACTAAAAAGAAAAGGGAAAGAAATAACTAAAAATGACACCTTGAAGTAGCCTCCAATTCCTCTCTCCAAAGTTGTCTCCTTGAAAATTGTGTATTGAATTGTGAGGCTTAGAGGTCTATTTATAGGGCTTAGGAGAGTCTTAGAAGCCCTAGTGATCCTAAGAAATTCGGAGATTTAAGTCCTAGTCCAATTAGGATAAAGAAAACCTAAGTCCAAATTGGAATAGGATTCGTCCAGAATTGTGTTCCTATCTTGCGGGGTGATTTTGGCATAGCGTTAGTTCGAATTAGGAAAATTATATTTCACAATGATTTGTATAATTTTGAGTTAGCTTTCCAATGACACTTGATTTACCTCAATCGGATATTTGAACTAAAAGCTATGGTCAAAATACCGAGATATATGCTGAATCCAAATTTGAATCCAATCCGATTTTGACTTCAATTTGAGAAATTCCGATTTGATTTTTTCGTTTATTTGGTTAAACTTAACCAAATCTTCTTGGTCTTCCTAATTTTCCCTTTAAGCTTGGAACTTTTCAAGAAATGCTTTCTTTTCTTCCATGACCTGTAAAACAAAGAAAATGCAAAAAAGAAATAAAATAGCACAAACTAACAAAACTAAGGAATTAACAAATATAAGTCAAGGGCTAAAATATTCTAGGTCTTCCTAATTTGCCCTTTAAGCTTGGAAATTTTCCGGAAACGCTTTCTTTTCTTCCATGACCTATAAAACAAAGAAAATACAAAAAGGAAATAAAATAGCACAAACTAACAAAACTAAGGAATTAATAAATATAAGTTAAGGGCTAAATTATGAATATTTTGGCACTTAATAGTGAACGCTTGGCACTGTAGTACCGAGCGCTTGGTGCCCTGTAGATTTGCTCCGGTGGAACTGTTAAATGCCAAAATATTCATATTTTTAGCCCTTAACTTACATGTTTTAATCTTTTAGCTTGGTTAATTTATGTCATTTTACTTCATTTTTGTATTTTATTTGTTTTATAGGTTTTTAGAAGAAAAGAAAGCGTTTCTGGAAAAATTCCAAGCTTAAAGGGCAAATTGGGAAGACCTAGAAGATATGGTTAAGTTTAGCTAATCATGGTTAAGTTTAATCAAATAAAGGAAAGGATTAATTTGGAATTTCTCATATTGAAGTCAAATTGGATTGGATGCAAAATTGGATTCTGAACATGTCCCGGTATTTTGACCATAACTTTCAGGTCAAATATCTAATTTAGGTGATTCAAGAGGTATTGAAAATATAACTCAAATTTCTACAAATTATTGTGAAATATCATTTCCCTAATTCGGAGCGCCGTAATGCCAAAATCGCCCCGCAAGATGGGACTGCAATTCTGGGCGAATCCTATTCCGATTTGGACTTAGGTTTTCTTTATCCTAATTGGACTTGGACTTAAATCTCCGAAATTCCTAGGATTACTAGGGCTTCTAGGACTCTCTTAAGCCCTATAAATAGACCTCCAAGCCTCACAATTCAAAACATCCTTGGAAGAGGCATAACTTGGGGAGAGGAATTTGGAGGCTACTTCTAGGAGCAATTTTCGGTTCCTTCTTTTCCTTTTCCTTTTCTTTTATTTTAAATTATGTGTAACTAACTCTTAAGGAGGGCTAGATTGAAGCCCTGGTTATGCTTAGTTAATAGTTCAATATTGGCGCCTTTGTAATGATCTTGTTGTGCTATTTAACTTGATTAATACCTGCTTGCATGAATTCTTCATATGTGTGTGCCTGATCAACATGTGCATGTGGTATGGACTAGTTAGTTAAATCAATTTGAATGGCCGAGTCCTGGGTTTAATAAAAGTAACAAAAGAATCCACACCGCGGTTCTTGGCTTAATCAACATGGGGAACCGGGAGTATACTCCATTGCCCTAGGCCTCATGTGTTTGTCGATTTTCATAGAGTATATGCTTTCCTAAGGAACAACTTAGTATACACCATGCTAAATCCCTTAGAAAAGAAAAGAGTTAGAGTATACGCCATGCGTAACTCGTTGCTTAGGAAAATCTATAGCTTAAGGAGTATATGCCATGCGCTTAGGTTGACAAACATTACATATGTATAACATGATCAAAGCTTTGACATATTGTTATATTAGCTGAATTTAATTAGTGGTGGATATCAAAGCCCTGCCTTTACCTTTACTTTATCTTTATATCTTTTTACTTTTCTTAATATCAAATCTGTGACAATTTTATATTTTAATTAATTGAAAACAAAATCACAATCCTCGTGGGATCGACCTCGTACTTGCTGCAGTATACTATTGTTTTGATCTTGTGCATTTGCGAGTTAAAACGTACTAAATATTATCTATTAATTTAGATAGTATTTGGCACAACAAGTTTTTGGCGCCGTTGCTGGGGATTGTTTGATTTTGTTTGGAATTATTTTCCTTAGTTTATTTTTGTTTTAAATTTTTCTGTTTTTATAGTTTTTCCCGCAGTTTCTGTGCCTCTGGAGGTGCGATCAATCGCCCAACCAGAGCGATCGAGCGCACCAGTACGATCAAGCACACCTCACAGTGTGAACGATCGCACATCCCGAGAGCAGCACAGTTACTGCACTAATTATAGATCTGATTTTTTCTTTTGTTTCATGCAGGGTCATTCGAGTCTGCTAAGTTTTTATTTTTAATTTTGTTTTTATTTCCTTTTCAATTTTAACTTCTTTTTGTTATTTTATTTTTAATTTCACATATGTGGGGAGGCATTCCGACACCCCATGGACCATGTTCTTTATGCCACGACCCTTATCACCATGTTAGAGAATGTCCTTCAATAAGACAAATTTTTAACAAAATTAACTGGCATAAGAACACATCATTCTCTAGACCGGGGAACGACTAACTATCTTGATTCCTGCAACCCAACCTGGAGCCAACAGTCAAATTTCCCGTGGCAAGCTCAAGCTCTTAGAAATCATTCATATTCCTCTCAATTGGATCCACCACTACAAGATCAGTTGGCTGCCATGCAAAAGACATTAAATATGCTTGTAAACACCAGGACTACCTGGATCATATCTCCCATTCAGCTAGCCACTCAACTTCAGGTATGTGCCATATGTTCTCAATTAAATCACAATACTGAAACCTGCCCTTTGTACTCATCCGTAGATCAGGAGCAAGCCAATTATGTGGGACAGCACACTTATCCTCCCAAGAACAATCCTTACTCCAACACTTATAATTCAGGGTGGCACAACCACCTCAATTCTTCATGGAGTAATAGTAGGAACATTCGGAACCCTCAAGGATAGCAAAGCAATTTCCAACCAATAGTTCAACCAGCCCAAGACCCAGAAAAGGAGGACTTGAAGAGTCTTTTACGACATTTTGTGACTTCACAACAGCAATCAATGGCTGATCAACAACAATTCAATACAAGGATCGATCAAGTCATCCAAAGACTAGAAGTACAAATGGAAAAATTGGCCAGGGAGCTGAAGGCATCTCCCATCAACTGGCATCAACAATACCAAGAAGAAGAGTGTCAAAATCAGTTGATTGAAAATCCCAATGAGCATTACATAGAGGAAGAGTGCACCTACTATCATGAGTAAGCTGTCCTACTGAGGAGTGAAGAGGTGGCTGAAAATCAAGTGGAAGAGAGGAAAGAGGAGCAAACAGAAGATCCACAAGGGCCACATCAAGAAAAAGAAGAGAGCACTGAGATTTCTTCAACATTAGCTCTTATTCCCGAAACACTAAGAGGCCAAGAGAGAAGTCTGTCAGAGCTACCACATGAGCAATTTAAGGACATCAAGATAGAAAAGCTCCCTGAGTTTTCTTCTTACTTTATTCCAGTTCATGATTCCCCATCGGATGAGCAACTGTTTGAGAAAACTCAGAGTGATCTTCCCCAATCTAGAAACACTTGGAAGCACCTTGCAACAGAAAAGATTCATTCCCTTTGGTGCAAGAGAAGAAAGGATTGGTGCTTCAAGTTTAAAGTGCCATAGTTTGGCTGAAAACGTTAAACTTAGCGCTCATGGAAGGCACCCCATAGCATATCCTTTTGTTTTGTTGTTTGTTTAATTTTATATTTTGTTTGTGTTTTCCTTTGTGTTTTATTTTACTTTGATATTTTAGTGTTTCAAGTCTTTTGTCATGTTTTTACATTCTGTTACTGCAATCGATTGCAACCTGCGTGCGATCGAGCGCACATCTCCACTTATGGTTTCATTGCATTCTGTTACTGCGATCGAGCGCATCCTGAGTACGATTGAGCGCAGTAACCGACTTTTGCCTATTGTACATTCTGTTAGTGCAATCGAACGCACCTTGTGTGCGCTCGAGCGCACATCACCCACACATGCACTGCCTTGCGCAAGTGCTATAGAGTTCACCATGCGTGCGATCGAGCCCACTTGTGTAGCATCCCATAGTTATCTTTTATTTTGTTTTGTTTAGTGTGTTTTAAGTTAATCTTTTTATTTATCTTTAGTTGTTTGTGTGTCTTCTTATTTTGCAGGGACAAGTGAATTTCACTTCAAGTTTGGGGGTGTGCTATGAGCCATGCTTTCCAAGATCATATTGACCATCTCCCGGGTACATTTTCTCCTTTACTTAGACACATTGGGGACAATGTGTCATCTAAGTTTGGGGGTATGGGCACACATGATTGTTCACACACTTTGTCCCAATTTCAAGTTATTTGTTTGTGTGTTTGTTTGTTTATTCAAAAATAAAAAATAAAAAAATTATGCATGTTCATGTTTGCTCTAAAATTATAAGTTTATCTAGAAAGAATTGTGGCTTGACTTCATCAGTGAGCTTAAAATTATGAACACATGATCTAATAATTAAGTTTTCAGTTTGGTTACTTACTTAGGACAGTTGAGAATTCACATGTTTGATCTGATCTTACACAAGCACATTAGCACATAATTTGTGGGGCATGACATGAAAGTTTAATGTGTGTGTTTCTATGTTAAATGAAACTGGATGATTTATTAGATGGATACCTTGGCATATATATAT